>NW_023144625.1:3216972-3237639 GCF_012932325.1 Thrips palmi | reverse complement strand
TGCGCGAGGGTCAAGCTTTAAGTTACAGACCTGGCCCAGATCGCGTTGAGTTGTTTTCCCATGAAGTAACTTTGGCGCGCTATTACGTTTGCGATATCGAAAAATCGTGTTTCACGGCCCACCCTAATGTACAGATTACACCAGTGTACAATCGAACAGTTGCTCGTCACCTTGCTAATTTTAGCCGAGTAGGTGTCACGATAGAGAGATTTCACGAAAATTTGCGGAGACGCCACCGAGAACGTAGGACAAAAGATGGATGCTCATGGGTGTGTATGGTGGGAAACAGTTCTGGAGCTTTTTCCGATGAGCGCAGGAGCTGAAAACATAATGCCAGAAAACTAAGTGAAAACAAAACTTGTTCTGAAATTGCACTGTGATTCCAAACGCTCAACATTGCGCTGAGACGTTGAACAGTGGGGCATAACTTACGCGTGATCCATGGCAAGCACCAGAGGCCACTTGTAGTAGACCCCCATGCCTACACGGACAACTAGTGTCAGTGACGAGCCAAGAGCGCTCCAAAAAAATGCCCGCTCGGCCATCCTCCTGCGAACCGGCTTTTGACCTCTTGGCTCCCTTGGACCGACGGTTTGACTTCTCGGCACCTCCCTATTCAACAGAGTTCAGGGATAACGTTCTGTTCGAGGCTGCTCTAAAAACTCAACATTGGAGAGGAGTTTCCCATGCATCAGGTTGAAAAGTGAACATCCACCGGGAGCATGTCTGGAAGGCTCCTCTCAAGGAGCCTCAGCAACGCAACCTCATGCAAGGCACGCTCCAGGTGGTCTGTACCAGTGGGCCAAAAACCCCGCGGGGGACTGGTACGCATTTCTGCCAGACAGCCACTAGGGCAAAAAGCTATGGCAAATTCTGTAAAAAATATGTGATTATTCTCCGTAGCCCTCTTATCAATATTTTCCGTATTACCTTACAAACTGTATTCTCCGTGAGACCGTACAGTCTCCTCCATGACCCCTTGAGGTGGCCTCACAATGAGTGTCCACCCATGTCCGTCCTCCGATTTTTGGCACTATTTAAACCACATGTTACGGGAAATTTTTATGCAAATTACTTTCTTTACCATTTAAACCATCACATGTGAACTATTCTCAAGAAAACCCCAAATTTTTGGACGTGGCCTTACCTGACGGCCACCTTTACAGACTTTATAGTAGTTCTTTCGAGAACACTGTAAAGTCCAACGGAGGAAACTGTGAGATCCTACGGAAAATACTGTGAGTTCCCGCGGAGAATATTGATAGACTACGGAGAATCTTGGCAAACAAATTAAAAGAATTTTCCGTATCTTTTTTCTACAGTGGCAGCGGGCGTGTTTTTCAGGACTGCACATCTTTTATTTTGCACCGGGCTTCTGGCCCACGTGGTACATGGGGGGTCGAGGAATGCTCCAACATGAAGAATGCTATGCACACACTTCTGAGTTAGAGTTACGGGAAGCAAAATGTTCTGACATGAAAGCTCCTTTGATCTGACCTGAAGTGGCTTCGGAGACCGACGCATCCACCGCGCCCATATCCACATGCTCAACTGGCACACGGCAAAACACTGCAAGTCCACTGCCATAGACCACAGCTGGATAACACACTGCACAAAAGACAAATACCACGTAATGCTAAAATAGGGAAGGCACACAAAATACAAACGAACAAAAACACTCAAAAAGAAATGTCATAGGATGATTTTAAGGGGAGGTTCTGGTGAAAATCTCGCTATTTTCCAAATGGATTCCACTGTCACAGTTGGTTCGGAATATAAAATCTTTCTTTGAGGAGACTAAAATTTGACCTTTGAAGGCACATGCCAGTCTCTGAACCCAGTCGAAGAGTCTTTTTGAGCCTATTTTGGCTGTATCTTTAAAAATCTTCTTGCGCATACTATTTTGTCAAAGGTTGACCTTGACATTTTTCACTTCTTTGATTCATTTTCAAAAGATGCCGGCATGCATAGCTCAAAATTTCCATTACATTATTAATTGTAAGCTTTTTAAGCTGAAAAGTCTCTAAAATTTGTCTATTTTGTACATCTTTGGTCAATAATAGTGAAATGCTTGGTTAGAAAGCTTGCGAATAAAAATGTAATTTACGTTTTGAGTTCTGCATGCCGGCATCTTTTAAAAATAAATCGAAGAAGTGAAAAATGTCAAGGCCAACCTTTTACGACAAAATAGTATGCGCAAGAAGATTTTTATAGCTATAGCCTTAAAAGGAGAAAAAGGATCTGCGACTGGGTTCAGCGCACAGAATGTGCCTCCCAATTGAAAAATTTTAATTACTACTTGGTAAGACATCAAATTTTTAACAAATTTTCACAGTGGGACCTATTTAGAAGAAAATAGCATTTTCACCAGAACCTCCCCTTAAAGAGATGATAGGCATATGATCAGAAACTGCAAACTCACAGTACTACTCCTGTTTTATTTTAACGCATGGCTTTATCACGAAATTGAGCGTACGCATGAGATGCCTGAATTAATGCGCAACAACGAACATTTTTGTTCTGTTAAATACGAACTCGTACATGTTAGAACGAATGCGTCATTTTGTTGAAAGTTATGCACAAAATACCACACAGTGACACGTAAAAAGTGGTTTGGAGACGCGATATTGTAAAGCTATCCCTCCAGCTTAGTGCGGAACTCACAGTGGGCGCCCCCCGGGGCCCGAAGTTGTTGATATACAGGAGGGTGCGCCACCACGCCGCCCGGCAGTCGTCGCGTTCGAAGTCCATACGCCACCGCCCCCCGGGGCCGCTGCTCCACGCGGGCAAGACCACAGCCTGCACCACGTCAGGGCCGCCAGTTGCGGCAAAAACCTGATTCCATGCGGCAATGCCCAGAAATGTATCAACGTGTGCCGGTCACTGAAAACTTTTCCCCGGGTTACCACAGTGCTGACGAAAACCCAAATTCTGTCATGTTTGATTTCATCTGCATCTCAGCAAGGCAAAGAGCTAGAGCTTGCTTGCATGCACTGCTAGGAATATAGGAGATTCCACACGGAAAATGAATGCATAATCTAAAATAAGTGCTTTTTCAGTAAGTTCAATTTGTGTGCTGTAAAACCTGATCGCTCGCCGGAGGGGTGCAAGAAGGCGTGCATCGTGTCCTGCGCGCACCATCAGGAACCCGGAGAAGAAAAAAGTGCACCATGCCATTGTGAATGCAGTCCGCATCCACGCGACCAGTAGAGGAGGACTACCGTCCGCCAAAAGCACATTAACAGAAACGCGCATACTTTACTCTAAGAGTCCTTGATGGGTTGGTGATGAATAAACTCGAAAAGGGGGCCCAAAAATAACCGTAACTTTGAATACATTTTCTTTTCCCCGCCCAAATCACGAATTTGTTGACATACCGTTTGTCTTGTCGAGATCAATTTATTGTATTTGGGGATATGTCTACTTCGGCAACTTCAAAAATTCAAGACATGGAGAAGTCTGCTATGAGAATGCAGAGAAGACTGAAACGTCTAGGTAAAAAATTGACAAGACAGCTACGGAAACATTTGGGTTTGAGGTACGGAGAGTCAGTGAGCTAATTTATATAATACGTGCAACGCCTTCCCATGACCCCCTCCGATTTCGACCAAAATTTTTTTCTGAGATGCCCTTATGGTAAGAAAAAACATCCTAGAATTTTAGGTCGCTAAAAATTTTTTGGCCGAGAAAACACGGTTTTCAAAATTTGCCAATTTTTTTACTTAATTTGGGAGTTTCTTTACTACTCTGAGGTTTTTAGTGCTAAGTGGCTGAAAATTGGTATTCTAATGTAAAATTGCCCAGGGAACAAGAATATGGTCACAGATTTGACCTCCGACCAATATCTTGAGAAATACTTACCCAAAACGACCAAATTTTACCGAAAATACCCAAATCTTGGGGAAATGGTCATAAATATTTTTTATCCACGATCCGTTGACGCAGTCTTGTAAAAAAAGGCTAATAAAGCCAATGAGCACACCCCCAGGTTCCTAGCTCAAACCGTTTAGAAGCTGTAAGGCGTCAAAGTTGGAGGTTTTTTGAGGGGGCCTGAAAACCGGCACTTTTGACCTCCTCGCTCAATGTCCGGCACCCGAGCCGTACCAGCCATGATCGTTGCTTTCGAGGGGAGGTCTGCGTGCGCAATGGGAGTCAAGAAGAGGGTAAAGCGGCACAGCGTTTCCGAACAGCGTCCCCTTTTAGAGCGCCTGAACAGCCGAGGGTTGATAAGCTCACCAAAGGGCGCTTGGGAAGCCTCGCGCCGCTGCACCGTGGGCTCGCTGACAATGCCATTCGGTTTAAGTCTAATACTGTCGCCCTCGACAAGCTTCGGATTCTGTTGGCTGCCCCCTTCCTTCTCTTTCCCACATGGTCACCCCGTCGCCCGCGACCCCTCAACCTGCCCCCAATACTGGATATATTGTGTGTTGTTTCGGATGAATTTCACGGAGGCTGTCGCCCTTTTGGGAAGCTTTCTTCGGAATCTGTCGGCGTTTCCCCCGGTGGTTTTCTCCCTTTCCCAACCCTAAGGGGTCGAGGGCGAGGGGTTTGAAAAGTTGGGAAAGGGTGGAAAACAGCAAGGGCAGCGGTTCTCAACCTTTTTCGGCTCCCGACCCAAAAATGGCTGCCAAAAATTTTCGCGACCCCACAGCCGTAATGTCGCGACCCAACGCGACCCATGACCCCCCCCCCCCCAAAAAAAAAAGAAAATTATTTTTTTAAAATGTTTAAATTGCTTTTTGTTTAGCTTTATGTCTTTTTGTTGTAAATGAAAGAAAGGTTAGTTTTCATAGCCTTATTTGACTTCAAGTGGCTGCCCTGAGCCTGCATTCTGCGCACCAGCTTGTCGATGCGCGGTTCGGTATTTTGCGTCACCGCCAAGCGTAGATCTCCTTTAACATCCAGCCTGTTTCTGTGTTTGATTATTAAATAGACCATGTCAAAAATGACGATTCAGACAGGTATGTTGTAGCGAAGGGCAGTAGGACACGTACGGCCCACGTACGGATACGTACCCGCCATGCCCCGGCCTCCCCAAGCACGGCAGCAGGCCACCCGAGCCGAGCCGCCGCCCCGGGCCGCAGTGAAACTTTTCTGCAAGCGACTGTACTCAACAACTGATGTCAAGGGGCCCCCTTTTTCCCTGTAAAAACCCTCTTCCCCCCTTTTTGCCGTAAACAGATGCTAAGACGCATCCCACTGCCAAGGCAGACGCAAACAACTCTGGGATTTCCCTTCGCGGAAGCGCCAATACCGTAAGGTGCCAGGGACCACTGGTGACCCAGGTATACGCTTCGCGACCCAAGGCGACCCCCGTCACCACGCCGCGACCCAAAAAAAAAATTTCCGCGACCCAAAATGGGGTCGCGACCCCAAGGTTGGGAACCGCTGAGCAAGGGGCAGCCGAAGACTTGCGATTCTCTTCCGAACCCTCCTGACGGCGACAGCTTGAGACCATAACCGAACAAAAGCTTGAAATTCGTCTGAAACAACACACAATTTATCCAGTGTTTGGGAGGTTGAGAGGAACCTCCCAAACACTGGATAAATTGTGTGTTGTTTCAGACGAATTTCAAGCTTTTGTTCGGTTATGGTCTCAAGCTGTCGCCGTCAGGAGGGTTCGGAAGAGAATCGCAAGTCTTCGGCTGCCCCTTGCTGTTTTCCACCCTTTCCCAACTTTTCAAACCCCTCGCCCTCGACCCCTTAGGGTTGGGAAAGGGAGAAAACCACCGGGGGAAACGCCGACAGATTCCGAAGAAAGCTTACCAAAGGGCGACAGCCTCCGTGAAATTCATCCGAAACAACACACAATATATCCAGTATTGGGGGCAGGTTGAGGGGTCGCGGGCGACGGGGTGACCATGTGGGAAAGAGAAGGAAGGGGGCAGCCAACAGAATCCGAAGCTTGTCGAGGGCGACAGTATTAGACTTAAACCGAATGGCATTGTCAGCGAGCCCACGGTGCAGCGGCAGCGAGTGCTTCCCAAGCGCCGTTTGGTGAGCTTATCAACCCTCGGCTGTTCAGGCGCTCTAAAAGGGGACGCTGTTCGGAAACGCTGTGCCGCTTTACCCTCTTCTTGACTCCCATTGCGCACGCAGACCTCCCCTCGAAAGCAACGATCATGGCTGGTACGGCTCGGGTGCCGGACATTGAGCGAGGAGGTCAAAAGTGCCGGTTTTCAGGCCCCCTCAAAAAACCTCCAACTTTGACGCCTTACAGCTTCTAAACGGTTTGAGCTAGGAACCTGGGCGTGTGCTCATTGGCTTTATTAGCTCTTTTTCTACAAGACTGCGTCAACGGATCGTGGATAAAAAATATTTATGACCATTTCCCCAAGATTTGGGTATTTTCGGTAAAATTTGGTCGTTTTGGGTAAGTATTTCTCAAGATATTGGTCGGAGGTCAAATCTGTGACCATATTCTTGTTCCTTGGGCAATTTTACATAAGAATACCAATTTTCAGCCACTTAGCACTAAAAACCTCAGAGTAGTAAAGAAACTCCCAAATTAAGTAAAAAAATTGGCAAATTTAGAAAACCTGTGTTTTCTCGGCCAATAAATTTTTTAGCGACCTAATATTTTAGGATGTTTTTTCTTACCATAAGGGCATCTCAGAAAAAAATTTTGGTCGAAATCGGAGGGGGTCATGGGAAGGCGTTGCACGTATTATATAAATTAGCTCACAGTGATATTTTGAGTTTGAATTGCGACTTACCGGAGCTGCGAACGAGTTGGCTCCTACGGAGAGGGCTTCTTGCAACAGGAAATGGTGGAAGACAACAACAACGACACACATGTATGTCTTAAAGCCTGCCAATCCAGGAATCGTGCCACTTCCCATGGGCTTCGTCAGATCAGCCCATTGGCGGCGCATCGAAAATGCAGACAGAACTTGCAGCCCTAAAATAGACCACAAAGGGAGTGGTTTCACAATTTACAAGCTACACTGAGAATGAAAAGGTCTTGATTAAGACCAAATTCTTGGTGAGGTATACTTTATCACCCAAAGCCAAGGTTTCCACACCCCAATTTACGCGATGAAGGATGTTTCAGCTGCATGGGATACATGGTAAGGTCGTACTATCACCCAAATTTGGGTAATTATGGTTTTCTGGGTGATAAAATTATTCTCACCCAAATTTGGGCGATGAAGAATACCGCAACCAAAAGTTTAGTCATTCATTCTCAGTGCAGAGCTGTGCGGGTATGATAAATGATTCTCCGAGTTGCAGGCCGCAAGAGTTGGAATGTACGACAGTACCTTGAAACTTCTTCAGGTCAGCTACTCCATTTGGATCAAGCATGCTGCCAGCGAGGACCAGCAACCCGATGAGCACTGCTACACTGCAATAAGAATAGAAAAGTACTTCCACCTTCGGTACACTGCAATTTGGATGGAAAAACTTCACGCCAAAATATGGGCGAGACATTAAAGTCTCGCCAAGATTTGGTCAGACCTGAAAGTCTCGCCAAAATTTGGTCAGACAAAAAAGTATCGCCACTAAACGGTCAGACACAAAAGTCTGACCCCAAAATGGTGAGACTTTTGTGTCTGACCACGGCCTTTAGGCCGTAACCATCCGGCGCATTACGGCCTTGCGGTGGTGGTCAGACACAAAAGTCTCGCCATTTTGGGGTCCGACTTTTGTGTATGACCGTTTAGTGGCGATACTTTTTTGTCTGACCAAATTTTGGCGAGACTTTCAGGTCTGACCAAATCTTGGCGAGACTTTTATGTCTTGCCTCTGGAGTGGCGAGAAGTCTGACCTTTTGGATTTGCAGTGTAATGACAGGATTCTGTCTACAACATTCATGTGAGTCAGGAAGAGACACCTATGCGGTAAGGCATGAATATCATCCGTTTTACAAGCTTTATCCATCCGTAAAAACTGCGTTCGAACAAAACTGTCCGCAGTACGGATGCTTGTGTCCGAAAGAAGCTAAGCGACTTTAGTGTGTCGAAGATATGCAACAAACTTGTTAAGACGTCACATTCGTTGTGTAGTGTAGGCAAGTGTAGGCCTCCCAAGGAACATTCTGGATCCGCGCTTGCACGAAAAACCTTAACTGCACTGGTAAAACTAAAGCGTAGTATTACCCACTGTTTTCAAGCGTAATCAGTTTACGCTTGAAATCAAGCGTAACAGGCTCATCCGCCAAGATTCCCCCTATCTAAATGCATGGGGGAATTTCTAGCCTATGCTTGATTTCAAGCGTAACGTCTTCAAGCATAACTTTATGCTTGACTCAAGCATAGAGTTACGCTTTAGTTTTACCAGTGTGGCTTGCAAGTAAACACTTACAAATTCTTAGGCCAAGTACACACTTACATATGCATCTGCATGGCATGGAGTTATACGGCGCCAAGTATGCATTTGTAAGTGCGCTGCCAAGCATGCATTCGTGTGTACTTGACCGCGTTCGTAAGTACAGACAGTTACGTCTGTAAGCCGACTCACCCCGCGAGGACCATCCTGGTGCTGCTGCCGTCCGTGACGTGGTGGCGGCCGGGTGCAGAACTTGGGGTGCTCCACCGCCGCGGCCCAGCGCACGTCCCCGTCCGACTGGGGATGGCGCCGCGCCGCGCGGTTCACGGCCTCGGCGGAGCAGGACGCCGGCAGGCACACGCCGAAGCGCAGCCTGCCCAGCGGGACCACGGCACGGTGCTGCCCGTGGCCCTGCGGTCGGGAGAGGGAAGGTTGCCTCAGAGAGCGCTAACGCAAAATTTCAATGGGAACCTACTTCAATGGGAAATTTGTACACATTAATTCGTGGGATATCTTAGCTGCTGGTCAAAATTCTCCGAAATTCATGAAATTAAGTCGACAAAATAATTAAAAAATTACTGAAGAACATTCCTAAATTCGTGGAGTTTTTTACTTTCAAACGTGACACGCACGTGGTTCACATTGGTAAGCGTGGAATATTATTGGATCACGATACAGTGAGACTGGGTAAGCTTTCATCACCCAAATTTAAGCGATAATAATCCTTTCCGACTATAGAGTGATAAGGTTCATCTGACCCCAAATTTAAGTCATCACACTAAATTGCTTCATACTTTTAGTGCGCACATAGGTTTTGCACAAGATCGAGCATGCGTGTGAAACGCGTGAATACGCGCATTTCAAAACGCATGCACACTTTTGTGCAAAGGTTATGCACGTAAAACTACTTAGTAATTTAGTGTGCTGCTGATGACTCATTCATCGCGAGTGGCACGTGAGGATCGATGCTGAGAGGTCGGCCAAGACCCCCCTCTTACTTAAAATGTTAATAACCCCAACCCCAACACTGTGGCAAAAAACTACGGAAAATTATGTAAACAGCTTGTGGTAATTCTCCGTAGCCTTCTGGTCAGTATTCTCCGTAGGCTCTTACAGTATTTTCCGTAGGACCGCACAGTATTCTCCGTAGGACCTTACAGTGATCTCCCTAGGACTATACAGTCTTCCAGGTCCTACGGAGAAGACTGTGCGGTCCTACGGAGAAGACTGTGCGGCCCTACGGAGAATACTGTAAGAGCCTATGGAGAATATTGATAAGAGGGCTACGGAGAATCCTGGCAAAAAAATTAACAGAATTTTCCGTACCTTTTTGCCACAGTGCGAGTGCGCGGCATCGCACGTATGGTGCGCGATGACATGGTAACTCGCTTGGGTCAAGCATAGACAGACATGCACTTGAAGATGTTACCAGGGGCGTAATTAGAGTCGACTAAAAAGGGGGGGGGATACGTTACATGATGCATACCTTTAGAGGCAAACTTTGTCAGTTTCATAGTGATGCATCAAAACAGTACGGTAAATATTAGCTCAATTACACAGTACCATATCGTTAAAGTTTCGTTAATTGCGTAAACAACGTCTACGCATCAATACAATGAAACAATCCGCGTAAAAGCCGAAATTTTTGTCTCATGCTTCTTAACGGAAGAGCCTCTTACGCTTGATTTCAATCGAAAACTGCACTGTAAAAAATTATTGTGAATTTACGAAATTTAATTTACAAATTCCTTGTAAAGTAACAATAACATTTCGTTATATTATGAAATTTATTTGTAAAGGCCGATTTATGGATTATTCATCACAGAAATCTTCTTAATTTTATGAAATTTGTTTGTGAACATCGCTTTATGAAATGGTACGAACTAAATACATCTCAAAAGTGACGATATTACTACAGTTAGGTCACAGAAATATGAAATGTTTCCTAAAATTACAACAAATCCATGGGTAATTTCGTTGCACAAATCGCTTGTAAAATTACGAAATAGGGTGATGCCTTCGTCATTTTACAAGATGTCTCATAGAACTACAAGATATTTCATAGAACAAAAAATTCCACTGAAACAAGTTTATCTTCATTTAATCAGCGTGACAATGTTGAACAAAAGTGGTCCACGTAAATTGAAACTTGTAAAAAGTTTGTGATTTTACAAACTACTGCGTGAAGAAAAATTCATAAATCGATAAAAACATAAAAACGTTGTATATTTACAAATAATTCGTGCAACGAAATTACCCCTAATTTGTTTGTAAATTTACGAACAAATTTTTTATTTACAGTGTGATAAAGCTTCAAAACAGGGGGTCAGATGTTGATTTTGGTTTTACCAGGCTATTGCTGTGTTCATAGCATTTGGAATCACAGTGCCCTACCTTCATCATGGCGTGGACGTTGGCGTAGGGGCCCACGTGATCCACGGTGCCCCAGGCTGCGGTCCCCGAGGCGGTGGAGGGGCGGAAGGGGTCGGTGCGCAGCGTCACCAGGCAGTACTGCGGCTCCACGGGTGCAGCGGTGGCGTGCGGCCAGGCCAAGCCCAGGCACTCGTCGAAGTCGCCCAGGCTGTCCGTCACGCCGCGCAGCAGGCCCGGCGAAGGGCCCGCGCTGCTGGCGTCCAGCACTGGGAGGGAGAGGCCATGCTCAAATCTTGCGCCTATGTCTAATGATCGTCGTGGAATGTCCTAGCTTGGAATTCCCACGACATTCACAGTGTGCAAACTTTATATGACTTTTACCGAAGGGCAAACAACTTCAAAAACTTTTGTACACCGTTCTTCCAAGTTATTTCACGTTATTGCACTTACTTCTAGACATTTGCCAGATACATCACGTTATTTCGCATTATCTAAGGTTATTTGCACGTAATTTCATGTCACGCTTGGTTATTTCAAGGCAAACGTACACAAAAATTCAAAAAGTCAACCTAACCTAGCCTCGGCATTTGTGATTTTAGACCGTACTGGCTGCATCACTGCTAGAAAAAACCAAAACAAAAGTACAGAAATTTCTGGCACATTTTTTAGTAATAACTTATTGTACTTTCAAAGTCTAACAATTGTTGTACAAAGTACAATGAAACCAGCATGACGAGTGCTGTGCAGTCCAGGCCTCGTTGTGGTTTGTACATTTCTCGTTGTACTTTATGCAATCCCTGATGTTCCTATTTTATACAGTTTTTGTTGTATTGTTGTTGTCCCATTCACACTTTCTTCTGCACTGCAATGTGCTTGCAGGCCTGCTCCACCTGATCTAAGAGGACTTCCCGAAGGGTTTTTGGAGCTGCCAACCTGTTCTCTGTGGTTCACTGTCATGGACTTACTTCTCGCGGCCCAAGCCGAGTGGTTGTGAAAATGTTCCATGACCAGGCGGCTATCCGCAGCGCACTGTCGATCCTCGGGGTGGATGTCTGCCTCGTCAGCCACGTCGGCAAGCCAGGTCCCGATCCACGATGGCCAAGGGACCAGACGGCTGGGAGCGAGCTGCCCTGCAGCCAGCGCACCTAGCGATCACAAAGAAAGGCTTGAAGATTCGGCTTCGCCGCGAACATTCAGACGCAACGTTCGCCGAGAAGAGCCCCAGGATTCCGGCTTAACCTGACATTCACGGAGAGCGAAGCCTCAAGATGTAGCCTCACCTATAACTAGATCGTTCACAGACTCATGATTCAGGTTCACATAATCACATAAGACGTTCAAAGAGAAAGGTCTCGGGATTTAGCTTCGCATATAAAAGGGTCACAGAAGGCCTCCAGGTTCAGCTTCACGTTTAACATTCACGATGAAGGGCCTCAAGACTTGACATCCAAGGGAGCCAGGCAGCCGCATCGATAACAAAGCACCTTCCTTTCACTGCAGAACTTTGATGAACTGACGGGGCTAACGGTTAAGCCGTATTCCACCTCCGAAATCTTTCCCCGAAAAGGCTCAAGATCTGAAAGAGCCTGAAATCCGGCGAAATCCTACGAAATCTTGTGCGTGCTGCAGAAATCTAAACTGAAAACTTGAGTGTACTGAGTACATACATAGGTTCTCAGTGTAGTACATCCAAAGTAGTTTTCCCCTCGCAATGAACATGACCATTGAACATTTCACTCACCTGGTGAGAGCAGCATCCACACGAGCAGAAGCATCTTGGTACAATGCTGACTCGGAATGCTCTGAGTGGAGCTGATACTGCCAGCCCCGTCTGCCTTCTCAATCGATTCACGACGATGCCGATATTATATAGCGCTTTCCCCTTTCTCCCCAAATAAAGCTCGACGCGGGAATTGGAATTGTAATACGATAACCTCTGCCGACGTGACTTAAAGAAACGACTCCGACAGTCGTCGACTCTTGCACTCACGTCACGTGACCCTGACCCATCCGGAGAAAGCTCAGTTTTCTGATTTGAAACGCTTCTAATCCTTGCTAAAGAGTCGTACAGAGACCAAACATTGCGGGAAAGTCAGTTAATTTTTATTTGCCATGATATCCCCACTCTCAGCCTCTTGTTGACTTTATCGTCAGTAACTAGGTACTGCAGGCTACAACAATAATACTTAGTATTTACTTTTTAGATACAAACAATTTACTGCATAAAATTATGTAGGAATTTTTTTGCCAATACGTACTAACAAAAATGCAGATAATACGAACAAAATTCCAAAGTACATATGTCTGTTGCACAAAAACCAGAGGTACTATCGACAAAATGTCAATACCATGTGGTAACAGTCATTGTCTGTCTGAGAGTGCCCTCCACTGCGTATAGGATTTCTGACTAATTACTTTCCGTTTAAATGGAAAACAGAGATATCTCAACTTTTCCTAAACTAAGTGGAATTTGGAGACAAGTGGAACTATAGTCAGCAGAGAGTGTTGGTCCATCTGGTGCATCTTTTGGACGTACACTGTCAGAAAATTCCGAAAAAAAAATGGAAAAATCATGGAGTTTTTCCGAAACTTTTGCATGAAGCTCTCCATAAATGCAAATTCCGGGCTTTCTCCGAAAATTTTCGGAATTTTGAACAAAAATGCATGCTTCACACTGTGGCAAAAAGGTACGGAAAATCCTGTTAATTTTTTTGCCAGGATTCTCCGTAGCCCTCTTATCAATATTCTCCGTAGGCTCTTACAGTATTCTCCGTAGGGCCGCACAGTATTCTCTGTAAATCCGCACAGTCTTCTCCGTAGGACCTCGAAGACTGTATAGTCCTACGGAGATCACTGTGCGGTCCTACGGAGAATACAGTGCGGTCCTACAGAAATTACTGTAAGAGCCTACGGAGAATATTGATAAGGGGCCTACGGAGAATTACCACAAGCTGTTTACAGGATTTTCCGTAGCTTTTTGCCACAGTGCACTATCACGAAAAAAGGTTTGCAACCAGTTAAAAAATGAGGGAAAGGTAAACCCCTACTTGTTTACCTCAGTTTTCATAATATTAAGGGTAAGCTACAGGATATAAGTCAAATGAGCTCGAAAAAGATTGTCCCTTCTTTGACCATTTCAGACTAAAGAACGCTTCAGCGAAGCCCTCTTTAACCATTCTGAGAAAAGACATGCATTTTACCTCCCATCAGGACCCAAGTAATGCTCCGAAGAACATCTGTTTAAGCCCTGGGAAAATCTCTCCGAAAAAAAATGGAAAATGAATGGCGTCTCCATGTACGTGATTATAGGGTTTTTCTCCATAAAATTTCGGAGCTAATTTCTAACAGTGTAGCTCTTTTTGGCCCGCCCTTCTATTCAAAAAATAGGGGGAGGGCCTATGCATTTGCCTTTGTGTCTGTGTGTTGTTGTTGTTGTTGTTGTTGTTGGCGTCTGTGTACAAGGAAGGAGTTGAGCTAGAGTAACCAGATTTGGAGGGTACTTCAGGAGTACCGTCCAAACAAATAATCCGGTGGTGCAAATCCCGTCCGGGTCGCACAAGGGCTGCTGCAGGTGCATCATGGTTTACATGAGCGGGAGGGGGATTTCCGCCATTATTGGTGCTAGCAGGGCACATAGGGGTATTTTTGGAATCGGGGCGACGAGACAAGATGAATGGACCTGGTCCCGACCCCATCGGCCGCTTTTACAAGTTGGCCAGATCAGGATCTTCAAAAAAGGGGGTCGACCGACTAAAAAAATTTATTGCAGATTTCGATTGGTCTCAGCAAGACGTTTTCAACAAGGGGTCGGAAAGGGGGTCCAGGAGCCCGACTTCGTCTATTAGTCACATCAGGATCTTGAAAAAAGGGGGTCGACCGACTGAAAATTTTTACTTAGGTTTTGGATAGGTCTTGGCAAGACCTCTTCAACGAGGGGTCGGAAGGGGGGTCCAGGAGCCCGCCTTCATGAGTTATGGGAAAAAGTGCGACGGACTCGTTTTGCGCTCCTGCTGTGCCTCTATTGCCAGGAGTTGCAGTAGCATGGCAACTATGGGTATTTTCGGAATGAGGGCGAAGAGACAAATGAAATGGGCATATTCTAAGGACAGTTGGAGTAAAAAGTGTAAGGACTACTGCATATTAAGAATAGAAGGGCGGGCCTAAGTCACGATGGTACATCGATAACTTTGCTTTACCCGCTCACGGGGTGTGTGATGCGAGCGGGCCGAAGGCCCGGGCCTTCGACTGGTCAAGTTGGGTCTGATGCGAGGGCCGAAGGCCCGAGGAAAGGCCGCCGGCAGGCCAAGCTGGGCCGGCCCCTTGTCGAACCGAGTTGCCGGCGCAGCGAAGCGGAGCTGGCAACTCGGTTCGACGGAAGGGCGGGCCCTAGCTTGTTTCCGTTGAAGTTCAAAACGAAAGGGGGTTACACTGTGAGAAAAAAGTACGGAACATGTCTGGTCAATAATTTGCCTGGACCGTCCGTACTTGCCAACTACGGAACGTTCCGTACTTTTTTCCGTACTTATTTACATTGGTTCATATGGAGCAAGTACGGAACGCTCCGCACTTTTCTCCGTACCTCCGTACTATATTTTTCTGTTCCATTTCTGTACAAAAGTACGGAACTTTTACAGTGTAAGTTAGCCTTTTTGTTATCGATACTTAAAAAGGTGATTTATTTCCTATTAACAATATGTTTAACGGAGTCATGTTGACTTGATCGAGTTGTTTCCATTTTCCGCTAAATTGAGAGTGTAAAAGGGGTAAAGATGAGTTATATCTTTTTTCAAAGTGGATTTTCTCCTTGACTGCTTGGAATTGAGTCAAATAGTTTGGTGCCATGATGCAAACCACTTAAGGCCCAACGATAGAAGTTCTGAACGCAAAGATGTGACTAAACTGAGTTTTTCCCACTTTGTTTCGGGCATCTGCAGGTCGTCAGTTTGCCGGATCGCTGGCGGTGGGACCTTGACCTGCCTCACTGATGCCACCGATGACGATATTCGTCGTTTAGCACTCGATTCACGCGTCACCACCTCAGCCGTTCGACCTGCTCCCGGGAGCAATGACTCCGTACCCGAAATGAGCGGGGTTCTCTAAACAGATATCTGAACACGAAGTAAATGTGACAGGGCAGGTACAATAATACTTTTACATTCTTATTCCACTGTCTGCCAACATTTCATTCAACTGTCTGCCATTGCCATTAATCCTTATCTCTTGGGGTTCCACTTGATCGACTCATCGGTAGCTACAGCTTTCTGTGAGAAGTCTGTGGTGTTTCTCAATTCTCGGTTTCAATTTCTCATTACTTCAACAAGAGAACAACTTGGTTGTCACTAGAGTTCTGTAGGTTTGTTCCTGTCCCTTCACTATGTTCCTGGATGGCATGGAATAGCCCCTTACCTATCTCTTTTGAATTAACTTTTTTAAAGAATTTAGGGTTTCATGTTCATATTTTTTGAAAGCACTACGTAGTCTTCTAGTAGCCCCAGAATTCAGCCTCGCCGAGATTTCATTCAGAAATTTTCCATAGGATTTTGATGAGACTTTCTTAAGTCGTAGGACTTGAAACCGTGGTTAGCCCAACTGGCGTGGCTGTCTAACTGGCTTGCCTACTCTCAGTTTCACAGGCGCTACGGCTATATCCCTCTTTTAGAGAGATGCATTCTCTATTTTAATATAAGGAAGCTACAATTAATCCAATGTTTGATTGAATTTTCAATCCTTTTTAGAAATTAAACAAATTTTCAATTTTTTCTCCAGACTATCACCATTCAGCATCATCCTCACTACCAGCAGCAAGCATTTCAACAGCAGCAGCCATATCCAATCCAGCAGCAGCAAATGCCATCTGCATATCAGCCTCAGCCGTTTGAGTACCAACAGTATGGTTATGCTGGTTACAATGGTTCCCCTCGGCAACATCAGAATCAAGTTGTCCAGGAAGAGTCTTCCCGTGGGCCCCTTTCCTTGGATACCAAGCATCTTGTTTGTTTTAAGAGCTAAGCCCTGTGTTTATGTCTTGTTTTTATATTTGGACCATTTTTAGTAGCTAGTTTTTGACGGTTTTATTTTTTTTTTTTTTGTGTTTTGGTCAAGCAGGGACCTTTTTTTATTTTAGTTCTGAAGATTACATGCTACTTGGGTTTTTTCAGTTTTGGACTTCATCGATGATTTAAAGATGAACATTTAATGCACTTTTAGATTTTTATTGTTCCACCCCTTACCCTTCTCATGGGACCAAGTACCGCAACTGAAACACGACGTCGTACCACCACCCTGGTGGCCCCTGGGCCCGCCCCTACCGCCGCCCCTACTCCCTATTCTACCGCCCCCCCCACCCCCTACCGGTTCTCTTGTAAAGGGATTTCAGAAGGACTTCAAGAGGACATGAAATGTCTTTTTTTAAAGGGAATGTTTGAGGATCATCCCGAGCTCAAAAGATTTAAACCTAACACAAGTCCGTTTGGCTCCTGCCGTTCAAGTTACGATACCAGAATAGGGTTTTAAAGGTTAAAATGTAAACCCGATCAATAGCTAAAAAGCTGGGCCAGACCTGAAATTTTGGGGGCTTGTTCGACTAAGGGTAGGTGCGCTCTGAACCAAGTATCACCAATATGAAAGGCCCACCTATTTTAGCAAGCTCTATTTTTGTGAAGTTTTAAAAAATATTTTCCCAGTTTTTCACTTTTTTTCCCAATTTTTTTGCTTTTATGGATACAATCGTCTATAGGTAAGCCAAGAAACCTGGCTGGTCCCTTTCTCATTACACATGCCAAAGCCAAGGAATGCGACATTCAAAGTTGACAAAAGTTTCAAATCGCTATAGAATCTGAACGGTTTGGAGTTGCTAAAGAAAATTGCAGAGCCACTCAGAGGATCCTGAGTGGATTTACACCTATTTTTTGGGCCCAAATTTCCCTCAGGGCAGGTTGCGGGGGGGGGGCGGGGTAGGGCGAGGGAAATAGGGTACAGCTAGACATCCCAAGAGAGACGGAAAGACTGCGCGCCCGGGTTGGCTGCCTACCTTCACGGGGCGTCTCAGCCGATTCGCGCGCACAGGTTCAGTAAAATTGTGTGTAAAATTTGTGGGGATGTTCCTGACCACTAGGGCTACCTTCGAGCCAAATTTGGTCGAAATCGTCAAGTCACCCAGATCCGTGTAAATCTTATATGGAATGACCCATCTGGTACTTCAGTGGGATCCGGGACTTCGGCTTCCAGGGGGACTTACCCTTTTAGATAGGGCTACATGGGGTGGAGGAGGATTTCGGGAACGGATACAGCTAGGAGGGCTGCATGGGGTATTTTTTGGGAAACAGGGCGACAAGCAAAAACCCAAAGGTGCCAATTTCGAGCGAATCGGAGAAGTTTGGACCCCGGGGTTTAAAACCCCGTGGGGGGATTTTCAACATTCTTTTTATTCGAGTGTTTGCGTGGTGTCCCTGACGGGTCGCTGGGATGTGATTTGGAGCTCACATCATCCAAACTAGGTCCATTTCGTGTCTGTTGCATCCACCTAGCGTCCACCCCGCGTCCACGCAAGTCCGCGCCAATCCACATTTCGAGCTTTCTCCAGTCGGCATCCTGATCGCGTCCACTTCATCCCGAGCAGCCGCAGACGGATCATCCATTAAGCATCCGACACATCCAGGAGATCTACTGACGTCTAATTCACGTCCACCACGTCCACATAAATCCGCAAGGGGTCCACATTACATCCGCAAAATCCACACAAAAGTGACTGGGCTGCAACACCACATCTCCGTCAAGTCCAACACATCCACGAGACACCTAAAGTCCAGATGAAGTCCACAACATCCAAACGTTCATAATCCACATCACATCCAAGCCACTCCAACACATCCAGACTGCATCTACCACATCCAGACTGCATCTGCCACATCCAGATCGCATCCAAAGTACATCTATCTCATCCCGATCGCATCCCAAGTACATCCACCACACCCAAAGTGCATCCACCACATCCAGATCGTATCCTAAGTGGATCCACAACATCCGGATCGCATCCAAAGTGCATCCACCACATCCAGATCACATCCAAAGTGCATCCACAACATCCAGATCGCATCCAAAGTGCATCCACCACATCCAGATCGCATCCAAAGTGCATCCACCACATCCAGATCGCATCCAAAGTGCATCCACCGCATCCAAAGTGCATCCACCACATCCAGATCGCGTCCAAAGTGCATCCACCACATCCAGATCGCGTCCAAAGTGCATCCACCGCATCCAAAGTGCATCCACCACATCCAGACCACATCCAAAGTGCATCCACCACATCCAGATCGCATCCGTAAAGCGATCTGGTTGCGTTGAATGCGATCCGAGTGTAGCGGATGCGTTCAGGATGTAATGGATGTGCATAGGATGCGTTCATGGTGTGATAGATGTGCATTGGATGCGTTCAGGATGTGATGGATGTGCATTGGATGCGTTCAGGACGTGATGGATGTGCATTGGATGCGTTCAGGATGTGATGGATGTGCATTGGATGCGTTCAGGATGTGATGGATGTGCATTGGATGCGTTCAGGATGTGATGGATGTGAATTGGATGCGTTCAGGATGTGATGGATGTGAATTGGATGCGTTCGGGATGTGTTGGATGTGCATTGGATACGTTCAGGATGTGATGGATGTGAATTGGATGCGTTCAGGATGTGTTGAATGTGCATTGGATGCGTTCAGGATGGGATGGATGTGCATTGGATGCGTTCGGGATGTGTTGGATGTGCATTGGATGCGTTCAGGATGTTGTGGATGCACTTTGGATGCGATCTGGATATTGTGGATGCACTTTGGATGTGATCTTGATGTTGTGGATGCACTTTGGATGCGTTCAGGATGTGTTGGATGTGTATTGGATGCGTTCAGGATGTGATGGATGTGCTTTGGATGCGTTCGGGATGTGTTGGATGTGCATTGGATGCGTTCAGGATGTGTTGGATGTGCATTGGATGCGTTCAGGATGTGACGGATGTGCATTGGATGCGTTCAGGATGTGATGGATGTGCATTGGATAAGTTTAGGACGCACTCCAGATGTCCTGGTGGTTTCGGAAGCCAAGTGGAGATTGTGGATGTTGTCTGGACGGTTGATGCCTGTGGACGAGCTGGACTTAACGAGGATGCTGTGTGGACCATACCTCGCGTGAAGTTTAAGAGTACGTATTGTTCTTGCTCCTCTAACAAGGATGTGGTGGCCGAGTGAGTTAAGTTGTTGGCTAGTATGTGGAAGGTACCAGGTTCAACTCCCGGTAAAGGCTCACCAGTTTCGAGAAGTTCGTCACTCATCCAGGCAACATCAACACGACGAGTCGACAGGCTACAAGAAAGATCCATCCCATCCGCATCCGGAGGTCGTCCAGCTCACCCAGAGTAAAGGAGTCATCCATCATATCCAGAATAGGCCCTAATCACATCCAAATAACACCTTGGATGTGAAATGGATACGATCTGGATACGATGGATATGTTTTGGATGCGTTCGGGATGTGCTGGATGTGGTTTGGATGCATTTTGGATGTGGCGGATGCATTCTGGATGTGAAGGATGTGTGTTGGATGCGCAGTGGATGCCGGGGATGCGATCTGGCTCCGTTAGACACATTTTGGATGCGCAAGGAGAGCGTTGGATGCACTTTGGACTGCATGTGGATAGGTTGGATGAGAAATGGATACGTCGCAGTTGTGGATGGTCTGGATGTGCTCTGGACGTGTTTAAGACGTTGTTTGGACATCATTGTGGACTTTGCGGATGCTACCTGGATCGATTGTGGATCGATCGAGCTCGTCCTATTCGCATCCAATATGAAACAAATCGGATGCGATCTGGACGTCCAATCCACGTCCCCGCGACCCGTCAGGGGTCTGATGTTTTTGAGGGTGCTGATGCCGAAAATAACATCTTTTTTGACCCAGACTCAGGTTTAGGGCTAAATGCGCGAAAACCCCACATCTCTAAATGTACGGGGCGGGCCAAAGTTGCCGATGATATCGC
>NW_023144625.1:3198826-3216472 GCF_012932325.1 Thrips palmi | reverse complement strand
GTAATTTATTTTCCACAGGATAGGTTAGACCGTTCAAACTTTGAAGCCATTTTACTCAATTGCAATATTTTGGGTCTTGCGCGCACGATTTAAGCCAGACCGTTGATTGAATTGACTTCATAATTTTTCCAATGTTTCACCTCCATAAGGCCGTCAGTCTGAACTAGGATATCTTCAATCGGACAAGCGGAAGTGGCCGAAAACGGTTATTGAAATGCTTAAATTTGAATGCTTTCTTTCGTACACCTTAATATGTAAGTTTCAGGCACTTAGGAACCACCTATTTCAATTATCCTAGTTCAATCTAGAGTGCCGGGAGTCCTTTTGAAGGAGCAACAAAGACATTTATGATATGATGCCGCATTCTCCAAAAATCATGCGCGCAGTGAATTTTTGTCGTATTTTCGAGGTTTGGCAGAAAGATTACAGATCCTAGGTTATGAGGCCTAGAGTCAAACTTTTTTTTCCAAAATGAACCTTAAAAAACCAGCTTTTTATTGGAAAACCCCACTGACCCTCAAATCTATTGGAAATAGTTTTCATGTAAGCCTGAAATTTGCTAAAATTATGGTGCTAAAGACGAGTCTCCCCCCTTAAGCTTTTTTCATGTCAAACCTTTCTGAACTGCGCCATATTTTTCAAGAAAATGCATTTTACTGCATTGCCAATTAAGTTTAATGTTCTACGAAATTGTCGTACAAATTAGTCTCATTTATGTTTCGTTGTGTGACAATCGGTGACAATTAACTTCGCGGTTGTCAAATCGAAGTTTTGAAACGTTTAAATCATTGAAATACAGTAAATAGAGTGTGTCTGTCACTACCTGCCCCGGGGGCTCTTTTTCGTTTAAAATTTGATATCAAGGAAATGAAAACACATGTTTGAGCTGGTTCGGCGAGAACAACTTACTAGAGGTCCTTGTTATTGATTAAAGGTGCCAGAACGACCGGCAGTGCCGTTTGCTGGAAGAATAGCGCGAAAACATTTTGTAAAAAAAAGTCATAAAATCTGTGATTTTGGGTACTTATTTTCTTGGTTTTATTCTGGGTGCTAAAATATTTTGTTCAAAGTCTCACTCTCACTTGAACATGATTCCACAGCACAAGACCTTTAGATTAGCCACTTCAAGATGTCTGAAGGTGCCATAGGGTGGCCAGGGCATCCCTGGGTCACTTGGTGCCCCTGTTGCTAGGTGTCCCACCCTCCCTTTATCAAATGAAAAGCATTTCACAGTGAACGTGAAATGACATTTCATTGTAATGCTGGCAGTGAATTCAATATGGGGTCTTATCTACGTCATCAGATTCTCACCACATATCATCGACGCTTCTCTTTGTGACGTCACGCGGCATCAGCAACCTTAGCTGCAGTGTGCGCTTCTTCCTTCAAGCCATCATCAGACACACGCATTTGTGCGTTTCTGGGCGATGGGCCAGGGGGCCGTGTCAGGTAAAACTTGCGTTGAAGTCTATCAAGGGAACTGAACATATCAAAGAGATTCAATTATATTTCGGCGAAACGTTTCATCTTTCGTAAGATAAACACATTGCCACCGCCTAAAGGCCGTAATACGACCGACGGTTACGGCCTAAGAGCCGTGGTCAGACACAGAAGTCTCGCCATTTTGTGGCGAGACTTTTTTGTCTGACCAAATTTTGGCGAGACTTTAACAAGTTATTGGGCATTTACGTGAAAAGGGGAAGAAAAGTACAAAAATGCTGTACCAACTTATATCTGAGAAAGGGCTTGGACATCCTGTAATGAGTCCATGTAGAATCAGAACCAATTGACCTATTTTGAGGAAACTTGACCTAATGGCAAGTGAAAAATCTCCATTTTTGGGGTAAACCTGTATTGAGCCAAGATTGGGGGTCTTCTGGGTTCTAAATCGCAATTCTTTTCGTTGTACTTTTCTTTCCCGGTGGTGTACTATTCTTACCCTTTTCGAGAAGTACCGAAATCACATATATTTTGGCATGTTGTACGTAATGTGGGGACCTACAATCATTGAACAGTGATCCATTACATCAGGAAGGGACTGGATTATAAGTTCACGAGAGCAGAATAGTTGAACCCTCATTTGGAACTGCTGTACAGTGCAAAGTACGCGTTTTGTTCTTTTCTTTCCCAACCTACCCCTATTCAGGGAAATGTGGCTCAACTTTGTTACCTCGCGCAGGGTGATTCTGGCGGCCCGTTGGTCACCACGGGAATCCGCGGGAAGCCAATCCTCATTGGCCTCACTTCGTTCGGGACGAAAGGCGGCTGCCAACTCTCGTGGCCGTCCGTCTTCACCCGCATCACGTCCTATTTGGACTGGATCGGCGAAAGCGCCGGCAAATTGATGAAACCTTGAGTAATCGGTTGCAAACTCATGAGCCCTTACTCGCGCATTATTAACTCCGGTTATTATTTGTGTTTGAATGGTTTGCAATTAAACAGTTAGCAAGTTTCGATGTTCAATGAGATAACTCATTATTTAATCTCTGTTGCCGTAGACGACCCGCACGAGCAACGACAACTCCACTTACTCTTTAACTCATTTACGTACACTTTTCACTGTGGCAAAAAACTACGGAAAATTCTGTAAACAGCTTGTGGTATTTCTCCGTAGCCCTCTTGTCAGTATTCTCCGTAGGCTCTTACAGTATTTTCCGTAGGACCGCACAGTATTCTCCGTAGGACCTTACAGTGATCTCCGTAGGACTACACAGTCTTCCAGGTCCTACGGAGAAGACTGTGCGGTCGTACGGAGAATACTGTGCGGCCCTACAGAGAATACTGTAAGAGCCTACGGAGAATATTGATAAGAGGGCTACGGAGAATCCTGGCAAAAAAATTAACAGAATTTTCCGTACCTTTTTGCCACAGTGTTTACAGAAATAATTTCTTAACACTAGAAAGGCCAAGCGAGTCAAAATGACCCATTTACGTTTTTGAATGTTCTCTTTGGTTACTTCACATTAGAAGAATAGTCCCCGAAAATTTTGACCCTTCCTAATTTAATAAAACCTATTTGGGAACTCTACCTCAAGTCCCTCCTTGTACACCGACGACGATGATGACGACACACGGACACAAAGGCAAATGCATAGGCCCTCTCCCTATTTTCTTAATAGAAGGGCATGCCACAAACGAAAATTCTAAGTTTTTGCCCTTTTTTGTTCTGCGGGTTGCCTACCCTGTCCCTAAGATGGACATTGGACTTCCGACTAACCCCGACTTACAAAACATGGAACATAACTGTTTCAAAAAAACAAAAAAAAAGAAAGAAAAGATCTCAAGAAATCCTAGGAGTCACGAAGTCAATTTGATTATTGTGTAGGAGTGTGGAGTAAGAAAAAAATTGTGTAAAGGGGATAGGGGGTGGCTCAGGGGTAGTGGCTACCAATGGCAGTGGTACCAATGTGGTCGATCCAATAGGTCGATTTTAGCACGTTTTTGCAACGCTTTTAAAAAGGGGTGTCAATTTCGACCTATTGGATGGATTCTGTAGATCGGCCATTTCGAGTCTAAACCTAGTAACATTTAGGAATATTTCTTTTTGTTTCTTTAAGACGAATCCATTCCCGTCATCAGTTTTCCGGTTCTACGACGGTTCACCTAAGCTTTTTCGCCCAAAACCTGGATGCCTAAGTATTTTTTGCCGAAAATTAAAATTTGTCATTTGACCTAAAAACGTTTAACCGCACAAGAAGTGCTTTGCCCAGAGTTTCATTGTAGAGACGCCAGCTGCCCACTGGTGGAACAAAGGCATTAAAATGATGCCCTGTAAGGGATTAAGATTTATGCCCCTGGAGCGGCGTGAATCGTTTATGCCTTTTGGAAGGGCATTAACACTGGTGTAAATTCATTCAGGAAGTCACTCAGGAAAATTCACTCAAATAACAGGAAAAGTAGCGATATACATCGGCAACTTTGGCCCGTCCCGTACATTTAGAGATGTGAGAGTTTCGCGCATTTAGCCCTAAACCTGAGTCTGGGTCAAAAAAGATGTCATTTTCGGCATCAGCACCCTCAAAAACATCAGACACCACGCAAACACTCGAATAAAAAGAATGTTGAAAATACACCCCACTGGGATTTGAACCCGGGTCCAAACTTCTCCGATTCGCTCGAAATTGGCACCGTTGGTTTTGTATTGTCGCCCTGATTCCAAAAATACCCCATGCATGCCCTCCTAGCTGTATCCGTTCCCGAAATCCTCCTCCACCCCATGTAGCCCTATCTTAAAAGGAAGTCCCCCTGGAAGCGGAAGTCCCGGATCCCACTGAAGTACCAGATGGGTCATTCCATATAAGATTTACACGGATCTGGGTGACCTTTGACGATTTCGACCAAATTTGGCTCGAAGGTAGCCCTAGTGGTCAGGAACATACCCACAAATTTTACACACAATTTTACTGAACCTGTGCGCGCGAATCGGCTGAGACGCCCCGTGAAGGTAGGCAGCCAATCCGGCGCGCAGTCTTTCCGTCTCTCTTGGGATGTCTAGCTGTACCCGTACTATCCCTCGCCCTACCCCGCCCCCCTCCCGCAACCTGCCCTGATGGAATTGGCCAAAATAGGTGTCAATCCACTCAGGATCCACTGAGTGGCTCTGCAATTTTCTTTAGCAACTCCAAACCGTTCAGATTCTACAGCGATTTGAAACTTTTGTCAACTTTGAATGTCGCATTCCTTGGCTACTTGGCATGTGTAATGAGAAAGGGACCAGCCAGGTTTCATTGGCTTACCTATAGACGATTGTATCCATATAAGCAATAAAATTAGGAAAAAGATGAAAAACTTGGAAATATTTTTTAAAACTTCACAAAAATAGAGCTTGCTAAAATAGGTGGTCCTTTCATATTGGTGATACTTGGTTCAGAGCGCACCTACCCTTAGTCGAACAAGCCCACAAAATTTCAGGTCTGGCCCAGCTTTTTAGCTATTGATCGGTTCACATTTTATACCTTAAGACCCTATTCTGGTATCGTAACTTAAACGGCATGAGCCAAACGGACTTGTGTTAGGTTTAAATCTTTTGAGCTCAGGGATGATCCTCAAACATTCCTTAAAATAAGACATTTCATGTCCTCTTGAAGTCCTTCTGAAATCCCTTCGAAATCCCTTCACAAGAGAACCGGTAGGGGGTAGGGGGTAGGGGGCGGCGGTAGGAAGTAGGGGGTAGGGGGCGGCGGTAGGAAGTAGGGGGTAGGGGGCGGCGGTAGGGGCGGGCCTAGGGGCCACCAGGGTAGGGGGTAGGGGGTAGGGGCGGGCCTAGGGGCCACCAGGGTGGTGTGTACGACGTCGTGTTGCAGTTGCGGTACTTGGTCCCACTGAGAAGGGTAAGGGGTGGAACAATAAAAATCTAAAAGTGCATTAAATGTTCATCTTTAATCATCGATGAAGTCCAAAAACATGAAAAGACCCAAGTAGCATGTAATCTTCAGAACTAAAAATAAAACAAGGTCCCTGCTTGACCAAATCACAAAAAAAAAAAAAAAAAGGACCGTCAAACACTAGCTACTAAACATGGTCCAAAATATAAAAACAAGACATAAAATCACAGGGCTTAGCTCTTAAAACAAACAAGATGCTTGGTATCCAGAGGAAAGGGGCCCACGGGAAGACTCTTCCTGGACAACTTGATTCTGATGTTGCCGAGGGTAACCATTGTAACCAGGATAACCATACTGTTGGTACTCAAACGGCTGAGGCTGATATGCAGATGGCATTTGCTGCTGCTGGATTGGATATGGCTGGATTGGATATGGCTGCTGCTGTTGAAATGCTTGCTGCTGGTAGTGAGGATGATGCTGAATGGTGATAGTCTGGAGAAAAAATTGAAAATTTGTTTAATTTCTAAAAAGGATTGAAAATTCAATCAAACATTGGATTAATTAGCTTCCTTATATTAAAATAGAGAATGCATCTCTCTAAAAGAGGGATATAGCCGTAGCGCCTTATTGTGTAGCAATACACATTTTGAATATTGTCATGTTGCCGCCAGTAAGTCCGAAGTTGGTATGCCTGCGAGCACCGCCTTGTGCGAAGGGATGCCCGGAAAGTCCCCGGAGCGGCTTAGGGTCCGCCATGGTCCAGGCCGGCAGTCGCGGTCGAGCCGAGGTGCAGGTAGGAGTGTGTGAGAAGATGTACGGAGACGGAACGGTTGTATCATGTAAGAGTCAAGTTCATGTAGAGTCAGCTATAGTCAAACAGTAAACAGTCGATTACCTTAGAACCACCTTGTTCCATCATTTGTCCAGTTATCCACGTACAAAACATCATTTTTGGTGCATCGGCCGGTTCGAACTTTGCATTCTTTTTATTTCTCTGTGCGCTGCTTTGTTTGTTTTATACCATGCTGCGGATTTCGGCCGTGACTCAAGTTTTTCTTTCTCGCCGCTTTTAGGCATATTTTAACTTTCCTTTTCTTTTTGTATATTTTATTTCTAATTTGGTTTTCCTATTTTTTTCTTTCTCGGGTTCTTGTAATGTAATTTTTTTGTGTTGTTTACTGAGACCACGTGTTTTGGAGGTTAGTTACTTCTCCGTGTAATTACTTTTTCTTTTTCAGCAGTGATATTTCTCTTGAAGTGAAGTGTATTTTGTGTGTGTTTTTAATTCTTGTGCCGTAAATTGTGGAATATTTGTCTGTTTTTGTTTTTTCTCCGGTCGTGTTACTTGACCACGTGTTTACTTTTCGAGCGTGTCTACTTAGTTTCCAAGTCTCACTATGGCTCTTGCTTTGCCTCCGTCTCTTCAGCCAACGCTTTCGCCGTTTGATCAGGATCATGTTGAAGAATGGCTGAATAATGTTGAAGAAATTTATACTAAATTTGGCGTTGATCGTAATGATATTCCAGTGTACATCGCGTCTAAGTTACCAGAGTGCGCGTTGCCTTGCCATGCAGAAAATAAAAACAAAGGTTGGAATGCCTATGTTGCTGCTTTTAAATTAGCGTTTGATGTTGAACCATGCTATGATTCTACTAGAGAACGTGTGTTAAACATGAAAAGAGGAGAAGACGAGTCTCTCCGTAGCTTTGCTTTCCGAGTCCAGCACGCCGTGCGTCATTACAAATCTGTGTTTCCCGAGCGTGAAATTTGTTTATTACTATTGCAATTAATGTCCAGTGAACATGCCGCGATCATGGCACGCCATCCTTGCTCTACTATTTTAGATTTTGTTCAAACTTTTGAGACTGTTATGCATCAAAAAGCTCTTGTGGAAAAGTCCTTGCCTCGCGCAGCCTCTGCTGCCGGCGCTAATCCTGGGGTTCCCGCCCTGGGCGCACCCAGCGGCCGCAGTGCCAGTCCCGCGGAAATTCCCCCGCGCGCCGCGTCCGACTGCGAGTCGCTTGCTCAGCTTGACGCTGCCCTTACCTACCTGATCGACCATTACCAGAGCCAATCTCACTCTAGGCGGCCAAACAAGGGTTTTCGTGAAAAGTCCGGAAACTTTTACCCATATCAGGGACGGACTGGGGTGTTAAGATTAAGGTGGGAAACACACCCAAGGGGCCCGGATTTGCCTATCATCCAGGGGCAGCAGCGAGTTGAAAATGTACTGTACATGCTTAATTTTAAAGGCGTGGATAAAACACGAAAACGCATAGTCCTGGCGAGCGAAGCGAGCCTCGACTTCTCAATTTCATGAACATTTTGTCAGGTTTTTAATTACCGTACAACGGGGTAATATGAGACAAATTTCCAGGTTTTTTGTGAATTTTCCCCTTTCCATTTTAATTTGAGGCACTGAGGTGTTCGTTTCTTGTTCATTGACCCTTTGGCTACAGTCTCACCAAATTTCAGATTTTTAGGTGCAGCAGGGACCTTTCAATATCCCTCGGAATGCCGTCCCATATTTCCCTGCAATGTGGGGTAACATGAGACATAAGAAAGAAATGTTTAAGAAGTATGGATAATTACATCATTTAGGCGGGTTTGGAGCTTTTTAAGTTCTTTTCATTCATTTTAAAGATGATTGGAAACTAAAATGGAGACGATATAAAATCTGAAGGGGAGAAAAATGGGTGTCACTAAAGAGAGCTGAAAAGTGTATAAAAAGTCATGAGTTGTGCCTGTCACATGAAAATACTATACGAAGAGCATAGATGCCGGTCAGATAGTAAAACAAATTCGTGTTAAAATCATTATTACTTGAAATCATTACCGGTGGAGTATGTTTGGCCTCATGTTTCAAGCGAAAACAGGTGTCTCTATTTTCCCTGCAAGGGAACAAAATTGTATTTCATCTAGAACAGACAGCCCGGAAGTAGACATAACGGAACTAAATTTTGTCCTGATTATGTTGACATAATTACCTACAGATTTAAACCTCGTTCGGACAAGAACCCGAGTTCTAACCGAGGTTTCTGGGGAGGTTTTTACTAACTTTATAAAACTTGTTAAAATTTAGAGGTTTTTCCTTTGATTCTAAATAACCCTGGCGAGTCTCTGATAGCCTTCGTGCGTTTACCGTGAGCTGCCACGGCCTGCTCGATCACGAAAAAAAATTTACGGTGGACTTCCGAACAACCGCTAGAAAGCAACACGACAAAAACCGAAAAAAGTGCGCTTTGTCTCGATTTTCCTTCATGTCTCATATTACCCCGTTCTTCGGTAGTTTTTAAGGTTTAATCTTAAAAGTGGCATAGAACTACGAACGTGGTGGGCCGCAAGACATGGGTCCTTCTTGATATGGTCGGGCGTTGATTTGCTTCTAAGATTTGTGACATGAATAGTACTCTACAATTAAAAGAGTGTACATGGTATGCTCTAACTGGAGCATGCCTGCAAGCACGCTCTAGCTAGCGCATGCCTGCCAAGCATGCAACTGTAACTAGTGCATACATGCCATGTACACGCTAACTGAAGCATATATTTACTGCATAAGGGATAGGGAGTTTTCTGCATCAGGAAGCGTGTACATGGCATGTATGCACTAGTAAGTGCATGCTTGGCAGGCATGCGCTAGCTAGAGCGTGCTTGCAGGCATGCTCCAGTTAGAGCATACTATGTGCACTCTTTGATTTGTAGAGTAGGGGCCAGCGTAGCTACCGGCGAGCGTAGCTATCGGCGAGCGTAGCCCATATAGACCCACGGGCCCGGCCGCCAAGGGCTCCCACAACTTAGAGCACAGCACTGTGGCAAAAAGGTACGGAAAATCCTGTTAATTTTTTTGCCAGGATTCTCCGTCAGGGACGGACTGGGGTGTTAAGATTAAGGTGGGAAACACACCCAAGGGGCCCGGATTTGCCTATCATCCAGGGGCAGCAGCGAGTTGAAAATGTACTGTACATGCTTAATTTTAAAGGCGTGGATAAAACACGAAAACGCATAGTCCTGGCGAGCGAAGCGAGCCTCGACTTCTCAATTTCATGAACATTTTGTCAGGTTTTTAATTACCGTACAACGGGGTAATATGAGACAAATTTCCAGGTTTTTTGTGAATTTTCCCCTTTCCATTTTAATTTGAGGCACTGAGGTGTTCGTTTCTTGTTCATTGACCCTTTGGCTACAGTCTCACCAAATTTCAGATTTTTAGGTGCAGCAGGGACCTTTCAATATCCCTCGGAATGCCGTCCCATATTTCCCTGCAATGTGGGGTAACATGAGACATAAGAAAGAAATGTTTAAGAAGTATGGATAATTACATCATTTAGGCGGGTTTGGAGCTTTTTAAGTTCTTTTCATTCATTTTAAAGATGATTGGAAACTAAAATGGAGACGATATAAAATCTGAAGGGGAGAAAAATGGGTGTCACTAAAGAGAGCTGAAAAGTGTATAAAAAGTCATGAGTTGTGCCTGTCACATGAAAATACTATACGAAGAGCATAGATGCCGGTCAGATAGTAAAACAAATTCGTGTTAAAATCATTATTACTTGAAATCATTACCGGTGGAGTATGTTTGGCCTCATGTTTCAAGCGAAAACAGGTGTCTCTATTTTCCCTGCAAGGGAACAAAATTGTATTTCATCTAGAACAGACAGCCCGGAAGTAGACATAACGGAACTAAATTTTGTCCTGATTATGTTGACATAATTACCTACAGATTTAAACCTCGTTCGGACAAGAACCCGAGTTCTAACCGAGGTTTCTGGGGAGGTTTTTACTAACTTTATAAAACTTGTTAAAATTTAGAGGTTTTTCCTTTGATTCTAAATAACCCTGGCGAGTCTCTGATAGCCTTCGTGCGTTTACCGTGAGCTGCCACGGCCTGCTCGATCACGAAAAAAAATTTACGGTGGACTTCCGAACAACCGCTAGAAAGCAACACGACAAAAACCGAAAAAAGTGCGCTTTGTCTCGATTTTCCTTCATGTCTCATATTACCCCGTTCTTCGGTAGTTTTTAAGGTTTAATCTTAAAAGTGGCATAGAACTACGAACGTGGTGGGCCGCAAGACATGGGTCCTTCTTGATATGGTCGGGCGTTGATTTGCTTCTAAGATTTGTGACATGAATAGTACTCTACAATTAAAAGAGTGTACATGGTATGCTCTAACTGGAGCATGCCTGCAAGCACGCTCTAGCTAGCGCATGCCTGCCAAGCATGCAACTGTAACTAGTGCATACATGCCATGTACACGCTAACTGAAGCATATATTTACTGCATAAGGGATAGGGAGTTTTCTGCATCAGGAAGCGTGTACATGGCATGTATGCACTAGTAAGTGCATGCTTGGCAGGCATGCGCTAGCTAGAGCGTGCTTGCAGGCATGCTCCAGTTAGAGCATACTATGTGCACTCTTTGATTTGTAGAGTAGGGGCCAGCGTAGCTACCGGCGAGCGTAGCTATCGGCGAGCGTAGCCCATATAGACCCACGGGCCCGGCCGCCAAGGGCTCCCACAACTTAGAGCACAGCACTGTGGCAAAAAGGTACGGAAAATCCTGTTAATTTTTTTGCCAGGATTCTCCGTAGCCCTCTTATCAATATTCTCCGTAGGCTCTTACAGTATTCTCCGTAGGGCCGCACAGTATTCTCTGTAAATCCGCACAGTCTTCTCCGTAGGACCTCGAAGACTGTATAGTCCTACGGAGATCACTGTGCGGTCCTACGGAGAATACAGTGCGGTCCTACAGAAATTACTGTAAGAGCCTACGGAGAATATTGATAAGGGGCCTACGGAGAATTACCACAAGCTGTTTACAGGATTTTCCGTAGCTTTTTGCCACTGAGCGCTAGAGTACTTAGTGAGCCCAGGGTAGGGTCCGGCCCAGGCCGTTAAGGGGGTCCACCAGCACAGGGCACCCTGGCCGCCATTCATGCCACGTCCCTCCACGGACCCATTTGCGTCCTGTAATTCCGTCAACGGGGGTAACTTGGGACACTTTTCACGTTTTTTGAACGCCAGAGGCAAGATTTTCAACCCAGACCATTGGATCCTAACTATGTTACAGTTTGACCCTTTCCCCATGATTTCATGCTTGTCTGGTTCATTTGACTCGATTACATCGTTTCCAAGCGGTCTCGAAAGAGTGTCCCAAGTTACCCCATGACCGGGGGTAACTTGGGACAGTAGGTAATTAGCTACGTTCCCATGCATCTATTAATGTTAATGGACGTAATAAATTTAAGTCACAACATGTAGACCAAGAATTCAGGCCTAGGAACTCTTGTAGGACCGATATTGGACTATATCTAGGGCTCTACGTGGAACTCTCTTTTCTACTGGTATTTTCCAGGCATTTTCTGAAGATTTCAAAATATGGACTACCCGAAGACAAAACTGCAGAGCAAGGCATCTCTTTCCATCATCAGCGTAAAATCCGAAGTTTAAGTTAATGTCAGGGACCGGGTCGGTCTACTCTTCGGAGGCTAGGACTGCTGGAAACACGAGGAAAAAACTGTCCCAAGTTACCCCGTAAAATTTCGTTTTTTTTGATAAATTGAAGTCTGGACCGAAGATGGGAAAACTATTAACAACGCCATTTTGCAAACGTTTTTGTCTGTGTACGTTCTAACAACCCAGAGAGACTAATCGGCCAAATCTGCATTTCACTGCTTGCACTAGGGTCAACTTGTCAATGTTCGACATATTTTGTCAAAAACCCTATTATGTAGTTTCCCGTTTCTCAAATACTAATTGTGTTGTTATGCACCTTTTCTACCTTTCCGCGCGTGCCCTGAGGCCTCTGAAACAAAACCCTGCCGCGGGTTTGACGCTAGGAACCACCGTCGCTGAATGGCAGCACCAACAAGCTGTACAGGGCAGACTGTCCCAAGTTACCCCCGGTGTCCCAAGCTACCCCCGTTGACGGTACCGAAAATTTTGCGCACGTTCTTAAACAGTCGAAAATTTGCAGCTCGCCCTGTGCTGGTGGACCCCCTTAACGGCCTGGGCCGGACCCTACCCTGGGCTCACTAAGTACTCTAGCGCTGTGCTCTGAGTTGTGGGAGCCCTTGGCGGCCGAGCCCGTGAGTCTATATGGGTGCTGGTCATGATACTTGTGAACAGCCTACGGACCTTCCAAGTCACCACGGCCACGGCGAGCACTGCGGGCCCGTGAGTTCCGGGCCTCCTGACGGACCTACGACGGGCCATGCGGGCCCGGATCCCATACCCGGGCGGGGGGCCCGGGTGGGATTCCAACAAATCCCACCCGGACCAGTCCGTCCCTGTTCTCCGTAGCCCTCTTATCAATATTCTCCGTAGGCTCTTACAGTATTCTCCGTAGGGCCGCACAGTATTCTCTGTAAATCCGCACAGTCTTCTCCGTAGGACCTCGAAGACTGTATAGTCCTACGGAGATCACTGTGCGGTCCTACGGAGAATACAGTGCGGTCCTACAGAAATTACTGTAAGAGCCTACGGAGAATATTGATAAGGGGCCTACGGAGAATTACCACAAGCTGTTTACAGGATTTTCCGTAGCTTTTTGCCACAGTGAGCGCTAGAGTACTTAGTGAGCCCAGGGTAGGGTCCGGCCCAGGCCGTTAAGGGGGTCCACCAGCACAGGGCACCCTGGCCGCCATTCATGCCACGTCCCTCCACGGACCCATTTGCGTCCTGTAATTCCGTCAACGGGGGTAACTTGGGACACTTTTCACGTTTTTTGAACGCCAGAGGCAAGATTTTCAACCCAGACCATTGGATCCTAACTATGTTACAGTTTGACCCTTTCCCCATGATTTCATGCTTGTCTGGTTCATTTGACTCGATTACATCGTTTCCAAGCGGTCTCGAAAGAGTGTCCCAAGTTACCCCATGACCGGGGGTAACTTGGGACAGTAGGTAATTAGCTACGTTCCCATGCATCTATTAATGTTAATGGACGTAATAAATTTAAGTCACAACATGTAGACCAAGAATTCAGGCCTAGGAACTCTTGTAGGACCGATATTGGACTATATCTAGGGCTCTACGTGGAACTCTCTTTTCTACTGGTATTTTCCAGGCATTTTCTGAAGATTTCAAAATATGGACTACCCGAAGACAAAACTGCAGAGCAAGGCATCTCTTTCCATCATCAGCGTAAAATCCGAAGTTTAAGTTAATGTCAGGGACCGGGTCGGTCTACTCTTCGGAGGCTAGGACTGCTGGAAACACGAGGAAAAAACTGTCCCAAGTTACCCCGTAAAATTTCGTTTTTTTTGATAAATTGAAGTCTGGACCGAAGATGGGAAAACTATTAACAACGCCATTTTGCAAACGTTTTTGTCTGTGTACGTTCTAACAACCCAGAGAGACTAATCGGCCAAATCTGCATTTCACTGCTTGCACTAGGGTCAACTTGTCAATGTTCGACATATTTTGTCAAAAACCCTATTATGTAGTTTCCCGTTTCTCAAATACTAATTGTGTTGTTATGCACCTTTTCTACCTTTCCGCGCGTGCCCTGAGGCCTCTGAAACAAAACCCTGCCGCGGGTTTGACGCTAGGAACCACCGTCGCTGAATGGCAGCACCAACAAGCTGTACAGGGCAGACTGTCCCAAGTTACCCCCGGTGTCCCAAGCTACCCCCGTTGACGGTACCGAAAATTTTGCGCACGTTCTTAAACAGTCGAAAATTTGCAGCTCGCCCTGTGCTGGTGGACCCCCTTAACGGCCTGGGCCGGACCCTACCCTGGGCTCACTAAGTACTCTAGCGCTGTGCTCTGAGTTGTGGGAGCCCTTGGCGGCCGAGCCCGTGAGTCTATATGGGTGCTGGTCATGATACTTGTGAACAGCCTACGGACCTTCCAAGTCACCACGGCCACGGCGAGCACTGCGGGCCCGTGAGTTCCGGGCCTCCTGACGGACCTACGACGGGCCATGCGGGCCCGGATCCCATACCCGGGCGGGGGGCCCGGGTGGGATTCCAACAAATCCCACCCGGACCAGTCCGTCCCTGTTCTCCGTAGCCCTCTTATCAATATTCTCCGTAGGCTCTTACAGTATTCTCCGTAGGGCCGCACAGTATTCTCTGTAAATCCGCACAGTCTTCTCCGTAGGACCTCGAAGACTGTATAGTCCTACGGAGATCACTGTGCGGTCCTACGGAGAATACAGTGCGGTCCTACAGAAATTACTGTAAGAGCCTACGGAGAATATTGATAAGGGGCCTACGGAGAATTACCACAAGCTGTTTACAGGATTTTCCTTAGCTTTTTGCCACAGTGAGCGCTAGAGTACTTAGTGAGCCCAGGGTAGGGTCCGGCCCAGGCCGTTAAGGGGGTCCACCAGCACAGGGCACCCTGGCCGCCATTCATGCCACGTCCCTCCACGGACCCATTTGCGTCCTGTAATTCCGTCAACGGGGGTAACTTGGGACACTTTTCACGTTTTTTGAACGCCAGAGGCAAGATTTTCAACCCAGACCATTGGATCCTAACTATGTTACAGTTTGACCCTTTCCCCATGATTTCATGCTTGTCTGGTTCATTTGACTCGATTACATCGTTTCCAAGCGGTCTCGAAAGAGTGTCCCAAGTTACCCCATGACCGGGGGTAACTTGGGACAGTAGGTAATTAGCTACGTTCCCATGCATCTATTAATGTTAATGGACGTAATAAATTTAAGTCACAACATGTAGACCAAGAATTCAGGCCTAGGAACTCTTGTAGGACCGATATTGGACTATATCTAGGGCTCTACGTGGAACTCTCTTTTCTACTGGTATTTTCCAGGCATTTTCTGAAGATTTCAAAATATGGACTACCCGAAGACAAAACTGCAGAGCAAGGCATCTCTTTCCATCATCAGCGTAAAATCCGAAGTTTAAGTTAATGTCAGGGACCGGGTCGGTCTACTCTTCGGAGGCTAGGACTGCTGGAAACACGAGGAAAAAACTGTCCCAAGTTACCCCGTAAAATTTCTTTTTTTTTGATAAATTGAAGTCTGGACCGAAGATGGGAAAACTATTAACAACGCCATTTTGCAAACGTTTTTGTCTGTGTACGTTCTCAGGGACGGACTGGTCCGGGTGGGATTTGTTGGAATCCCACCCGGGCCCCCCGCCCGGGTATGGGATCCGGGCCCGCATGGCCCGTCGTAGGTCCGTCAGGAGGCCCGGAACTCACGGGCCCGCAGTGCTCGCCGTGGCCGTGGTGACTTGGAAGGTCCGTAGGCTGTTCACAAGTATCATGACCAGCACCCATATAGACTCACGGGCTCGGCCGCCAAGGGCTCCCACAACTCAGAGCACAGCGCTAGAGTACTTAGTGAGCCCAGGGTAGGGTCCGGCCCAGGCCGTTAAGGGGGTCCACCAGCACAGGGCGAGCTGCAAATTTTCGACTGTTTAAGAACGTGCGCAAAATTTTCGGTACCGTCAACGGGGGTAGCTTGGGACACCGGGGGTAACTTGGGACAGTCTGCCCTGTACAGCTTGTTGGTGCTGCCATTCAGCGACGGTGGTTCCTAGCGTCAAACCCGCGGCAGGGTTTTGTTTCAGAGGCCTCAGGGCACGCGCGGAAAGGTAGAAAAGGTGCATAACAACACAATTAGTATTTGAGAAACGGGAAACTACATAATAGGGTTTTTGACAAAATATGTCGAACATTGACAAGTTGACCCTAGTGCAAGCAGTGAAATGCAGATTTGGCCGATTAGTCTCTCTGGGTTGTTAGAACGTACACAGACAAAAACGTTTGCAAAATGGCGTTGTTAATAGTTTTCCCATCTTCGGTCCAGACTTCAATTTATCAAAAAAAACGAAATTTTACGGGGTAACTTGGGACAGTTTTTTCCTCGTGTTTCCAGCAGTCCTAGCCTCCGAAGAGTAGACCGACCCGGTCCCTGACATTAACTTAAACTTCGGATTTTACGCTGATGATGGAAAGAGATGCCTTGCTCTGCAGTTTTGTCTTCGGGTAGTCCATATTTTGAAATCTTCAGAAAATGCCTGGAAAATACCAGTAGAAAAGAGAGTTCCACGTAGAGCCCTAGATATAGTCCAATATCGGTCCTACAAGAGTTCCTAGGCCTGAATTCTTGGTCTACATGTTGTGACTTAAATTTATTACGTCCATTAACATTAATAGATGCATGGGAACGTAGCTAATTACCTACTGTCCCAAGTTACCCCCGGTCATGGGGTAACTTGGGACACTCTTTCGAGACCGCTTGGAAACGATGTAATCGAGTCAAATGAACCAGACAAGCATGAAATCATGGGGAAAGGGTCAAACTGTAACATAGTTAGGATCCAATGGTCTGGGTTGAAAATCTTGCCTCTGGCGTTCAAAAAACGTGAAAAGTGTCCCAAGTTACCCCCGTTGACGGAATTACAGGACGCAAATGGGTCCGTGGAGGGACGTGGCATGAATGGCGGCCAGGGTGCCCTGTGCTGGTGGACCCCCTTAACGGCCTGGGCCGGACCCTACCCTGGGCTCACTAAGTACTCTAGCGCTCACTGTGGCAAAAAGCTACGGAAAATCCTGTAAACAGCTTGTGGTAATTCTCCGTAGGCCCCTTATCAATATTCTCCGTAGGCTCTTACAGTAATTTCTGTAGGACCGCACTGTATTCTCCGTAGGACCGCACAGTGATCTCCGTAGGACTATACAGTCTTCGAGGTCCTACGGAGAAGACTGTGCGGATTTACAGAGAATACTGTGCGGCCCTACGGAGAATACTGTAAGAGCCTACGGAGAATATTGATAAGAGGGCTACGGAGAACAGGGACGGACTGGTCCGGGTGGGATTTGTTGGAATCCCACCCGGGCCCCCCGCCCGGGTATGGGATCCGGGCCCGCATGGCCCGTCGTAGGTCCGTCAGGAGGCCCGGAACTCACGGGCCCGCAGTGCTCGCCGTGGCCGTGGTGACTTGGAAGGTCCGTAGGCTGTTCACAAGTATCATGACCAGCACCCATATAGACTCACGGGCTCGGCCGCCAAGGGCTCCCACAACTCAGAGCACAGCGCTAGAGTACTTAGTGAGCCCAGGGTAGGGTCCGGCCCAGGCCGTTAAGGGGGTCCACCAGCACAGGGCGAGCTGCAAATTTTCGACTGTTTAAGAACGTGCGCAAAATTTTCGGTACCGTCAACGGGGGTAGCTTGGGACACCGGGGGTAACTTGGGACAGTCTGCCCTGTACAGCTTGTTGGTGCTGCCATTCAGCGACGGTGGTTCCTAGCGTCAAACCCGCGGCAGGGTTTTGTTTCAGAGGCCTCAGGGCACGCGCGGAAAGGTAGAAAAGGTGCATAACAACACAATTAGTATTTGAGAAA
>NW_023144625.1:3150885-3198326 GCF_012932325.1 Thrips palmi | reverse complement strand
CATGTAGACTATCTATAGATGCACAATGATAGACTTTATGCAGACGCCACATAGATTAATTTCCGTCCCAACTTCTCAGGTCAGCCCATAGCGTAATGGGTGAGATCTTGGTCTTCAAAGTAGAAAGATGTCTTTCTACTCTTTAAATAAGGTACTAGACGGATAAGCTTCTCCTAACTGCCACGAGAGCGCGCCACGCGCAAAGCACGTCTGCCCGCTCGCGGTGACGACTCCGTGAGCCAGTTCTGTTATAGTCTCTACGCCGTTCTCCTTTCATTTGAAGAGTCCTCCTACTACATTAGAGTTTGAGGCGTGAGGACCTTACAATTTTTAGGATGTGGCAAGGGCTAGTGCCGTACCGGTAGCATTCCCTTGCTCGGCCCACTGACTCCTCACATCAGGTACGAACTGCCCTATTCGATCTAGATGCTACTACCTTCCCAAGCGGGAACCCAACTCGCGTTTTGACCGTTGATACCTTCGTTGTGCGCTACTTGGTACGCAGGGGCTATTCTGAGTCCGTCGATTATAAATCTATCTGCAGACGTCTACTAGAGGAAAAGTAATAGACGTCTAATAGACGTCGCAAATTCGACCATTAGATTATGTGTAGATGATCTACATGTAGATGTCAAAAGACCTCTATTAGACTCATTTCCATCTACAAATAGACGTCTAATATACGTCTTTTAGACGTCTATTTTCCGTGTGGGAGGGCTCTGTGCCACCCCACTGGCCCGCACGCGCCATTTCCAGCTGTCTCCCTGTCCATTGTTTGTCTCGCACGTCGTCTGCTAATGTCCCGACCGCCACTCTCCGCCACCAACGCGACACGGACGCGATACGAGCGTGAACGCACCTTTAGTAAGTAATTTTCTTTTTCTAGCAGTTGTGTTTTTGTGATTGTCTGCTAATTTGTGGTTGTGGTTGTTTATGTATTGTGTTTACTTTGTTATTCTGCATTGTTGTGTGTACGTTTGCGGGGCGTCTTCAGCAATTGTTTTCATCAGGTGGCACTATAGGGCATTGGCGTTTACTTGTTGTGCCTTTCTAGTGTTTTTGAACTTTTACTAGTTTGTTATACCTTGAACTTTAAGGTGTGCCTTTGAAGGTTTTCAGGCATTCTTGCCCAGTGTTGTGTGATTGTTTGATAGTGCATTTAGTGAAGTGCCCTTGAATTAGTGACAGTGTTAGTGTCGCTTTAGGACAATTTTTCCCTGATTTAATTTTTTTTTTAGAAACTTCTTGTTTGAACCTCAAGAAAATACTTCAAGAATTCACCATGGCAGAAAATCCTGTTCCTGAGTCTGTCCAACGACAGATGGCCGATTTGGACCCTTCTACTCTTCATGTTGATGAACTTTCGTATGAGTTGCGTATCCGAGGGATTAGTCCCAGCCTTGTTGAAGACACGCACTCAGACTTGGTCAGATTAGCTATACGTCACCAAAATACGAGTGTAGAAGAGAGCAGGTTAGCTAGGTTGGATCCCAGAGAAGAATATGAAGTTATCAGAGCCAAGCTTGGAGAATAAGAGACGTTGCTGGGTGAAATTCAAGCATCTGGAGTAGTTGTCGACCGGCCTTACCGCATCGTTAGCCTCTTTGTTCATATTATCTTCAGACTTAAAAGAATTCTTTTCAGAGCTACTGGAAAAATGTATGACTGCATCCTTGATTTAGCAAGAAGAGCTAATAACTTTCACAAGGTTATTTCTTCGATGTGCCCTTTGATGATTTTTCCGTGCATGTATCTTCCTGGAGACCCAGAACTTGCTGATCGATTCAAGTCTCTAAAGGTAGAAGAAGAGCACGAACATCGTAATTCCCGCCGTTCTTCTCAGCCTCGTCGACAGAGAGAATCCAGTCACTCCAGCAGAGAATCCAGGAGTTCTAGCCCTCCACGGCGGTCTAGACATCCTAGCCGAGAATCAAGAAGTTCCAGCCGGTCTAGACGTTCAAGGCGTTCCAGCAAGAGCCCCAGAAGAGATACTAGACATTCCAGCCGAGAATCTAGAAGTTCCAGTCGGTCTAGACGTTCCAGGCGCTCCAGCCAGAGTCCCAAACGGAGTTCCAGGCATTCGAGATCTCACCGTTCCGGTTCTAGGCACGAAGACTCTTCCAGATCGAAGTTGAACTTGGTGTCTAAATGGAAGATACGCTTTGAACCAAAGGACGATTTAGCTAAATTTCTAGAAGAAGTTGAAGATGAAGCTGATATGCACAAGGTTAAGGACGCTGACTTGCTCCTTGGATTTGGAAGCTTGCTGCAAGGAAGTGCCATGACTTACTGGAGGAGAATGATCAAGGATCAAGTTACTTCGTGGGAAGAGTGCAAAAGGAAGATGAAAGAAGCCTATGCACCAGCTGACAATGATGAGAGCATCCTTGAGAAGATTAATTCATTGCACGGTGGAAACGGAACCTGGTTTTCCCAGGAACTCCCTGGAAATCACCTATGTGTCTACCATAGGCCTCCTGGGAAAACCAGGTACCGTTTTTACCGTGTGAAGCAGAAGACTGATGAGACTTACGCTGTATATGAAGCCAGAGCCACTGAACTGTTCCAGCGTCTTGATGAACCACTTCGAGATTCTCAGAAGGTTAAGAAGCTGCTTGCTGGTCTTCATTTGTATTACCGCTCTAGGATCAGGTCTTCAGACATGCTTTCTTTAAGAGACCTTCGACTTAGCTGCAGAGACTTAGAAGCTGATAAACCCCACATTCTACGTCTTGAGAGAGAAGAGTCCAAGAAGAGAGAATATAAGAGAGATGACAAGAAGAGAGAAGACAGAAGAGACGAGAAGAGATATCCCCGACTTAATGCTGTTTCCACTGAAGAGGCTGATGAGAAATCGAGTGACAATGAAGAGACTGTACCAGTTGCTGCTCCAATTGCCAGACCTTCTCTGAAGCCATCTTCTTCCCTTGCAGTGGTGTGTTGGCGTTGTGGACACACGGGACACTACTCTAACAACTGCACTGCTCAGCTATTCTGCATCAATTGCGGGAAGCCAGACATCATAGCCGAGCGCTGCGACAACTGTCACCAGGCAGCTGCCAGAGGACTGTGGAATGCTAATGTCAATCACCAGGGAAATGCCAGCGGGGGCACGTCGCGGGGAAATGCTGCTCCGATGTCCTTTCCCCCGCCATTGAACCAACCTCCACCACAGCTGCCGAAAGGTCCTGTGACATCAACACCGAGAAGAAACTAAGGACATACGGCCGCCAAGACGTCCGACTTGTTCTTCCCATTGTTCTTGGACGTGACTTGAGAGGCTATCTTGATGTGAATATCCTGGGAATTCCCCTCCGCGGCTTGCTTGACTCGGGTGCGACCCAAACCTTTGTCAACTCAACTGGATGGAAGACTTTGAAGGCTGTTGGATTAGTTCTTCGCCCGTGCCGGTTTTCACATGTGCAAGTTGCTGACTATGGAAACGTTGAGATACTAGGAAAGGTCACCACTCCATTCTTCATAGCAGGAAAACATCGTGTCTTGGAAATTCTTGTGGTGCCTCATTTGAATTCTCTTTGATTCTGGGCGTTGATTTCTGGCGTCGCTTCCACCTGCGTCCAGATTTCGTCTCCGCTGAATGTGAAGTCCTCATCAACAAGATTGAAATTATGGAGAAACCACCCCTCCTTGAAGAACCAACTCTTTCTGGAGAAGACAAGAAGAAGCTTGACCAACTGATTGAGTATTTCCGTCCCCACTTACAGCCTGGAAGACTTGGATGTGTGAAGGGAGTTGAACATCATATCGATACCGGAGATGCCAAGCCATTCAAGGTTCGGTATGACAACTTAAACCCTGCTGTCATGGCAGATGTCCACAATGAACTGAATAGAAGAATTGAAGAAGACATTGTTGAACCTTCAGACTCCCCTTGGCAGTCACCACTTTTCATCATCCCGAAGAAAGACAAAGGATTCCGTTGGGTCGTTGATCTCAGAAAACTAAACCAGCTCATCAAGATACCTGACTCAAACTATCCCCTACCCCGAATTAATCCAATTCTTGCTAGTCTTGGTGGAGCAGCTATTCTTTCAACAATCGACATCTCAGATGCCTATCTGCAAATCAAGCTGACTGAAACCTCCAAGATCAAAACTGCATTTTATGTCCCTGGACGGGGCTTGTTCCACTTCAAGAGAATGCCAGCAGGACTCAAAGATGCAGCCAGCAAGTGGCAGAAAACGATTGAAGCAGTCTTGGAAGAAGTTATCAGAGAAGAAGGACATCTTGTTGTCTACATGGACGACATCCTGGTTTGGTCATCTCGTGGCGACTGGGAACACCACATCAACCTGCTGCGGAAGGTATTTCTAGCCTTGCTTGATGCTGGAATAACTGTGAACTCAGACAAGAGTCAATTTGGAAGAGAAAGTGTGAAGTACCTTGGCCACATTGTTGATGCCTACGGTACCCGCCCTGATCCGAAGAAAGTGTCTGCTGTCCTCAATTTCCCTACTCCTAAGTCAGTCTACAATGTCCGCCAGTTTGTAGGTTTGGCAGGTTGGATGAGAAAGTACATGCCTCATTTCAGCACAATTGCCAAACCATTGTATGAGCTTTTCCAGAAGAATGGGACATTCGTGTGGAAGCCTGAGCATGAGGCTGCCTTCGTGAAACTCAAGGAGTTGCTGTGCACTCACCCCGTTCTCAGAAGCCCTGACTTTTCAAGAACATTCAAGGTGTATACTGATGCATCTTCTCTGGGCACAGGAGCCATTCTCGCCCAAGTCTTTGAAGACGGAGAACACGTTGTGGCCTACGAAAGTGAACTTCTGAAGGGGAGAGAACGCAACTTTTCTGCAACTGAGATTGAATGTTTGGCTGTGGTCCGCGCTCTTGAAGCATTCCGTCCTTATCTGATGGGATACCGCTTTGAAGTGATAACTGATCATCACAGTCTGTTGTGGCTTTACAAGCTGAAAAATCCTTCAGGAAGACTAGCCAGATGGGCCATGCAGTGCCAACAGTACGACTTCAAGATTACCCACAGAAAAGGGTCCATGATGCAAGCACCAGATGCCCTCAGCAGGAACCCTCAAGAAATTCAAGAACTAGAACCGGTCAAGATCTCCCTCATCACCTTTGAAGAAACCCAGGATGAATGGTACCGTTCACTGAAGCAGAAAGTCCTTGAAGATCCTGTTGCTTATGAGAAGTTTGCTGTTAAGGATGACCTTCTCTTTAAACTGATCAGCATTGGACCAAACGTGCCGTTGAAGTGGGTGCAGCTCCTGCCAGAAGAGAAAAGGGTCGAAGCACTGCAACAAGCTCATGATGAACCGACCAGCGGCCATGGAGGCTTCTTCAGAACCTTTCAGCGGCTGCGACAGAAGTCCTATTGGCCCGGCATGAAGGAAGCTGTGAAAAGATACGTCGAGAGATGTCATGTCTGCCTCGCAACGAAGAAGGACAGAAGGCGTCCCCCTGGACTCATGGGATCTCAGCGCATCATCAGCGAGCCGACAGAAGTTGTGTCTACTGATCTTGTTGGTCCTCTTCCACGCTCCACATCGGGATACCCTCACCTGTCTGTCATCACGGATGCTTTCTCCAAATACGTTTGGTTGCGTCCTCTGCGAACTGCAAACGCCAAAAGTGTCTGCAAACACGTGAGAGAAGACATGTTTCTGCGACACGGAGCCCCTTGTCTGATCCTGTGTGACAATGGTGCACAATACAAGAAGGAATTTCAGAAGATGTGTGACGAGTTCAATACCAAGATCCGGTACAACATTCCTTGTAATCCAAGAGCTAATCCTACTGAAAGATACAATCAAACAATAGAGACCATGATCTGCAGCTTTGTGAAGGATGATCATCGCAAGTGGGACCAGTATCTTCCTGAAATTCAAGCAGCGTTGAATTCTTCAGTGAGCCATGTGACCGGACACACGCCTCACCAAGTCGTCTTCGGCACTGAATTAGTCCTTGATGGAAGAGAAAGAAGATTTGATGGGAAGGAAGAAGAATTGATTGTCACCGACCCTCAAGATGAACCCGAGAAAGAAAATGCAAGAAGAGAATTGATCCAAGAAGTTAGAGAGCGACTGAAAGAAGCTTACAACAGAAACAGCCAACGCTACAACCTTTGACGGCGCGACTACGTTCTATATCCCGGTGATATGGTGATGAAGAAGAATTTCGTGAAGTCAGACAAGCAAAAGGGCATTTCTAAGAAGCTAGCTCAGAGATGGATCGGACGATACAAGGTGAAGATGAAGCTAGGAAAAGTAAGCTACATGTTAGAAGATGAAGAAGGTCGCGAAGAAGGGCCTTCACACAGAGACCAGTTAAAGAAGATTCCTTCCTAAAAAAAAAATTAAATTAAATGCTGCACATTTGAATTTAATTTTTCTTGAAGAGAGGGGGAGGCTGTCGCGAACCCATTTCTGCGACGGATTCGAACCGCCCGCGAGGGGTGAATCACTCGGCGTTCTGGTGTACACATGAGTAAATGAGTACGGCTGAGTACACCTTGCTTTACTCATAAATTTCACAATTTTAAACGTTTTAGGGCTTCATTAAGAGTTTTTAACGGCAGTCGACGTTTAATCAGTCGAAAAACTAGAGAATTTCACCTTTTTAAAACTTGTGAGTACACTGAGTACGGGCAAGTTTGTACACATGAGTACACTAGTGATTCACCCCTCGACCGCCCGCGCCGAGCTGCGCGCTGCCTCCGCTCGCCGCCTGACAAGTGGCGCGCCCTGCCGACCACCTGCCGAAACTCTCAGTCGAGCCGTGCCGTGCCACGCCACAGCAGTCGTCCGGTGAGAACCGCACAGTGAAGTCGTGCCGTGCCGTGCCTCCGTCAGCTCGTGCCGCGTCGCGCCGTCAAACCAAGACCGGCCGCGTGTGAGAAGGTTCTAGTCCAACTTCATCTGGATTACTGCACTCCAAGTCAATCCGAGATGCCGCCGGCTTTCTTCATGTCACCTCCGCGCCCTCGCCTTCACGCCCTTCGGGTTAGTACGGCAAACCCACACCACAGCTCGGTTCGGTTTGTTTTGGTTTGCGACTGAGCTTTCAACCTCGTTCTCACTCCAGGGCATGCAGTCCACCCGGTTGCGTCGAGAAGTCATGGGCTAGGCGAGCCACGCCACTGCCCTGCCGCCTGATGAATCCCTGAGAACCCCGTCGCCCCGCCAACACCAACATGTGCCCCATCTTCCACCGTCAGCGTCGTCCGGCTGCCCGCCGCTCGCTGGCTGGCCGTCCACGCCACTGTCGCCCTCCGTCGTCGCATGCGCCGAGGCGTCCCGCCTCTTAAAGTGTCGTGACAGTGAAATGTGCTAGTGATGTGTCAAAGTGAAAGGAGTCTTTAGTGTCATTGAGCCTTTAGTGCTAATTTTCTAGTTTCCTTGTCTGTTTGGCTCGTCCAAGAATTCTCAATGTTATTGTGTGTATGTGTGTGAATGAAGTCTGGATCCAGCATCATGTGAAGCTTTATTGGTGAGTCTTTACTCTATATTTTCTTTCCGTTGGGCCCACGGTTACATTGTCATTATTGTTTGTTGTTGTTGTGCACTGTTCTCTGTACTGTACTGTACTGTGCTTCAACTTGTTAGTGTACTTAGCGTACCAATTACAGTGTTGTGTCACAAGTTTGTGACTTTGTTTTGATTTAAATTTTGCTGAGCACCTTGTGTGTTTCCCCAGTAGTATTTTTGGCGTGTTTTTGCCATAATCATTGTCTTGTGTTTTTCCGTTACATGAGTATAAATTTAACTTCATTTTTTTTGTCGATTCTAAATTAGTTGTATAAAAACTGTTGTGATCTAAGCGCTTGTTTTGCGTATTAACTTGTCATTGTTTATACTATTTGTGTATCTAATCCGTTATTCAAAAATTAGTTTTAAGTATTTCAATTTCAATTCTTTTGGTTCTGTCGTGTATGTCCTTTCAACAACAACTGGATTTAATTAAATAATATTATTGTACATTCTACCCCTTGTCTTATATTTTTTTCAATTATTCAAATATTTCAATTGGTCTACATACCCAACTGCTGCAAGCCTAGTTGAGCCCGGTTTTCTCCAGCAACATTTTTGTACCAGCTTCAGTAGAATATTAATGTAGTCACATTATGTGTTAAAGATCGAATCCTTAGCACTGATCTGGGAGAAAATGCTCAGGATATTTAAATATCTCCAGTTATAAGCTCCTGCTGGCGTCGTCTGCTGGTCTCAGTTCGTGAATTTGCCATACTTTCGTTCCGCCATATTTCGCGTATTGCACGGGCCCTATATGGGATGAAAGTATAGGTCTGGTGTTAAAATGGGAGTGATTTTCGTTATCAGCACACAAAAAACTGCTGGGATCAATGTCAAACTCGATTTAAAAATTTTGGTCCAAAATTGGTCAAAATTCAGGGTAAGTGTGAGTCTAGGAAAATTTTGGAAGTCATTTTTGAGTTCAGCTCACCAAAAACTGCAGGAAACAAGATAAAACTTAACTTGAAATTTTTGGTCCAAAATGACCTAATATGGGATGAAAATATAGGTCTGGTGTTAAAATGGGAGTGATTTTCGTTATCAGCACTCAAAAAACTGCAAGAACCACTATACAATTAACTTTAAAAAATTTAACCAAAAATCGGTTAAATTTTGGGTCAGGGGACAATTTAGAGGTCAATATTGAGGTCAGCGCACTGAAAACTACAGGGAAATACATAAATCTCATCTTGGAAAGTTTGGCCCCAAATTGCGTAGCTCTGGATGAAAACGTAGGATTGGCGTTGAAATAAATGTAGTTTTTGTGACCGGTACACTGAAAACTACACACAATACTTTAGACTCAATTTCTGTATATTGTTTCTATTTGTCTTCATGAAGCACCCTCTGTCATCACCAATTCCCTGATGGCACACCAAAGCGAATCCATCAGTCGAGTAAAATTCAAGTGCCAACATTCAATCGCTTTATTGGCTACTCGTATGCTTGGGTCACTATTCGATAACATTTTTTCTTAACTTATGAACTCACAATTTTATAAGTAATAGTCATGAAACATTTTGTCATTCTTTCATTGTGAACCAGTGAATTAAACAATATTGATTGGAATATGTTATCACAGTTTATATTGAGAGAGTCAGTTTAGGGTAGGCTGATCTGAACCAGTTAGCGGGGAACAATTATTGTCAAATCCAGTGTTTCGTCACATGGAGTCCAATGCCAAGGCTACCCAAGGCTTAATGAACCGACATAATTTACCTTACTCATGTAAACAATACTAAGTAGTATCAGTTATATTAACTTTGGTGAAGTTAAAGGAATCTTCTCATTAAATCCCATCACTAATCATATATATAGTTGGTTGTCTATGCACTAATTGACTCACCGCTCAAAACCTGAGTCGTCTCTTTGAACCCAATATCAATTCAAACTCTATTAGGATTAAATATACACAACCATACATTGATTCTATTAATAAACACATGTTAGTGCATTAGCACTCCAGCTTGCTGCATTGCAAAAGAATGCATTTCTCGAGTCCAAACTAAGTATGCCTGCCAATTTCAACACAAGTTATTTATGCATTTCCCTGATTTCCTCTAGTTTGAAAATTTTTAAAAGAGGATGACACTAAAATGAAATAAGAAGATGCACTCAATACAAAAGCTCAAAATAAAAACATTCTTTTAACAATGCTTTGTCAAAGTGCACTGACCTGAAGATGATTCCCCTCTGACAGTGGAGGGGGGAGAGGGGAACGAAACACGTAAATCATTTTCAAATCCATTCCTTACACTGTTAAAAAAAAATTCTGAATTTTCAGACTAATTTGAGTGAAGTACTTTTACATAAACTCGTTATTAATTTTCAGACTCGTCTTGGTCTAAAAATGAAGTCTTAAAATTCAGACATGGCCAAGTCTTAAAATTCCCACTGCTTTGTAGCTGAAAATTCATACTTTTTGTCCAAAATTTTAGAACATTCTGTGTGAATTCATCCTGCAGCAATCGTGCGGAAAGGGCAGCCTATTGTGGTGGTCTAGACGCTTGTTAGGGCGGACCTACTGGACGGATAAAGATTTTACTCCTGTGAGAGAAAGAGCAAACTTCACAGCGCGCCGGGATTCCGCGCACGATGGACACCATCGCTACTCAAAAAATATCAGACGAGATGGTCCGCAGTAAGACTGAGGCACTCGTCGTTCGAGGGTGAGAACCCATATAGAATCTCCCATGTGTGCCACAACATGACGGTGGATCATGCGGGCACCCAACCTAATGACCGAACGCAGACGCCAGCGAGAGCCAACATTGAAATGCGGTTTTATCGACTTCAGAGTAATATTTTGTTTCAAACTTATTGCTAAAGGCTAGAGCTGATAATTACTAAAGCAACAGATGATGCTGTTTGCAAAAATTATTTACTTTAATGACATTAATCGGAAATACAAAGTGGCGATCTGCCGCGGCGCTCCAGGCGCCACCTAGCGGCAGGTCCCTGAAACGTAACTCCAGGCGGCTGCAAGCAAGTGGACCAAACCATGTGAGAAGTGATTGGTCCACAGTTTGCATTCAACAACAAGCTCCCTCAACATAACAACTGCCAATATCATAATGCTTTGAGGCGCGACGTTTGATTTTGTATATCTGGTTTTGTATTAGTCAGCCTAATCTTAATTTTATGACTTCCCTCATTATGAAATTTCAGACTGGGTACAAATATTCAGACCAAGCACGGTCTCAGACTGCCCTGTCTGACATCTCAGACAAAAGTTATGAAATTTCATAAAAAGGTCTTAATTGGTGTTTCATAACGTCAAGTCTGAAAAAAGTTGTCTGAATTTTCAGAATTTTTTTAACAGTGTATATTTCGCTGTGTTGGTGTTCCAAAAGGGTTTTAATCATTCTAGAATGTTGAAAAACTAAGGTCGATCTCATTTCCAAACCCTTCTGCTCTTTAATTCGTTTTATTTGCTTATTTGCTTATGTCCCGTATTTGAGAGCCGCGGACCCGTAGGTATGAGAAATTGGTAAGCGCTGACGCGCTGCCAACCTAACCAAGCTAATGACCTGATTCAAAAATATGTTTTGAATATTTCAAACGATACTAAACAACGATATGGAACAAACTCGTGTTGGGGGGGGGGGGGGTGCTATGGCGACGTTAAATACGAAATCTTGAAACTATAGCCACTGTAGTTGCTGAGAATCGTTGGTGCGTACAAACAGACAGACGCACGACCAGTCACTTTTCAGCGCGCCCAAACACGGCAAGGGCTTCGCTATCACTCAGCCAATAACAAGGTAGGTTTACGCCAGACCTGGTGTACCTACCTTGGCCTGCGGCAGGCATTGGCTTGCCCATCGTCGGATACTTCTTACGTGTTGCATGCTGGGGGGCTCCGCCCCCCAGACCCCCCTTAATTCTAGGTAGAGTTGCTTCATCTACAGATAACACGATCTTGACCGTTGTCACTTTTTAACTTGTCGAGGCCGGGGGGCTCCACCCCCAAGACCCCCCTTTCTTCAAGACAGAGGTGATCTACCTGCAGAAAACTCGATTTTTCGCCGTTTTTTAGGTGTTTTTCGGCTATAAAAACTGAACCAGTTGAGCTAGGATAGTGAAATTTCGCGTGTGCCGAGCCAAAAACATACCTAATAAGCCTGCAAAATCTCAGCCAGATCGGCCGAGCCGTTCAGGAGTAGTAGTGTACACACACACACACACACACACACACACACACACAAAAACACACACACACACACACACAGACACAGACAGACAGACAGAACTTTTCAACCGCACTGGAGAAACGGGCTTCGCTATCGCTCAGCCAATTAATATTGATTCCCGTTACTCCAGTGCGGTTGAACACTGTTAAAAAAAATCTGAAAATTCAGACCACTTTTGTCAGACTTGGTGGTCTGAATCTATTTTTCAGACTTGTTTCAGACTGCTTGTCTGAAAATTTAGCCTTCCGGTATGAAAATTGCGACCTGATCGTTTCAGAACTTGAATTCAGACCAGCGCAGTCTGAAAAGTGAGATGATTAAGTCTGAAAATTCAGACCAACCCAAGATTTCGTTTGTCCGCTAGATGGCGCGCATGTTGTGGAACATACCTACTTCTGTTTAAAAGGCTTCTAATGTGAAAATATATTAGTTGAAAAGTTCCAAATTGACAAGACTTAATCGGCCATATGAGAACCATTCTCTGCTGCAAGATTTATTGGCTGAGCGATAGCGAAGCCTGTTACTCCAGTGGGGTTGAAAAATTTTTCCTGTCTGTCTGTCTGTCTGTCTGTGTGTGTGTGTGTGTGTGTACACTACTCCTCCTGAACGGCTCGGCCGATCTGGCTGAGATTTTGCAGGCTTATTAAGTATGTTCTTGGCTCGGCACACGCAAAATTTCATCATCCTAGCTCAACTGGTTTGGTTTTTAAAGCCGAAAAACACTTAAAAAACGGCGAAAAATCGAGTTTTCTGTAGGCAAATTGCCTCTGTCTTGAAGAAAGGGGGGTCTGGGGCCCCCAGCCAGGACAAGTGAAAAAGCTACAAGGGTCAAGATCGCGTTATCTGCAGATGAAGCAACTCCATCTAGAATGAAGGGGGTCTGGGGGGCGGAGACTCCCAGCATGCAACAAGTTAGGAAAATCGACGATGGAGAAGCCATTGCCTGCCGAAGGCAGGCTAGCGCCGCAGGCCAAGGTAGGTACGCCAGGCGCGGATTGGAGAAACAGGCAGCGAGACATCGCGAAGCCTGTTACGACAAGACGCGGTCTGGCGTAAACCTACCTTGTCTCCGTAATATGGGTGGGAGTTGAACAATCCACATTTTAATTTACCTCTCGCGGGTGACTCCGTGTCGCCATTTCCTAGGGTGCCACAGGCAGGGAAAAGTGCAGAGGATCTTCTCCGTCAACACAATTTTTTACTCAATGTTGTCCTCTCTGGAGGTTCACACACACCTGAGATTCTGTCTGTCATATTCATCATGTCACGAACCTTTCAGTTAACAATTTTCATACAGGACTGGATTTTCAGACCACCAAAGTCTTAAATGTAAGACTCTCCAGTTCTGAATTTTCAGACCATCTAAACGGTCTGAATTTTCAGACCTCTCAAGTCTGTTAATAACTTCTGACCAATTTAATCTGAATTTTCAGACTTTTTTTTTAACAGTGACAAGTTTTGTCTGTCTGTCTGTGTGTTTGTGTGTGTGTGTGTGTGTGTGTGTGTACACTTCTCCTGAACGGCTCGGCCGATCTGGCTGAGATTTTGCAGGCTTAATAGGTATGTTCTTGGCTCGGCACACGCGAAATTTCACTATCCTAGCTCAATTGGTTCAGTTTTTATAGCCGAAAAACACCTAAAAAACGGCGAAAAATCGAGTTTTCTGCAGGTAGACCACCTCTGTCTTGCAGAAAGGGGGGCCTGGGGGGCGGAGCCCCCCAGCCTCGACAACTAAGTTAAAAAGCGACAAGGGTCAAGATCGTGTTGTCTGCAGATGAAGCAACTCTATCTAGAATTAAGGGGGGTCCGGGGGGCCAGCATGCAACAAGTAACCGACGATGGACAAGCCAATGCCTGGCGAAGGCAGGCTAGCGCCGCAGGCCAAGGTAGGTACGCCAGGCGCGGATTGGAGGAACAGGCCGCGAGACATCGCGAAGCCTGTTACGACAAGACGCGGTCTGGCGTAAACCTTGTTTTTAATAACTTAAGAATATTTTGTAAAAATTTCAGATAATTTTGTAATTTTGATGATTATTTTATGTTAAATGAGAATATTAATAAAGAATCATTTGGTTCAAGCGTGCAGGGATACAGTGAGCCACTGCCGAGCAAACTTCACAATTTTTTAATTGGAAAAAATAAGTTTTTTTTCTCCATTTTTTACCATTTTAAGGTAAACAATTTAAGAAAGTTGATAGATATTTGAAAAAAATCTCTCTGTTACATTGTCACATGGACCACAAAGAACTACTCCAAGAAGTATGGTAAGTATAAAACAAAACTGTATGCGTGGCTAGTTGACGGAGTAGAAACAAATTTCTTTGACACTTGTAAGAGTTGCGTGACCAGAAAAGGCGCATCACTGTTCGGGCCGACATTACATCTCCGCCTGATGTACAGAGTAGGAAGTACGCTGTTCGTCCTTGCGAGATGCACGTCCCATACAAGTGACCCAGTACACCCTTCGTTCCAGGGGCATGCCATGTAATGATTATTCATCCCTGCAGCGGACAGGGATCGCGCGCGGCGTGGTGAGGGCCAGCAGAGGCCGGAGTGGGGGTACGTCCCCCGACCTCCCCGCGCCCCGCCATCAGCGCCGGCCAATGAGGGGCTAGCGTGAGCTAGCGCGGACGACCGTTCAAATAAACCGCCCCGGTTAGGTTGGCAGCATTTTGGTGTTATTAAGTTGGCTCCTCTTTCCGACTGTCTTGTGTCTTGTCTTTGCGCGCGCTCTGAGCGTTTCTGTCTTTGTTTCTGTGTTATACTTCGCTCGAACTATGTTGTTTCCTTGTGCTGACAAGAACAATGGATGGAAGAGAAACAAATTTGAAGCACGGGTGCTCTCTTCAACTGGGAATAAATAGGTAAGTTTTGTTTGTACTTGGTAATACATATTTCAACGGTGCCCGGGTGCCGCGGCCCGTAACCTAACAAGGTCGGCACCCAAAACCCAACATTATTGCCGAAATTCTGTAGTTGTAAACTCACGGTGTTTCCCGGCCCTTTTCGTGTTCGGCACTCGCATAACAAGGGTTATCTACATAGCCCGCAAGTTTCGCTGATGATAATTGGAAGTTCTGTAATACTTTGCTACCAGTTCTGAGGTTATGGACTCAAATGTACATACAGCCTACAAAGTCCCTTTTTCTTTCTTTGAACCGTTCATTGCACGCGAGAAGACACCAATGCTATCCATCCAAAATTTGTATACATTGTCCATTTCATCAGTTGTTTATCTTTTATTTCACATGTTTCAGAGGGACCATGAAGAGACGGCAGAGAAACTTTGCCTTCATGATGATTCCGAGCCGAACATCTTTTCAAAATGAATCGGCATCAGAAACAGAACTTAATAATATGATTCTTCTAGTCTCTTAGTTGTTCTCAAAGTCTGCAACTCAATTTAATGTAGGTAAACATCATGTCATAGCTACTTGGTTGGTTTATATATTTGTTGTTAGTTTTATTTTATTTTGTTTGTTCCAGAGAAGCAATCAAGATGTGGGATGAAACTTGGACTACGATTGAAATTCTGAACTCCAGATTTGACTTTTTAGTTGCTCGTCACAGCTACTTCACACTATATTTGTTTCGTTTTGTACTCTGATAGTGTCCAAAAGTCTGAAACTTGAGTACATCTTCTTTTGTGGGCCACGTTGACATGTAAGTTAACTCTACTCTTATTTTACCATAACTGAGTTAGCTTGTGTATTTGTTGTTAATTTTATTTTTATTTTTCTTGTTCCAGACAGCAATTATGATGTGGGATGAAATTTGGACTACGATAGAGGTTTCGGACCCACAATATGACTTTTTAGTTGCTCGTCCCAACTACTGCACCCTAGATTTGTTTTGTTTTGTGCTCAGACAGAGTCCAAGAGACAACAACTTTAGTACATCTTCTTTTGTGGGCCATTTTAACATGATGTAAGTACACTTTACTCTCATATTATCATAACCTACTTAGCTTGTGTATTTGTTGTTAATTCTTATTTTTTTTTGTTCCAGACAAGCGATTAAGATGTGGGAAGAAACTTGGACTACGTTTGATTTTGGTTCAGTTCTGAGTTGATTTTGGCACCTACTGAACATTGTGTGTGATATTTAACTTAAAACACTGTTGAGTATGCTTTTCTATTTTAGCTTGAATCAGTGATTAATTTGTTGTATTTGTAAAACTTAAATTTAACATGAAGCTAAAATCCAAGAATTTGTGTCACAGCTGTTAGGTAATAATGAGTGTATGTCACATCACCTCATATTTAAATAAAAGCATTTTTAAAAAAAAATCAAACGTTTGAACCATTTCCCTTTTTTCTGCGCAACCGAAAGGAACATTTCTTGTACATCGGAGAGGAACGGTACGTGCAACCGAGACGAACGCACATCATACTTCTGGCAAGTACAGTCCAGGCAGGGATGTCCCGGACAGGGAGCGGGAGTGGGGGGCGGTCCGCGCCGGCTGAGAGTGGTGGGGGGCCTGCCGCGGTCGGGACATCGAGGAACAGACTCCTGATCCATGCTACTCGGATGGCACACCATCGTCCACTTGCCCTGGACGATGGTGTGCCATCTGGGCTAGAATGGGGTTCGGACATTTATGTAGGGTCGGCCCGAACAGTGCATACATCAGTCCATGTTAGATGTACCACTCACTTAGGGGTTTATAACAAAGACCTTTAGTACATGCTGTCGGTAATAGAAGAATATTTTACATTAAAATAACAAGTCGATTAAATTTATCATTTTAATCAATTTTGGTGCAAATTTTCACCCACACCTCACCTTAAGGCTGGTTAGCCACTGTGGCGTGTTGGGAGACGTGCCCTGCATACAGTGCTGAAGCGTAGTGACGCGCGGGCCAAAATCAGGCTTCCAAATGGCTTTTAATCATCCTGGCGCCAACAGTGTTGGCTACCGAATTTGGTCAAGACCGGAACACGGGAAGTCCTCGGACGGACGGACGGACGCACGCACGGCAGGGATCACACTATATGCCCGTCCCTCCGTCAATTTTTTTACAAAAAATAAACGGGACGGGCCAAAAAAATGATTGCTTGGTACGGGGGACGCCACGACGCTGTTTTGAGCGAAATTCGAACATGCTCGAAATCCACCCCAGCGGGGGGTGGGTTGGTTCAAATTGAATTCCGCTCCGCTTGCATCGTTAGAAAGAGGAGACTCATTTGACCCCGTAAACTAAAACTTTGGACTCTGCGATAAGGTAAAGTTGGTCTTTACGGCACGTTTTCATCGTTTTTTTTTCACCCTTGCGCACTTACGGGTGGTTGCCGTCCGTTAGGGGAGGTGCACGGGCCACGCGCTTCGCAGGCCTCGAGATGAGTGGTGGGAGCACCCGTGTACAAAATTTCAGCTTCCCAGCTCAAAAGACTTAGAAAATATTACGATGACTAAAAGCATTCCGCTAATTTTTGTCGGGAGTGTAGAATGCACTACTCGCCATGCTCCTTGGAGCTGGTTTTGGCGAATGTATTGAGTACGTGCGTGCATTGGCTCATGTCTCTTACATTCCGGCTCTTTTAGCACACACAGCTCCTTGCATGTCTTTTTTACAGACCCAGTTACGTGATCAAGACCATAAAGCATGCGCGGGACTTCATCTCAGACTCCCTTCTCCATGGTTTAAAATGTATATTTCATTCTAGTCCAAATTTTCTAACAGCAGCCTCACTGAGAATCCAAACGCTATGAGTATCGCGTCAATTGGTGCAATGCAAAAGCATTGCACATGAAGTGCAATGCCTCCCATTTCCCATGCATTAGCATAGGGCCTTTTCGGGAAGCATTGCACCAAAGGTGCAATATGGCTGTGGCATTGCACGTATGGTGCGATATCACAGCGCATTGCACCATACGTGCTATACTCATAGCGTTTGGAATCTCAGTGCTGTTTCTTTTCTTCTCATGTTATGAACTTTATGGAGAGGTCATTTAGTCGTCGTTGCGCTTGCAGCCAGATTTGTTGGTGAGAGGCTTGGGGCATCGGACACGCTCGAATTTGACGGCAGGGTTGTCGGCATTCTTGAACCAGTCGAAGCGGAATTGGCAACCCTTGACCAGATCCTTAGGCAGGCCACTGCACTTGGACCTGAACAGAACAAATTCGAGTCAGTTTTAGCCTTATGAGCCGGTCGTGACGAAGGTCAACGCAATTTTTCTCAAAGCAACCAAACTGCGCGAACGCACTGATAATCCAAACGCTATGAGTGTAGCGTCAATTGGTGCAATGCAAAAGCATTGCACATGAAGTGCAATGCCTCCCAATTCCCCTGCATTAGCATAGGGCATTTTCGTGACGCATTGCACGTAAGGTGCAATATGACTAAGGCATTGCACGTATGGTGCGATATCTCAGTGCATTGCACCATACGTGCTATTCATAGCGCTTGGAATCTCCGTGCACCATTCCCAGCACATTCCTGGGGAACTATGCATAGGTGCACACAACTGTGACGGTCCGTCACCAAAGCCATCATTCCTAAAACCGGTGTTTATAGACAGCGGGAAAGCAACTTTGAACCTTTACATTAAATTTAAATATTCGCTAATTTCGTTTGTGTCCATCCCAGTTGGGGTTAAAATGATTGTAATTTCCGTCATAAGCACCATTAGAAACATGAAACCATATCATGTAATGCTAAATATTCAAATTATAATTTAAAGTCGCCATAATTTCATACAATTTGGTCAGATTTCTTCAAAATTCAAGAAATTTAACTGAAGCACAAAGAAATTCTGAAAGTGTCAGTGAAGCTCGTGCCGAAAATCATGGGAGTTCGACTAACATCACGGTAAAAACGGTACCTGTTTTTCTCAGGAACCCTACGGTAGAGACATAAGCAATTTCCAGGGAGTTCCTGGGAAAACCAGGAACCGGTTTTACCGTGATTCATTTAAGTTCATCCGAAGTTAAAATATTACTGCACTGAAAGTGCACGAAACACTAACCATGTATTTTTATCTTTTTATTTTTCGTGACAAATTTCGTAATATACGGATATCGCCTTACCTCTTGTCGACGCCGCCGTTCTGCGCTCCCCAGTTCACTGCTGGGGTCGTAGGCCATTGCTTGGGGCAGCCGGCAGTGAAGATTCCAAAGCCACTCCCGGGGATCTGCAGGTCGAACTGGTTGCTGCAGGACGAATATTCAACGTAAGGGCACAGTGCTCATCGAATTAAGGGTGTGTGTGCAGAAAACTGCAATTATCTTCGGCAACGGAAGTTCCAAGGTGAAAATCTGAAACCATGAATAACAAACCCCAGAGCCGTATGGGGTCTGGACTTAGTCCGCCCACTTAATGAAAAACTCAAAAGTCCTCATTCGGGACAAATTTGTCCCTTTATAAGTTTCGGCAATTTCTCGACATCAAAACAGCATGCGTTAAAGGGTCAAGAGTTCAGACTTTGGGCGGGACAGCCGGTTAGCGCGACTCCAGACAAATTCCAAGGGCCCGCCTTGTTTTTGGGGTGCACTTCCAAGGGGACGCCTTGGTTGGTCTCTGCCGTTTCAAGAAACCGCCTTGTTTGTCCGCAAAAGCTCGAGTTACGTCGTCGACCACGTCATGAGGTCCCCGATGACGTCCCCCTGGGGTTCACCATTACGACCCCCATGTTTCTCCGTGCCGTTGAGGCTGCCGGGTCTCACAGTGGCCAACGCCGAAAACCGTTTTCTTCCACGTCCAGTACTTTCGGAGATACGAGGACGTACCACGAGGCCGCCGTCCAGGCGGAGGAGGAAGTGGTGATTTTTTCGAGGCCAAAGTAGCTCTGGCCAAGAGCCTACTTGGTGTCCGGGACTTTTGACTTCGGAATCGGGTTAAGGGGGTGCCGGCCCACCTCAAAACCAAATTTGGTCAAGTTCCGGCCAGCCGTTTGTCCAGGATGGCGACAAACATCATCCAATCAGCAATATAGGTCCAAAAATCCAGCTGTTTGACGCCATCCTGGACAAACGGCTAGCCGGAACTTGACCAAATTTGGTTTCAAGGTGGGCCGGCACCTCCCTAACCCGATTCCGAAGTCAAAAGTCCCGGACACCAAGTAGGCTCATGGCCAGAGCTACTTTGGCCTCGAAAAAATCACCACTTCCTCCTCCGCCTGGACGGCGGCCTCGTGGTGCGGCCTCGTGGTACGTCCTCGTATCTCCGAAAGTACTGGACGTAGAAGAAAACGGTTTTCGGCGTTGGTCACTGTGAGACCCGGCAGCCTCAACAGCACGGAGAAACATGGGGGTCGTCATGGTGAACCCCAGGGGGACGTCATCGGGGACCTCATGACGTGGCCGACGACGTAACTCGAGCTTTTGCGGACAAACAAGGCGGTTCCTTGAATCGGCAGAGACCAACCAAGGCGTCCCCTTGGAAGTGCACCCCAAAAACAAGGCGGGCCCTTGGAATTTGTCTGGAGTCCAAGAAAACAAGGGACTGGCCTTGGAAAACAAGGGAGCCTCCTTGGAATGGGAGCACACTTCCAAGGAACTTCCTTGAAGTGTTCCATCTTTCCTTGTTTTTCAAAAACCGTCCTTGTTTTTCAAGGAGTCGCGCTAACCGTGCCCGCACTGTTAAAAACACACTGGAAAAAAGAAGGCGAAATGGTATGACCCTCTGTTATCAAACGTAATCAGTACGCTTGAAATCAAGCGAAAAAGGATCATCCACCAACCCTCCCAATTCCCTCCTGGGCCGTGCAGTCATAATACTTACACTGCAAATCCAAGTGTAGGACAGGTCGACACTTTAAAGAGTAGACCAGTTTGTCCTACGCTTGCAAGTGTCGACCAGTTGTGTCCTACGCTTCGAAGTGTCGACCACACTGTGTCCGATGCCTGCATGTGTAGGACCAGGGGGTGGCAACAGCCTAGTGCGCGCGTGAAGCTATGCGCGCCGCTCGGGCCGGCAAGGACCGGCCGGGCGGCTGGGCCGCGCGGCCGAACCAAATTAAACAGAACTTTGTCAAAACTGCATCAAACTGAGTAAACGAGGTCATTTTTAGATTCTACGCAAAATTTCCTAACCGTGAGTGACAATGGAATGGACTTTTGGATATGTGAAACAGTTCTAAAATCGATTTGAAAACCAAATTTACGGCACCAGACAGCCGACTTGAAGTTTCCCTTTCACTAAAAAAGCTATTTCCGTTCGTTTTAGGTCCATACATACAGCAAGCCGGTTGTTGGCCACTATTTTCCGGGTTGCGTGGTACACTTGGAACGCCAATACGACTTCTGTAGCAGAAATGCCGATCCAAAAACTAATTTCCATTTTTGGTCCAAAATTGTATTTTGCAACTTTGGAGGTTAAAAACACAGTTTGAAATAGGTTTCTCAGCATTGTCAACCTCACTAAGCAACCCAGAATTCAATTCTCTATCGCCCTGCTGTGTTGGATTTGCGAAAGGAGGTCAAACTTCTAATTGAAACGAAAAGGCCCGAAGCGCTGCAAAACCGCCAAAACTGTTCAAGTATTTTGTGGAGCTTAATGTGTGAAAACTATTTCTCAGATTGTAGGCCAGTCAATTCTACAGCTCCATTACAAGTTTCATCGCAATCGGAGACCAAGAGTGAAGGCGGCAGAATATATTTTAAAGTTAGCTGCAAAAATCTGCCGCAGCGATTTCTCATACTTGCGCCCGCTCGACCAATCAACCAAACTGATGGGATTTACAATTATTATAGCTGTCTTCACTCTTGGTCTCCGATTGCGATGAAACTTGTAATGGAGCTGTAGAATTGACTGGCCTACAAGGTGGTGTGGTTGGATTTACAATCTGAGAAATAGTTTTCACACATTAAGCTCCACAAAATACTTGAACAGTTTTGGCGGTTTTGCAGCGCTTCGGGCCTTTTCGTTTCAATTAGAAGTTTGACCTCCTTTCGCAAATCCAACACAGCAGGGCGATAGAGAATTGAATTCTGGGTTGCTTAGTGAGGTTGACAATGCTGAGAAACCTATTTCAAACTGTGTTTTTAACCTCCAAAGTTGCAAGATACAATTTTGGACCAAAAATGGAAATTAGTTTTTGGATCGGCATTTCTGCTACAGAAGTCGTATTGGCGTTCCAAGTGTACCACGCAACCCGGAAAATAGTGGCCAACAACCGGCTCGCTGTATGTATGGACCTTAAACGAACGGAAATAGCTTTTTTAGTGAAAGGGAAACTTCAAGTCGGCTGTCTGGTGCCGTAAATTTGGTTTTCAAATTGATTTTAGAACTGTTTCACATATCCAAAAGTCCATTCCATTGTCACTCACGGATAGGAAATTTTGCGTAGAATCTAAAAATGACCTCGTTTACTCAGTTTGATGCAGCTTTGACAAAGTTCTGTTTAATTTGGTTCGGCCGCGCGGCCCAGCCGCCCGGCCGCTCCTTGCCGGCCCGAGCGGCGCGCATAGCTTCACGCGCGCACTAGGCTGTTGCCACCCCCTGGTAGGACACTGTTTGTCCTACGGCAAATTACACTGAGTTTCCCATTGTGACCCCACACTTCAGCCGTCGGACATTCTGTGGTCGACACTTGCAGGTGTCGGACAGTGTGTGGTCGACACTTCAAAGCGTCGGACACTACTGGTCGACACTTGCAAGCGTAGGACAAACTGGTCTACGCTTTAAAGTGTCGACCTGTCCTACACTTGGATTTGCAGTGTAACTCGTTCTCAGAACTTTAAGGGGAGGTTCTGGTGAAAATGCTATTTTCTCCTAAATAGGTCCCACTGTGAAAATTTGTTCAAAATTTGATGTCTTACCAAAGTAGTAATTAAAATTTTTCAATGGAGAGGCACATTCTGTGCGCTGAACCCAGTCGCAGATCCGTTTTCTCCTTTTAAGGCTATAACTTTAAAAATCTTCTTGCGCATACTATTTTGTCGTAAAAGGTTGGCCTTGACAGTTTTCACTTCTTCGATTTAACTCAAAACGTAAATTACATTTTTATTCGCAAGCTTTCTAACCAAGCATTTCACTATTATTGACCAAAGATGTACAAAATAGACAAATTTTAGAGACTTTTCAGCTTAAAAAGCTTACAATTAATAATGTTATGGAAATTTTGAGCTATGCATTCCGGCATCTTTTGAAAATGAATCAAAGAAGTGAAAAATGTCAAGGTCAACCTTTTACGACAAAATAGTATGCGCAAGAAGATTTTTAAAGACACAGCCAAAATAGGCTCAAAAAGACTCTTCGACTGGGTTCAGAGACTGGCATGTGCCTTCAAAGGTCAAATTTAAGTCTCCTCAAAGAAACATTTCATATTCCGAACAAACTGTGACAGTGGAATCCATTCGGAAAATAGCGAGATTTTCACCAGAACCTCCACTGAGATTCCAAACGCTATGAGTATAGCACGTATGGTGCAATGCGCTGTGATATCGCACCATACGTGCAATGCCACAGCCATATTGCACCTTTGGTGCAATGCTTCCCGAAAAGGCCCTATGCTAATGCATGGGAAATGGGAGGCATTGCACTTCATGTGCAATGCTTTTGCATTGCACCAATTGACGCGATACTCATAGCGTTTGGATTCTCAGTGATCCCCTTACGATACAAACCTACCATGATTCAGAGGCATTTGTTCTTGATATTAATAGGATTTGGGGTTCGCGAGAATGAGGAGAGACTCCGGAGTGTGCTGGGCAAGTGAAGTATTCGGAAACGGGAGAAAAACAAGGCAGAGGCAGAGCCTTGTCCGTGAATAAATGTAGGAATCGGGGAATCGCCCTAGCAGCAGAGAGCGCCCCGGCGCTACCAACAGCGCGGCATCAAAAACCTAACGATATGAACAAACTGGTCACAGGTAAATGAGAACCCTTCACCTTAGGTTACTACCTTCCTTATACTAGTCATTATACTAAGCTTTTTGTTCATGGTAATAAGAAGACAAACCCCAGTAGGATCTTGGGGGTGAAGATTCCTCCCATCTAAATGCTTGGGGGAATTTCTAGTATATGCTTCATATAAGCGAAGCGTCTTCAATCGTTGCATTATGCTTGACTCAAGCTTAGGGTTACGCTTATGCTTTACCAGTGACGTCACCGATTTACTACATTCGGTTTCAAATACACGTGCACGATTTCAGTTTTGGTCGTTTAGACACACAATCTGACACACTGACTTACGAGGCCAAGTCGCTACCGGTGTTGATGACCTGGACGATGAGGTTCTTGTTCGCGACCGCCGTGTTAGTGAAGGTCAGTTTGTAGCAGGCACAGCACATTGAGGTCATGGGTAGGCCTAGGGCATATGGAATTTGGATCAGCTGCAGGTATGCAATAGCTCAATTGCTCCTCTACTAACAAGGTAGGTTTACGCCAGACCGCGTCTTGTCGTAACAGGCTTCGCGATGTCACGCGGCCTGTTCCTCCAATCCGCGCCTGGCGTACCTACCTTGGCTTGCGGCGCTAGCCTGCCTTCGGCAGGCAATGGCATGTCCGTCGTCGGTTACTTCTAACTTCTTGAATGCTGGGGGCCCCCGCCCCCCAGACCCCCCTTCATTCCAAGTCCCTTGTAACTTTTTAACTTGTCCGGGCTGGGAGGCTTCTTCAAGACAGAAGTAATCTGCCTGCAGAAAACTCGATTTTTCGCCGTTTTGTAGATGTTTTTCGGCTATAAACACTGAACCAGTTGAGCTAGGATAGAGAAATTTCGCGTGTGCCGAGCCAAGGACATGCCCAAAAAGTGTGCAAAATCTCACCGAGATCGGCCGAGCCGTTCAGGAGGAGTAGTGCGGACACACACACACAGACAGACAGACAGGAAAAACTTTTCGACCTCAATGGAGTAACAGGCTTCGCTATCGCTCAGCCAACAAAATATGATAAGACTTATTCAACGTCTGACACCTGGAACGCTATTCAGTACAGCAACCAAATAGACGATTCATGATTTGTGACAGAAAACTTTAGCGAGCCCTTTTAGTCATGCCACGATTTCGCTCTGTCGCACCACTGTTGAGTCAAAAAGTTCCCACAGTAATTGCCACACTGAAAATCAAATAGTGATACACTCTCAGACTCGTATTGACTATTTATCTCTTGCCATGAAGGTTTTTGTGCAACCGTAATATGTACTATTTTCTCTTTGGCTATGCACTATTTTGTTCATTGTGTAATGTTTTTAGTCCATTAAACCGGACTTCTTGTCATTTGCAATGTACTATCCAGTTTCTACGTAATCTATTGACAATAATATGCTGAAAACGATCAAAATTGTGCATTAGGGAGAAACTTGCTCAAAAAAACGCTATAAGCAAAAGAGAAAAAAGTTCATATTGTTCTGAGCGTGTACATCTCACTCTCTGACAGGGGAGCCAGAACTGTCTCGTCGAAAAAGGGTGATACTAAAAAGTATAACGGAAGTAAACGTCGCACATAAATGTATCGCCGAAAAGAAGATCGTACACAACCCCATGGGAGCAGCCACGTATCATCCACGTAGAATCCACGTTAGACGGGTGGATTTAGGTAAAAAATCAATTGTGGGTCACGAATCAGTTGTGGGTCATTTTTTTCGACGGTTCACCGCAACCCCGGCGGAGATTGAATCGATTTGAATTTCGCGGTAGACCTTCCTCCAACCTTTCTTTGTCTCCCCAAATAGCGTGTATGTCCGAGCGACGACTGTAACAGCTCCTATCAGGCTTCAAAGGAAGGCCCTTCAAAAAGTCGCGAAAAAAGCGCCCATCCAACGAGCCGAAAAATCGTTTGTTTTTCAAATTGCCGCCGTGAAGCTATTACGAGGTAAAACGGGACGTCCTTGCTTTGCTGATTTAGGTTCATAATAGGTCAGGGAACATAAATTTACCATAGTACAGCCGAAATCATTCGATGCCATGGTGCGCGGGTGATGGCAAAGTAGCGTTCGCCACCATGTCCGACCCATTATTTTTGACGAATTTTGCGGTAGTTTTTCTTATATTTTTTGTTTTTTGCGCCTCTGAATGACTGATGTATCACAGTAAATTCCATTTTTCTGCTCAGTCACATATAGCACTACGATACGAAGGTTGTTAAGCTTAGGCTACAGCCCCGAATGACAACGCTAGCTCTTACTTCCAGTCCGCCATAAGGCTTTTTTTGTTGGGAAGGGGGCATTGCGGGGCTTACATAACGCCCGAAAGGGGACCGCTCTCTAACTGCAGGCTAGGCAACCGAGGCCAGTACGGCCCTGTAGGAGTCAAATCAATCCCTTCAGACTAAATATTCTGACTGAAATAGATTACAAACTGTAGCAATACCTCACGATGACAGGGTGTGGTGTTGGATTGTCTACCACGCCGGCGGCCCTAGAATATGCACTATAAAAGTTTCGTCTCTAGTCCAGGACGTTTAACTCACATCTGTCTCACAGTGAAATAAGCCTGTTTATGTCGGTTTATGTATGTTTCCTCTTTGAGTGAGAAACGTGCCTGCTTGGTTTATTGAGAACCAGGGACCTTTTATTAATAAAAATAAGAAAATATCTTGCAAAAGTGGTCAATTTACAAGCAAAAAGACGAAACGGCCCACAATTGATATGACCCAGAATTGATTCATTGTGCTACAGATCCTGCAGTTTTCACGATTCCGAAAAATAAATTCAAAAGTGAATTCCTCTCGCATTTAAGCAAATCATATCCAAATTTGAGCTTTCTACAATGCTGACCCACAACTGGTTCCAAAAATCAATTGTGCCAAAACAGACTATTTTTAAAACAGCCACAGCTTAGTAAATATGGATGATAGACGGGGCTACTATGCTGCAAAACGTAGTCCAAGGACCATAGTTAAAGGCCGCACATGCACTTTTGTCACCAGGTCAAAATTAAAGGCCTTAATTTGGAATTTTCAAAAATGTGACCCACAATTGATTTTTTACCTTAGGTCGATAGCATTTTCCACGTGACTTTCACGTTGATTTACCATCGATTTATGCGCCTATTGGTCTATAGTAAACCAATGTTGACTCTACGAGGATAGTCAAACGGTTTTGATGGACGCTGTGTCTACGTCGATAATAAGGTGACTTTGTGACGAGTATCCAGAGTGTGGATTGAGCGTCTCAACTTTCCTACACGATCTCGATGTCGATCACACGGATCCAAAGTTACTGAAGCATGGTTGTCTGTCTATGCCGGATTCATCTGAGTAGATTCGGACTTCCACGTGGATTCATCGAAGATGCGAGAACTTTAGATCTCGATTTGTTTTGAAAGCTGCTGACGGAGGGCCTGCTGATATCCTTATCATTCCTTGCCCTCTCGACCTGCAAGTAGGATGCCAATTCTCCTTATCCCAGAGCCATATTACCAAGCGCATCGGCCAACCGAAGTGGACTTGGTGTAGTCTTTGTAGGATATGTCCCGATCTCGGGAGAACTTCCTACCACGAATGCAGGGTTAGGTTAATACATGTTTTCACATCTATTATCGACTCAATGAAATTAAGCTTCACCATACTCAGAATGACCGGTGCGCGCCTCGATGTGACATGGATGATAGGTGAATAAGACGAGTTGCTGAATCCATGTTTCATCCACCTAGTTTGACTTGGACGTTTTTACTTGATTGTCGAGTCGACCATCCACGTCGAACTCACGTAAATTCAACGTTGAGTTCACGTCTTATCCAAGTGGATGGGGTCATTGGGGTAAATGTATCACCGCAAGAGGGTCGTACACGAATATATCATCGAAGGGTGATACTTCGGTGATACTGGGCTAAAAAGACAAGGGTCAGTCTCGCTGTTGTGTACGACCTTTCTCCGGTGATAATTCGTGTAGGACCTTTTTTTCGGTGATACGTTTTGCACCGCCGATGTCTCACCCTTTGAATTTCAGTGCACTCACCATTGACGTTGGCGGCGGCGAAGGCGTAGGCCTGCCCGTTCTTGACGAAGGGCCGCTGGTCGTTGCACACGTACGCGTTGCCGCCGTTGCAGCCGCTCTGCGTGTTGGCGTCGATGGTCTTCTTGCCGTCGGCGGCGCACGACCTTGCTGGGGCCGACACGGCGCCAGTGTTGGCGCTCCACGCGCACGACGTCTTGCAGCAGTCCCAGTAGCGCGTCGTCTTGCCCACGCCGGAGCCGTTGGGGTACTGCGTCATACCAGGAAATTTTTACATAACCACTCAGAAAACCTTCAAACTACTTCAGGCCTAACACAGAAATGTAGCTTGTTAGAACAAAGTATTTTACGACGAAATTACTTCGTGATTTAAAAACTGTTTCTTCGTATGGCAAACTGAATAGTTACTACACTACTAACCTAACTGTCTACTAAGTACACACTTACAAATGCATGCTTGCAAGTGCACACTTACAAACGCATGCTTGGCCAAGTACACACTTATAAATGCATGCTTGGAAGTAAGGAAGTATGGGGCGATTTGTAACGGGTGATTCGTAACAACTGCGTTTATTAATTCAAGTGGAGGGAGCAGAGGAAAATCTGAGTATGGCCCCTCTTTCGCTTCAAGTACAGGGTCCTTCAACAATCGAAGCGGATGTGATCTGTGCTCAAGTATTGTTTTGGAGAGCGTCTGAAATATAGGGTACACCGAAAACAGGAAAATCTTTTATTTTGAGTTCTAGGAAGTTTCTTTCTGAGGCTCCCCAGGTATGAATAGAGTACTCCAAAGAAGCTCTGGCCCGGAAGAAGAAGAACAAAAACGGAAGTAAGAAATTGCAGTTTCTATGAGAAATATACGCTGCCGACCCTCATGCGCAGCGTATATTTCTCATAGATACTGCAATTTCTTACTTCCATTTTTGTTCTTCTTCTTCCGGGCCAGAGCTTCTTTGGAGTACTCTATCACCATCAAAGTACCGCAGGGGCCTTGAAGCGTGACCCCTTTACAATGTAATCACGTGGCATAAGTTGCCTTTACTTTGTCCAGTTATAGTTAGGGACGTATTTCTCGCGTAACAGGCATTTGGGGTGATTCGTAACAGACCCAAACAAAAACAAAAATTTAAGCAGTTTTTGCATTTAAAAGCTTGAATTATTTCTCGAATCATCTGCTGCCTTATTCCAATACATTTACACAGCTCAAAATGCATTTTAAAGCTAGTTATTTTATTCTTCCCTCCAAAATTGAAAAAAGTGAGGTTAGGATTGACATAGCCGATCTGTTCAGGGGGGACCCTGGTGAAACTTTCAAGTAGGCTTTAAAATAATCCCAGAAAGTTGAAACTTTGCTTGATTATTAGGTTCATTATGGTGAGTTCATTAAACAAAATTCAATCCAAAATGTTGAACGGTCTCTGAGAAAAGTGGCTTTTTAGTGTTTTTTAGAGCGTTGGGGAAAAATCTTCCTGCGTCTTTCATTGGAACGGAAAGTCTTGAAAAATTTTTTGGGTTATCCTTAAGATGTATAGAAGAGATTTTAGTCACGGAATTTTCAATTTCATCTTCTGTCCTGAGATATCAATTTTCAAATGTTAACATTGAAAAAAATTGAATTTTTTGCCTTTTTTTGAAACTTTTAGGTGCGTGTTAAAAAAAGTAGGGCTGATATCAAGATTCCGTCACTAAAATTTGTCGATAAGTCATCAATGAATAGAGTCCATGCAAGACGACTCATGTAGGTGTCAACCAGAAACGCAGGAAGGCTTTCTACGACAAAATTTTTTGTCGACTGAGCAAAGCTGTGAAGTTGAGCGCATAAGCCAACGACAACTGATCTCCATGTTATTTCTTTCCAAATGATGAAGGATCTACCCACATAGTTTAAAGGTGTTCAACCTGTTGAATCTGAAACCTTCTTTTAACTATAAACTTTGAAAATACTATTTTTGGCAATTTTGGTCATTTTTTCACCAGGGTCTCCCCTTAATGCTGAGGCGGTCAACGGCAGCTTGTAATGTAGATTTTAAGGCGTCTACACGACATCTGAAGAACAACTGCTGGAGAAGATAACATTCCCGACGATGTTTCATTTAATGTGTAGGATGTTATGAAAAGCCCCATGGCTGTTACAAATCACCCCATGCTGGGGCGATTCGTAACAGCTTGCAAGGGTTTGGAAAGCGTCTTAGATTTCAAAGATTACGGATTCCAGATTGATACAATGGATGGAGCTGTATAGTCTAGATGACGGGCCAGACTGCTCAACTGGCACAAGTTAGGCACCGATGTGCAGAATGTTCTTTATTTTGTATAGAGAATTCCGAAATCTGTTACAAATCGCCCCATACTTCCTTACACACTTACAAACGCATGCTTGACGCCGTATAACTCCATGCGTCAAGCATGCGTTTGTAAGTGTGTACTTACAAGGTGTCCAACAACCATACCAATGTTCATTACACTTTTCAGCTCAAATGTTTAACTAATATCTACCCCTAGATTTACCTCTTTTCAACTTTAAGTTAGTTAAAATTATATGAACCTTGGCAACAAAGAAAGGTTTTTGATTCGTCTTTCGGAGATTTGGCTCGCGTAAATGGATTTTGATTTCCACAAGTTTTGCAAAAGAAGAGAACATTAACTTCACGTTAATTTTAAGTGGCTAGACGTCTTACACGAACACGGGGTGGCACGAGGGGCAGATACAAACCAAGAGTTCAAAAGAAGCGCTATTTTCAGTCCGTACGTCCTATATAATCGTATGGAAGCTAAAGAAGTTCAAATAAGTCAATATTTCAAAATTACCGAAAAATACCAATTTTACCGGGGTCTCCGTAAAATACGGTATTTTACCGTATTATACCGTTCTTTACCGGTAGTATTACCGGCCTTTACATCCATAGACTTTTTAGGTTGGGGAACCGGCTGGCCAAAAAATCTTCCCTTTAGATTTTGCCAGTAGAAAGAAGGGCGCTCTTTCGAATGGCGCGTCGCACGAGGCTCTACGACGTCGCGTTTGGACGCTACAGGCTCTCAAAGATGCTCAATTTCACTATTTTCACTGAAGATTTCAGCATAGGGCCCGTTTGAGGTAGACCATCGGTGATTGCGCTCCTCTTTGGCTTAAATGGTGCCACCCATAGGTCAACCCCCCCCCCCCCCCCCCAAAGAAAAAAAACTTCAGCCATCTCAGGCAATTATTAAAGGAACTGTGAACAATTAAAGTCGGCCATTTTACCACTATGCTTTGGTGGTTTGGGCACAAATACTTTTTTTTCTACTATCTCTATGTGATCAGCACCTCTTGACACGCCTTTTTATCACGGTGCCTCAAGACATTTTTTCCGTGACTGATGATAAATGTTTGCCCTTTAAACTAGTTTAAAGGGCAAACATTTATTTAGAGCTGTCTTGAAACTTCTTGGAAAAAAGGTTACTTTTAACAATAGTAATTTCCCTGTAACTGAGAAGAACAAAATAGAAGATAACTCATAATATACTTTCATTTTACAGATAATGGAAAAAAATGATGTCAAATTGTACCGAGAATGGGAGAAGAGTCATAACAAGAAATTTGTTCTTCATTCAAGGCGGGTCAAGAGGTGCTAATCACAAAGAGATAGTAAAAAAATAAATTCTGTGTCCAAAACCACCAATAGGTTATAAGCCTAGTAGTAAAATTAGCCGAAAACTTCGATTGTTCACAGTTCCTCCAATAATTGCCTGAGATAGCTAAAATAGGATTGGGACTTTTATTTTGGGAAGGATTGCTTTGGGAAAATGTCGTAATTTCTCCTTGCAACCCAAGTGCTACACATCAAGGGACTCGCATAGTTTCCCTCTTCAAGCTCTGAGAGTCTCCTCTCCTCGAAAACATCTCTTACTTTACGAATAATGGCTGGTTCTCACCTGCTTGGATTCAGCTACTGCCAGGCACAGAACGAACACTCCCGCCACGGAGACTGGAAACGATAGGAGGTGTTGGTCAGTACAGTACGTCATGCACTTCGAGGGCATCAGCCTTCTTTCGGATGTGCTGATAATAGCGGTAAGGGAGAGTGGGGTAGTTCCGGACGCTTTTTTTTCTTTTTGGTCTTTGAGCTTGAATATGCTTCTTGGGTCAAATGTTATCACAGGAGAGTATAGTATGGACCTTTACCTTCAAAATGGTATACATGAAAGCCAAATCTCAGCAACGGTTAGGGAGATGTGGGCGCCTAACAAAAGCCCTGCACGTATCCGGAATTGCCCCAGCCTGGGGTAATTCCGGACGACCTATGGGGCAATTCCGGACGACCTTAAAATTTGACACTACTCAAGCTTACTTTCGCTTGTTTTGATGTGAGGCATGCTTTTAGTAGGCGTACAAGGACATTTGCTGCGAACTGAAGTGTTTGATTATTACTCAAAGCATATTATAAGGGATAGTTTCTATCAAAACCCCTAAGTTGACAACAATGTCTTGAGTAAGGCTCTTAAACATTGCTGCAATGCTATTTTTCGTTATTTCTTAAGCCTTCTGAACGGTGGGGATGCATGTCCACAATTTTGAACCCACTACCTTAACATTATGCGGGAAATTGAAGAAAATAACCAGGGATCCTTAACTTATCTCATAAGGGCATCATAACGTTATGATATGAGTTAAAGTTATTACCCCTAATTTCTAACATCCTTTCAAAAGGGTAGGTTCTTTTTTATGTCTCGAATTTGTGTGGATATACTTTTGCAAGTACTTTCATAAGTCCGTACCCTTAACCTTTAGCGAACATTGTCTTATGTTACGTTATGAAAGAAGTGTTAGTTAAATGTTAAGTTAAGTTAAGGATCCCTGAAAATAACCCGTCTTGTCCGGATTTACCCCACAGGTAGTGAAAACCTTGGATGTTCCATTGTAAGAAAACGGCGAGCCATACGAGCACTCCCGAAACGCCAAAGTAAAGTCCAATGACCATTTAATATGAGAAAATTTTAGTCATGGGACTGAACTTGACGGTAAGGTACGATAAGTACATGGAAATAGGAGAGAAAGATGCAGCTTTTGCCTTTTTTTGATGGTACTCAAATTTCATGAAGCGACCACAGCCAAACGGTTTGACCTCCTATCTTGGCGGTTTGGAATTCAGGGATACTTAACTTAACATTTAACTAACACTTCTTTCATAACGTAACATAAGACAATGTTCGCTAAAGGTTAAGGGTACGGACTTATGAAAGTACTTGCAAAAGTATATCCACACAAATTCGAGACATAAAAAAAGAACCTACCCTTTTGAAAGGATGTTAGAAGTTAGGGGTAATAACTTTAACTCATATCATAACGTTATGATGCCCTTATGAGATAAGTTAAGGATCCCTGGTGGAATTATCATTTTTAACTGATTATCTTCCTCTGTTAGACGGGCCTTTGAGTTATCTTCACTCTAACCCAGTGAAAATCGAAGTCTCCGGAATTACCCCGTGTCCGGAATTACCCCACTCTCCCTTATACTAAACTTCAAATCTTCATACCAACACTGATAAAACTGAAGCGTAGCATTACGCTCTACTTTCAAGCATAATCATAATCAGTTAAGGTCCAGATTACCAGCATCTAAATGCATGGAGGAATGCTCGAGAATGCTTCAATTCAAGCGTAACGTCTTCAAGTGTAGCACAATGCTTGACTCACGCACAGTTATGGTTCAGGCATACAGGACATGAGCCCCGTCCCGTTTGAGCCCCGATGGTCTGAGCCCCGACCTGAGCCCCAACCTGAGCCCGGGTTGAGCCCCGACTTAAGCCCCGACCCAAGCCCCAATTTCCAGAGCCCGGATTGAGCCCCGACCTGAGCCCCGTTTGAGCCCCATTTGAGCCCCACTTGAGCCCCATTTGAGCCCCGCGACCTGAAATCACGCATTTTTGCATAATTTATTGCTATGGGGCTCAAGTGGGGCTCAAATGGGGCTCAAACGGGGCTCAGGTCGGGGCTCAATCCGGGCTCTGGAAATTGGGGCTTGGGTCGGGGCTTAAGTCGGGGCTCAACCCGGGCTCAGGTTGGGGCTCAGGTCGGGGTTCAGACCATCGGGGCTCAAACGGGACGGGGCTCATGTCCTGTATGCCATGGTTCAGTTTTACCAGTGAAGGCGCCACTTGGTAGTTGTTCCTAAGATTTGGTTGATTTGCCACGAGGAACAATAAAACTAGGGGTACGGTGTGGGCGCGTAGTGTGGCTGAGCGATGCGAATTCGGACTTTGCTTAACAAGGTAGGTTTACGCCAGACCGCGTCTTGTCGTAACAGGCTTCGCGATGTCTCGCTGCCTGTTCCTCCAATCCGCGCCTGGCGTACCTACCTTGGCCTGCGGCGCTAGCCTGCCTTCGGCAGGCCATGGCTTGCCCATCTTCGTTTACTTCTAAATTGTTGCATGCTGGGGGGCTCCGCCCCGCAGCCCGCAGACCCCCCTTCATTCCAGATAGAGTTGCTTCATCCACAGATAACACGATCTCTACCCTTGTTACTTTTCAACTAGCCGAGGCTGGAGGGCTCTGCCCCCCTGACCCCCCTTTCTTCAAGGCAGAAGGCATTTGCCGGCAGAAAACTCGATTTTTCACCGTTTTTTAGGTGTTTTTCGGCTATAAAAACTGAACCAGTTGAGCTAGGATAGAGAAATTTCGCGTGTGCCGAGCCAAGGACATAACCAAAAAGTGTGCAAAATCTCAGCCAGATCGGCCGAGCCGTTCAGGAGGAGTAGTGCTGACAGACAGACACACAGACAGACAGACAGACAGACAAAACGGGCTTCGCTATCGCTCAGCCAACAAGACGAAATGAGCAACTTATGGGCTTTCACTCTCAGACTCGTATTGACTATTTATCTCTTGCCATAATTTTCTCTTTGGCTATGCACTATTTTGTTCATTGTGTAATGTTTTTAGTCCATTAAACCAGACTTTTCGTCATTTGCAATGTACTTTCCAATTTTTGCGTAATCTATTGACAATTATATCCTGAAAACGATCAAAATTGTGCATTAGGGAGAAAATAGTACATTTTACGTTTGCTCAAAAAACGCTATAAGCAAAAGAAATGTAGGTGCGCGAAATGTAGGTCTGGGGTATGAATGGAAGTCAAGTGGTTTTCGTTATCAGCACACAAAGCTTTAAAAGCTTATTACCCTAATTCAAAACGACGTTTTGAATATTTCAAACGCTCTTAATTGTTACTTAATTGTAAACCTGAGATAACCTCCCGGGGGGGGGGGATTTAGTAGACTTTCGGTGCGAAATTTTGAAACTATTTGTGCGGTAGCTGCTGAGAAACGTGAGTGAGTCACGGACAGACAGCCAGACGCACGACCAGTCAGTTTTTGGTGCGCCCACACGCTCAGACCAACATGGACTTTTTTCTCTTTTGCTTCTAGCGTTTTTTGAACAAACGTAAAATGTACTATTTTCTCCTTAACTATGCACAATTTTGATCGTTTTCAGGACATAATTGTCAATAGATTTACGTAGAAATTGGAAAGTACAGTGCAAATGACAAAAAGTCCGGTTTAATGGACTAAAAACATTACACAATGAACAAAATTGTGCATAGCCAAAGAGAAAATAGTACATATTACGTTTGCACAAAAACCTTTATGGCAAGAGATAAATAGTCAATACGAGCCTGAGAGTGCAATCACGGCATGGGCTTCGCTATCGCTCAGCGAAAAATCTCCCTTGGGATAGAACTTTTCGTGGGTTGATTTCTGAGGCATATTCTTTCCTTGCATCCCCACCCTACTGCTGCAGAGTTAGACACAAGGATGTCCGAACATGGGTTCGTCAACGAGAAGCCCATGAATGGGGACGAGCTCGAGGAGTAAGTTACTTCCGCAGGGGCGGGGCATGTAGTGCAGTTTGCCTACGATCAGTCTTGCGGAGGGGGCTAAAAGGCTGAGAAAACGTTGAAAACTGTTTTATCGCACCAATTAGGGTCAGGGCGGGGAAGAACTGGACAGGGGAAGAACTGGACACCCCATATTTTACTTCAAATACCGTAGGCACAGGAATAACAACTATCAAAAGTTGTTCCGTGGCATCAGCGGTTCATTACACGACAGTTGTCAGGCCAGTTCATACGGCATTTGAAGTAAAATATGGGGTGTCCAGTTCTTCCCCTGTCCAGTTTTCCCCGCCCTGACCCTAGTACAATGCTTAGCATCTCTTGTGTCGCGCAATGTCTAATGCCTTCTCGTGCCTTCCCGTGCATTCAGTGGCTCCAACAGAAATTTCATTTAGGGAGAGCGAATGATCGCTGTGCCCCACCCAGCCCCTTAAAACCACCCCTTTTCCCTTCCATTCTTTCCCCTCTCCCTCTGTACTTTTCTTCCCCTCCTTGTCCTTTCTCTTTTCCCCTTCCCTCACCCACCACCGCAACCACCCACCCCAAATCAGGGCTTTTTCAGGACGTACGTATCGCACGGAAGCTGCCATGCGGCTGGCATCGCACGCATGGTGCGATGACTCAACGCATTGCACCATATAAACCACTCCAGCTGTGACACTGAAAACCCACCTAACATTGTGAACTTGATGGCCAACATGCTGTCGATCTCGGACGGCCGGTGCTAGACAACTGAAAAAAGACCTTGAACGAATTCCTTATATGTGTTCGAAACGTGGGTGAGTGACGTGCCGTCAGCACGAAGCATGACGCCGTGGCAATGATATGCAACGCGTTTCCACGAAACCGTGACGGAAACAACGACTGCCAACATGACAAGGTAGGTTCACGCCAGACCGCCGTCTTGTAACAGGCTTCGCGATGTCTAGCTCCCTGTTCCTCCAATCCGCGCCTGGCGTACCTACCTTGGCCTGCGACGCTAGCCTGCCCTCGGCAGGCAACGACTCGTCCATCGTCGGTTACCTTTAACTTGTTGCGTGCCGGGGGGCGAGCCCCCCACACCCCCTTTATTTGGGATAGAGTTGCTTTACAGATAACTCGATCTTGACCCTTGCAACTATTTGACTTATCCAGCCTGGGACCCCCCTTTATTCAAGACAGAAGCGATCTGCCTGCAGAAAACTCGATTTTTCGCCCCTTTTTAGGTGTTTTTAGGCTTTAAAAACTAAAAATCATTTGAGCTAGGATTGTGAAATTTCGCGTGTGCCGAGCCTAGGACATACCCAAAAAGTGTGCAAAATCTCACTGAGATCGGCCGAGCCGTTCAGGAGGAGTAGTGCGGACACACACACGCACGCACACACGCACGCACGCACGCAGACAGGAAAAACTTTTCAACCCCACCTGAACGGGCTTCGCTATCGCTCAGCCAATAATCGTAACTGCCAGTGCTGATCCAAGACAATCCTAACTGTCAGTGTGAATTTCGAGGGGGAAACAACTTGAAATAAGGTGTACATTTTTTCGGAAATAAGTTGAAATAAATTTGAAATGAGTGAAATAAGTTGAAATAAGTTTGAAATAAGTGAAATAAGTTGAAATAAGTGAAATAACTTGAAATAAGTTGAAATAACTTGAAATAAGTTGAAATAAGTTTGAAATGAGTGAAATAAGTGTGAAATAATTCGGAAATCCCCGTTATTTCGACTGCCCCGAGCACCAGGGGCCGCGTTGGGAGGGGGGGGGTGAACGGTGGCATACGGAACCGTGAACAGCAATGGGAACGTGGATGTGAATGTGTCAAGAAGCGAGGGTGGGGGCACGTGTGGATGGTGGGTGACGTGTGACGTTGTATGACTTAACCACAACCTCTCACTGGGCTAGAGAATTTTTAGCAGATGATACCTGCACACTTGAAACATACTTAAAACTGCTATACACATGAAGGTGTCAGTCTGCTTTTACTCTTGAGTCCAGAAACCAAGCGCGTATCCTATCAATACAAGGTAGGTTTACGCCAGACCGCGTCTTGTCGTAATAGGCTTCGCGATGTCTCGCTGCCTGTTCCTCCAATCCACGCCTGGCGTACCTACCTTGGCCTGCGGCGCTAGCCTGCCTGCGGCAGGCAATGGCTTGTCCGTTGTCGGTTATTTTTTGGCCCGCCCTTCTATTCAAAAAATAGGGGGAGGGCCTATGCATTTGCCTTTGTGTCGGAAGTGTGTGTGTTGTTGTTGTTGTTGTTGGCGTCTGTGTACAAGGAAGGAGTTGAGCTAGAGTAACCAGATTTAGAGGGTGCTTCAGGAGTACTGTCCCAACAAATAATCCGGTGGTGCAAATCCCGTCCGGGTCGCACAAGGGCTGCTGCAGGTGCATCATGGTTTACATGAGCGGGAGGGGGATTTCCGCCATTATTGGTGCTAGCAGGGCACATAGGGGTATTTTTGGAATCGGGGCGACGAGACAAGATGAATGGACCTGGTCCCGACACCATCGGCCGCTTTTACAAGTTGGCCAGATCAGGATCTTCAAAAAAGGGGGTCGACCGACTAAAAAAATTTATTGCAGATTTCGATGGGTCTCAGCAAGACCTTTTCAACGAGGGGTCAGAAAGGGGGTTCAGGAGCCCGACTTCGTCTATTAGTCACATCAGGATCTTGAAAAAAGGGGGTCGACCGACTGAAAATTTTTACTTAAGTTTTGGATAGGTCTTGGCAAGACCTCTTTAACGAGGGGTCGGAAGGGGGGTCCAGGAGCCCGCCTTCATGAGTTATGGGAAAAAGTGCGACGGACTCGTTTTGCGCTCCTGCTGTGCCTCTATTGCAAGGAGTTGCAGTAGCATGGCAAATGTGGGTATTTTCGGAATGAGGGCGAAGAGACAAACGAAATGGGCATATTCTAAGGACAGTTAGAGTAAAAAGTGTAAGGACTATGCATATTGTGAATAGAAGGGCGGGCCGAAGTGACGATGGTACATCGATAACTTTGCTTTACCCGCTCACGGTGTGTGTGATGCGAGCGGGCCGAAGGCCCGGGCCTTCGACTGGCCAAGTTGGGTCTGATGCGAGGGCCGAAGGCCCGAGAAAAGGCCGCCGGCAGGCCAAGCTGGGCCGGCCCCCTGTCGGACCGAGTTGCCGGCGCAGCGAAGCGGGTGAATTTGGAAGTATTGTAACTGCAGAGGCGGCTGAAACTGTTCAAGAAATTTGATCCATGAAGCGGAAGAAGGGGATAACTCAATAGAGCATTCTAGTGGTCGCCGATCGAAGAACAAAAAGAAGAACAAAACCGGAAGTCGGGAAGAAACGGAGTGGGTACACGGCAAAACCAACGTCCGGGTTTCCCAGGCGCACCCTGGAAAAATGCCATGTTTTACCAGGGTGCGCCTGGGAAACCTGGACGTTGGTTTTGCCGTGTAGAAACGGAGTGGGTATCAAGCCCGGTTCCAACGAGAAGTGTCGACAAGTATTTTTATTTCCTGTGTCAAAAAGTGTTATGAACAAACGAAAGTGCTTTTGAAACAGGTACGCCACAGAAAACTCGTCCACACTGAGAATGAAAACGTCACGATAATGACTAAAATTTTGGGCGAGGAATTCTTAATGACGCAACTTTGGGCGAGGAAGATTTACTCACCCAAATTTGGGTCATAATACTGCGGAGCCAGCTGATACACCTCTCCTCATCCAATTTTGGGCGAGGAAGCCTTCATCGCCCAAATTGGGTGAGGAAACCTTCCTCGCCCAAATTTGGGTAATAAGCAATACCTCGCCCAAAATTGGGTATTGATCATGACTTTTTCATTTTCAGTGCACTCATATAAGTCTGGGAGGTTATGTCCGTCAGGGGGTGGCAACGGCCTAGGGAGAGCGTGAAGCGATGCTCGCGCCGTCAGAGCAGAGGTTGCGCACTTCTTCGAGATCATGAAAACTAGGCAGTGTTTTTCAAAACGATTTGCACCAGTGGAAAGGGCTTGAAATTTAGGGTGCATTAGGCTAATTGCTCTTCTCGAAACTCCCCCTGACTTTATGTTAAGGTGCAGTAAAAACACCGAAAAACACGAGAAATCATAAAATTCTGGAAAAACTCGAATGCGCCATGTTAATGTAAATGATTCCGCCTTCGTGTTCGGTTGAATTGGAAGTTTCGGGCAGTCTACTAGGCATAATGCACCTTAAATTTTGTACTCTTTTGATCTGCGCAAAGCGTTTTGCAATCAACGGGCTAGATCTTCCAATCGAAGCAAAATAAGTAACCCCTGCATCTCCCTCGCGCATGGCTTCACGCGCTTCCTAGGCCGTTGCCGCCCCCTGGTTATGTTGCCGGGGCCAGTTCCGGCTTTGTTCTTCTTCTTGTTCTTCGATCGACGACGAAGAATACTCTATTTTCATCATTTTTCAGGAGACACAAATAACTGTTTGCAGGGTAATCTTAATCCTATCAGATATGACGCAATTGCATTTTTGTCAAGAAAGCCTATGAAATAATTGTGAAAATTTTCTCAAGTGTAGCATTACTCTTTTAGACGGTTTCCATGATTTAAATCTTAACGTTGGAATGGACTACGGAACCATGTTTACTTAGTTCTCCCAAACAAGGCGGAATTTAGAGACAATTCAAGTGGAGCTGAGATCTGCATAGAGTCTATTTCCCTGGTACATTTTTGGAGTTACCTCTTTTTTCCAACTAGTGATGAGGAGTCAAGTTGAGTTGATTCTTTTTACATTACATTCATAAAGACACAACAGGGATCCTTAACTTAACTTAACATTTAACTAACACTTCTTTCATAACGTAACATAAGACAATGTTCGCTAAAGGTTAAGGGTACGGACTTCTGAAAGTACTTGCAAAAGTATACCCACACAAATTCGAGACATAAAAAAATAACCTACCCTTTTGAAAAGATGTTAGAAGTTAGGGGTAATAACTTTAACTCATTGGCTGAGCGTTAGCGAAGCCCTTGCCGTGTTTGGGGGCGCCGAAAGGCGGCTGGTCGTGCGTCTGTCCTCCGGGCGGCCGGGGGGAAGGGGCTGGGGATGGGGGGGGGGGTCGTCATGAGGCTAACAATTTAGGTTTCACTGCGCCTAAACCGCTGGACCGATTGAGTTCAAATTTTGTGGGTAGTTACCTGTTAGGGAGGACTTTACTTTGCAGGTGTTAAACTTGACCCCCACCCCCTTGAACGCCCCCACCCCCCTAAAAACGATGTTGACCATTTTTTACTTCTGTACGAGCCACATGAAGTGATGTGCGAAAATCAATCGTTGCGGTGGGTGGGGGCAGCCTCCAAGAACGACCCCTCCAAATTTCAGCCCGATACTACTAATAGTTTTTGTCTGAGAGACTTAAATGTGATAGGACGTGGTGCCAGCATTTTGGCGTTTTGTCTGTCTGTGTGTCTGTAACTCACTCACGTTTCTCAGCAACTACCTCACCAATAGTTACCAAATTGCGCATCGAACATCTCCTAAACCTGCTACAGGGGGAGTTTATCTCGGTTTAACAATAAGTATCGTTTGAAATATTCAAAACATAGTTTTGAACTATAGGTTATTCGCGTTGTTGAGTTGGTAGCAGCGAGTGGCGGACCAATTTCTCATACCTGCTGCCGCGCTTCTAGCCGTCTGCAAGACGGGACGGCACTTCTGTAAATAAAACAAACTGAAGAGCAAAGGGGCTCAAATAGGTTCTGAGTTAGTTTTTATAACGTTCAAGAATGATTGAAACCCTTCCGGAGTGTCAACATAGGAAAATACGAAAATTGAAAGTGAGATTGGTTTGCGTGTTTCGTTCCCCTCTCCCCCTTCCCCCGTCACAGGGGAATCTGCCTTCAGGTCAGTGCACTGTGAGTGTTGTTGTGGATTGTAAATAGAATGTTTTCTTTGCATTCCACTTTGTGTGCATCTACTGATTTTATTTGATCTGATACTATCCTTATTTTTTAAAATTTCATAGTAAATCAAATCAGGTAAATTCATGAATAACTTCTGTTGAAATTGGAAGACATGTCTTGGTTTGACTCGGGAAATGACGTTCTATTGCAATGCTGCAAGCTAACATAAATATTCCAGTTCTAACATCTATTGACTAAAAGAATCCATATAGTGCAATAAATAATCCATCTATTTAGTGCTAACAAATTTTTAATTGATATTGGGTGCAATGAGACGATTCAGGTTTTGAGCGTTAGGTGACTTGGTAATCTGATTTAATGAGACGATTCCTCCCACTTCACCAAAATTTTTGTCCAACAACTGGAACTAAGTATTGTTAATGGTTTAGAAGCTGGCTCTTTGAGCATAAGCCCAATGCCCAATGTTAATACCGTACTGTCATCTTTTACTCCAAAGATAAAATATCACGAGACATGAACAAGATAAATTATGTTGGCATATTGAGCAACAAGTGGCCTCTGCATTGCACTTCATGAGACGATTCACTGAATTTGACAAAACTTGGTCTCCGCCAAATGCTTCAGATCAGCCTGCCCTAAACTGAGTCACTTCATATAAACTATGATTACATATTCCAGTCTATATTATTTAATTCACTTGTTTGAAATGAAAGAATGACAAAAGGCTTCTCAAATATAACTAATAAATTTGTGAATTCATTAGTTTGAAGTAAAAGATATATCGAAAAGTGACTCAAGCAGACAAGAAGTCAATTAAGCGATTCAATGCTGGCAATGGAATGTTACTCGACTGAAGGAATCGCTTTGGTGTGGAATTAGGGAATTGGTGACGACAAAGGGTGATCCATGAAGACCAACCCAGACCCGTACATTACCCATAATTAACCAATTTTATATCAATACGTTCAATTGAATCTAAAATTGATTCTTGCAGTTTTTGGGGTTGCTGATCATGAAAACCACTTCCATTTCTACTCCAGACTTGTATTTTCATCCCAAATTAGGTCATTTTGGACCAAACTTTTCAAATCGAGTTTTATATTGTTTCCTGCAGTTTTTGGTGTGCTAAACTCAAAAATGACCTCCAAATTTTTCCCAGACTCACGCTTTACCTAATTTTCACCAATTTTGGACCAAAATTTTTGAATTGAGTTTGATGTTGATTCCAACAGTTTTTTGTGTTCTGATAACGAAAATCACCTCCATTTCGACTCCAGACTTATATTTTCATCCCAAATTAGGTCATTTTGGACCAAAATTTTCAAATCGAGTTTTATATTTTTTCCTGTAGTTTTTGGTGTGCTGAACTCAAAAATGACCTCCAAATTTTTCCCAGACTCACGCATTACCGAATTTTGATCAATTTTGGACCAAAATTTCGGAATCGAGTTTGACGTTGATCCCAACAGTTTTTGGTGTGCTGATAACGAAAATCACTTCCAGTTAAACCCCAGACCTACATTTCACTCAATATGAGCCCACAAACTGCGCATTTCGTTTACTTAGGCAAAGTCCGAAGTGCACAAACTCGCATCGCTCAGCCACACTACGCGCCCACACTATACGGCGCGTACCCCTAGTATCATAACGTTATGATGCCCTTATGAGGTAAGTTAAGGATCCCTGAGACACAAGTTAAGTTATCTCCTTTTGTCATTTTGTGCAATGGAGTTATGTGGACTTCAGTTGAGTTACCTCCATTTTCCGATGAAATTTAGACCGTAAAAGGATTCAAGTTGAGTTAAATCCATTTTTCATGTGGATTTTCTCCTAAACTGTTAGGAATTGGGTCAAACAATTTTGGTGTACTGATGCAAACCATCCTGAGGCAAAGATAAAAACTCAATTTGGAGATAAGTCGAATTATTCCCTTCTTCCGCTTCCTGGATCATTTATTCTCTGCACATCGGTGAATGCGTTATCCCTGAAATACTATATCCACGGTTTTATTTTAAGGATAAAACTTTGGAACAGGTATAGTGCATGAGGAGGTCACGGACTTCAATGAAAGGCCGCTTTCAATGTCACTTGCTAGCTTTGGCTCAGGCTAGCTCTGTATCGACACTGACAGTTGGAATTATCTTGGATCCACTCTGGCACACTGCAAAGAAAATTGCGAATGGTAGGGGTAGGTCGGGGAAGAAAAGTACAAAACGCGTACTTTGCACTGTACATCAGTTCCAAATGACGGTTCAACTATTCTGCTCTCGTGAACTTATAATCCAGTCCCTTCCTGATGAAATGGATCACTGTTCAATGATTGTAGGTCCCCACATTACGTACAGCATGCCAAAATATATGTGATTTCAATACACTGGTGAAACAAAGGCATAAAAATTATGCCCTGAAAGGGCGTAAACGATTTACGCCCTTAAAGGGCATAAATCGTTAATGCCTTTGGGAAGGGCATTAAAATTTTGCTTGAAATTCCCATACCATTTACGCCCTTCCCAAGAGCATAAAACGATTTATGCCCTAAAGGGCGTAATTTTTATGCCTTTGTTTCACCAGTGTACTTCTCGAAAAAGGTAAGAAAAGTACTGTTTTTCAAAGACGATTGTCTAAGCTATAAGGTGGTACCATACATTGGACTGTCGGCTGATTCTGCAGGAAGCTGTACTTGAAAGTACAAACAGTTTTAAAAAAGATTTTCATAGTCATTTTTAGTGTTTTTTCAACCGTGTAATTTGATTCTAAATATGATATGTAGAACGGGGCTAAATTTATTTTTTGTCAGCGGGATGACCAATCTTTCTAAAACCACTAAGGTGATGGTTTAGAGTAGTTTCAGTTCGGAGATATAGCAGGTGTTCCAGGGATCTTTAACTTAACTTAACATTTAACTAACACTTCTTTCATAACGTAACATAAGATAATGCTCGCTAAAGGTTAAGGGTACGGACTTATGAAAGTAAGGGAGTATGGGGCGATTTGTAACAGGGACGATTCGTAACAAATGCGTTTATTTATTTAAGTGGAGGGAGCAGAGGAAAATCTGAGTATGGCCCCTCTTTCGCTTCAAGTACAGGGTCCTTCAACAATCGAAGCGGATGTGATTGGTGCTCAGGTATAGTTTTGGAGGGCGTCTGAAATATAGGGTACACCGAAAACAGGCAAATCTTTTATTTTGAGTTCTAGGAAGTTTCTGTCTGAGGCTCCCCAGGTATGAATCACCATCGAAGTACCGTTGGGGCCTTGAAGCGTGACCCCTTTACAATGTAACCACGTGGCATAAGTTGCTTTTACTTTGTCCAGTGATAGTTAGGGACGTATTTCTTGCGTAACAGGCATTTGGGGTGATTCGTAACAGACCCGTATAAAAACAAGAATTTAAGTAGTTTTTGCAATTAAATGCTTGAATTATTTCTCGAATCATCTGCTGCGTAATTCCAATACATTTACACAGCTCAAAATGCATTTTAAAGCGAGTAATTCTATTCTTTCCTCCAAAATTGAAAAAAGTGAGGTTAGGGTTGACATTGCCGGTCAGTTAATGCTGAGGCGGTCAACGGCAGCTTGTTATGTGGATTTTAAGGCGTCTGCAGGACATCCGAAGAACAACTGCTGGAGGAGATAACATTCCCGACGATGTTTCATTTAATGTGTAGGATGTTATGAAAAGCCCCATGGCTGCACTCTAAAAAAAGTTACAGAATTTTGTATCATTTTTGATGCAGGATTTTGTGTCACCTGCATTGGTTACAAATATTTGTATAAGTGATATAGAATTTTTTATCAGATGTGCCCGGGTTTCAGAAAAATGAATCATTTTTGGGGCTTGATACAGAAATTTGTTACATGAAGGTTACAATATTATGTTTGTAACATAACTGATACAGAAAATTGTAACTGGATACTAAATTCTGTATCAGAGATTGAAACATAATGTTTTAACGGCGAAATTGAACAGCAGTGCCCATAGAGACAAGTTAAACTTAGAGTTTTCATGTGCTTTTATTTTTCCCGACTCTGAATAAGAGATTCAGTCTCGTGTATGCTTGGCTGGCAAGGCCTCCGTCCCTTACCACGCGCGCCTCGGGTCCCGGCTACCTGGCCGCTCCCTCCACCGGGGCCCTAGGGAAAAACCTGTTTTTTTTCCGGATTCCCCGGGGCCCCTTTCCTTTTCTCCAGGCTCCCAGTATTTTTCCGGGGGGCACGTTAAATCCCGTTTTTCCAACCTCAAAAGGCTGTATAGTCTACGGAATCCCCGGTCTGGGAAAACAGGGGCCAAATTTATGTCCTCGGAAAATTTGTCCTTTCGTTTCCCCAACCCCGGGTTCAGGTACCGAAATTCGGGGGGGCCAATTTCGTTTGACTCGGGTCCGGGGAAATTGTGACCAAGGGAAAGGATAGGACCTTAAACAGACCCACGGAGACTACGTTCGAACAAAATTCTCATTTTGAAGCTTGATTTGGAAGAATAACGACTGTTTACAAATTTGTAACCGTTACAAAATTCTGTAACCAAGTTACAAAGAAAAAAATTTTATCCATCGTGATACAAATTTCTGTAACACATGTTATTGAAAAAGCTGCGTAACCATGTTACAAAATTCTGTACTGATTTTTTTTAGAGTGTGTTACAAATCACCCCATGCTGGGGCGATTCGTAACAGCATGCAATTTTTGGAAAGCGTCTTAGTTTTCAAAGTTTACGGACTCCAGATTGATCCAATGGAGCTGCACAGTCTGGATGAAGGGCCAGACTGCTCAACTGGCACAAGTTTGACACCGATATGCAGAATGTTCTTAATTTTGTATCGTTAATTCCAAAACCTGTTACAAATCGCCCCATACTCACTTACTTGCAAAAGTATATCCACACAAATTCGAGACAAATAAACAAGGTAGGTTTACGCCAGACAGCGTCTTGTCGTAACAGGCTTCGCGATGTCTCGCGGCCTGTTTCTCCGATCCGCGCCTGGCGTACCTACCTTGGCCTGCGGCGCTGGCCTGCCTTCGGCAGGCATTGGCTTGTCCGTCGGCGATTACTTGTTGCATGCTGGGGGGCTCCGCCCCCCAGACCCCCTCAAAATAGATAGAGTTGCTTCATCTACAGAGAACACGATCTTGACCCTCGTAACTTATTAAAATTGTCGGGGCTGGGGGGCTCCGCCCCCCCGATCCCCCCTTTTTTCACGACAGAAGTGATCTGCCTGCAGAAAACTCGATTTTTTGCCGTTTTTTTAAATGTTTTTCGGATAAAAAAACGAAAAAGTTGAGCTAGGACAGTGAAATTTCGCGGTTTGGGGAGCCCAAAAACATACCTAATAAGCCTGCAAAATCTCAGCCAGATCGGCCGAGCCCTTCAGGAGGAGTAGTGTACACCCCAGACAGACAGACAGACACACAGACAGACAGACAAAACTTTTCAACCGCACTGGAGTAACAGGCTTCGCTATCGCTCAGCCAATAACCTACCCTTTTGAAAAGATGTTAGAAGTTAAGGGTAATAACTTAAACTCTTTTCATTGGCTGAGCGATAGCGAAGCCTGTTACTCCAGTGGGGTTGAAAAACTTTTTCTATCTGTTTTGCTTGTGTGTGTGTGGGGTGGTGTGTGTGTGTTTTGGTGTCTGTTTTGTGTGTACACTACTCCTCCTGAACGGCTCGGCCGATCTGGCTGAGATTTTGCAGGCTTGTTAGGTATGTTCTTGGCTCGGCACACGCGAAATTTCACTATCCTAGCTCACATGGTTCAGTTTTTATAGGCGAAAAACGCCTTAAAAACGGCGAAAAATCGAGTTTTCTGGAGGCAGATTAATTCTGTCTTGAAGAAAGGGCGGTCTGGGGGGGGGAGCCCCCCAGCTTCGACCAGTTAAAAAGTTACAAGGGTCAAAGATCGTGTTATCTGTAGATTGAAGCAACTCTATCTAGAATGAAGGGGGGTCTGGGGGCGGAGCCCCCCACCATGCAACAAGTATGAAGCAACCGCCGACGGACAAGCTAATGCCTGCCGAAGGCAGGCTAGCGCCGCAGGCCAAGGTAGGTACGCCAGGCGCGGATTGGTGGAACAGGCCGCGAGACATCGCGAAGCCTGTTACGACAAGACGCAGTCTGGGTAAACCTCCTTGTAACGTTTTAAAGCCTTTATGAGGTAAGGAAAGGATCCCTG
>NW_023144625.1:3077241-3150385 GCF_012932325.1 Thrips palmi | reverse complement strand
TGCATCCCAAAATTTGGTCAAGATGGGAAACCACGGGAAGCCCTCGGACGAACGAACGAACGAACGAACGGACGAACGAACGAACGGACGCACAGCAGCACTACTATATGCCCGTCCCTCCGTCATTTTTGGCCCCCCCTTTATTCAAAAAATAGGGGGGGGCCTATGCATTTGCCTTTGTGTCTTTGTGTTGTTGTTGTTGTTTTGGCGTCTGTGTAAAAGGGAAAGGAGTTGAGCTAGAGTAACCAGATTTGGAGGGTACTTCAGGAGTACCGTCCAAAATAAAATCCGGTGGTGCAAATCCCGTCCGGGTCGCACAAGGGCTGCTGCAGGTGCATCATGGTTTACATGAGCGGGAGGGGGTTTTCCCGCCATTATTGGTGCTAGCAGGGCAATAGGGGTTTTTTTGGAATCGGGGCGACGAGACAAGATGAATGAACCTGGTCCCGACCCCATGGGCCCCGCTTTTACAAGTTGGCCAGATCAGGATCTTAAAAAAAGGGGGGTCGACCGACTAAAAAAATTTATTGCAGATTTCGATTGGTCTCAGCAAGACCTTTTCAACGGGGGGTCGGAAAGGGGGTCCAGGAGCCCGACTTCGTCTATTAGTCACATCGGGATCTTCAAAAAAGGGGTCGACCGACTGAAAATTTTTACTTAAGTTTCGATAGGTCTTGGCAAGCCCTCTTCAACGGGGGGTCGGAAGGGGGGTCCAGGACCCCGCCTTCATGAGTTATGGGAAAAAAGTGCGACGGACTCGTTTTGCGCTCCTGCTGTGCCTCTATTGCAAGGAGTTGCAGTAGCATGGCAAATATGGGTATTTTCGGAATGAGGGCGAAGAGACAAATGAAATGGGCATATTCAAAGGGGACAGTTGGAGTAAAAAGTGTAAGGACTATTGCATATTGTGAATAGAAGGGCGGGCCTAAGTCACGATGGTACATCGATAACTTTGCTTTACCCGCTCACGGTGTGTGGATGCGAGCGGGCCAAAGGGCCCCGGGCCTTCGACTGGCCAATTTGGGGTCTGATGCGAGGGCCGAAGGCCCGAGAAAAGGCCGCCGGCAGGGCCCAAACTGGGCCGGCCCCCCGTCGAACCGAGTTTTCCCGGGGCAGCGAAGCGGAGCAGCGAACGGAGCTGGCAACCGGTTTGACGGGAAAGGGGGGGGCCCTAGCTTGTTTTACAAAAAATAAACGAGACGGGCCAAAAAACAACTTTGTTATCAAAAAATCAGAAAGCGACATTTTTCCACTAACTTTGTTAAATTTAGAAAAATGTAGACATCTCAAGTGTTTTTGGACCTAGCCAACTTTGCACCTGGGGTTGATATGTCCTAAGGGAGAGTGGGGTAATTCCGGACGCTTTTTTTCTTTTTGGTCTTTGAGCTTCTAAAAAAAATTATGAAATTTCATATCCAAAGGAGTCTAAAATTTCATAATCACGTTCTAAACCTCAATTTTCATATCCTGCGTATGAAATTTAAGATCGTGTAATGAAACCTAAGATTTGGGTTATGGATTTTAAGATTAACTGGTTATAAATTTTTAGAACAGAGTAACTTATAACTCCGGTTCTTAAAATCTAGATTTTCGTTTTGAAAGTTTATAACGCTTGCCGATTTTAGAGCAAGGTTCTGAAATTTTTAACCGTTTAGTCCTGCTGCCTACTCCATGGTTAGGTTAATAAATAGGTGAATTTTTCATTTTTAACGGCATGTGTTAACAATTTTTGAACCGCTATGGTAGGAGTCCTAGGGGCGGTCTACTAACTGAAAAGCGTACCTTTTATGCACTAACTGGAGCAAGCACGCTTTTGCTTGCGTATGCCTACTACTGTTTAGTGCATACATGCCATATGCACGGTATAACATGCATGAGTGCATGCTTGGCGGGCATGCGCTTGTTGGAGCGTACTTGCAGGCATGCTCCAGTTAACGCATGTTCAAAATTTGTGTGTAGTATTTCCCAAGAGGCTGCAAATCGCGTCCCTTGCAATGCCTGACCGGCCACCGTCCTCCGGGCCGAGCCGAGCCGAGCCGCAACGAACCGAGCCGGCCGAGCCGAGCCGGGCCGAGCCGCCCCGAGCCGAGCCGTAGGGTGCCGAGTCGGCGGCGCTGCCTCCACGGAAAATCACCGCTCGCCGGCCGGCCGAAGCTACCTGTGCCCGGCGAGGGGTCGCGTAATCCCTCGGCCGCACGGGATTTCGGCGACACTGCGTCACTTTTAGTGTGTCTTTGTCTCCAGTGCTGTGCACATCGTATCCAGTCCGCGTCACCGCAAGTTCGCGTCATCAATTTTGTTTCGCTGTACCGTTAGTGCGCGTAGTGCGTAGAGTGCAGTTAAAGTGTTGCTTGTGGTGCCGAACAGCCATCACTCGTGTTCAAGAGTTACAAGCTATTTTGGCGACCCTCGGAAAATGGACGTGTTTTCGCCAAAAGCGGTGTCACTGAGTGCTGTTATTCCATCTTCTTAACTGCAGGGACGGGCGATGAACGTGCGGGTGGCGTATTATATCAATTCGCTTCTCCTCTTTCATCCTCGTCCCCAAAGTAGTTTCTGCGTGTCGACCGAGTTTCCCCAAAGTGCATCTGGACCTTGTCCACTGCTGCGCCTCTGACTGTTTACAGCGTCGACTCAAGTTTTGCAGAAGTGCTGCACTACAATGCTTATTTCCGTTGGCTAGCTGCAATGATTTTCGATAATACTGAGTGTCGAAAGAAATCATATCTTTCTGAGATTTCATTATTTGTAACATCAAGAAAGAGAAATAAGTTTTAACTACACATTTTGTGGGCAGTATTGAAACTATTATCATGTTTCATAATATTGGTTGTAGAGATTCAGAACCAAATGTGAGTTTTCATAACACATTGATTCTGAAAATTAATATGCTAGTTCTTACATTTCATAAACCACTTCTGAAAGTTTAGAACAGCAAGTTATGAAATTTAAGAACTTTTTGGATATGAAATTTAAGATCCATTGTTCTACAAATAACTTCAAATCCAGATTATGAAATTTAAGAAGCATTTTTTTTAGAGTGTGAATATGCTTCTTGGGTTAAATGTTATGACAGGAGAGTAAAGTATGGACCTTTACCTTCAAAATGGTATACATGAAAGCCAAATCTCAGCAACGGTTAGGGAGATATAGGCGCCTAACAAAAGCCCTGCACGTGTCCGGAATTGCCCCAGCCTGGGGTAATTCCGGACGACCTATGGGGCAATGCCGGACGACCTTAAAATTTGACACTACTCGAGCTTACTTTCGCTTGTTTTGATGTGATGCATGCTTTTAGAAGGCGTTCAAGGACATTTGCTGCGAACTGAAGTGTTTGATAATTACTCAAAGCATATTATAAGGAATAATTTGTATCAAAACCCCTAAATTGACAACACTGTCTAGAGTAAAGCTCTTAAACATAGCTGCAATGCTATTTTTCGTTCTTTCTTTATCCTTCTTAACGGTGGGGATGCATGTCCACAATTTTGAACCGACTACCTTAATATTATGCGGGAAATTGAAGAAAATAACCCTTATCGTCCGGATTTACCCCACAGGTAGTGAAAACCTCTGATGTTCAACTGTAAGAAAACGGCGAGCCATACGAGCACTCCCGAAACGCCAAAGTAAAGTCCAATGACCATATAGTATGATAAAAGTTTAGTCATGGGACTGAACTTGGCGGTAAGGTACGATAAGTACATGGAAATGCGAGGGAAAGATGCAGCTTTTGCCTATTTTTGATGGTACTCAAATTTCGTGAAGCGATCACAGGCAAACGGTTTGACCTCCTACTTTGGCGATTTGCAATTCTCCTTTTAAACTGATTATCTTCCTCTGTTAGGCGGGCTTTTGAGTTATCTTCACTCAAACCCAGTGAAAATCGAAGTGTCCGGAATTACCCCGTGTCCGGAATTACCCCACTCTCCCTTACTGGTATCAATTGAACCAACAAAGCTTGAACCGATTCCGTGACCTAAGCCCGGATTTCGTTCCACCATGGGCTGGAGTTACTCTATATGGTTGGTTCCGTCTCGAGTTAAGTTGGCTGTTTGGGTTCCATCACCAAACTGATTTGGAGGCTCAACAATAAGAACTGGCATTCTCTCCAGACACAAACGACAGGACAGAAGTGGACTAAAATGAGACAGACAGCAGAAGTTGATGTTAATATTTTTCAACCAAATTTTTTTTGGGGTGATTTTAGGTATAGACCAATGATTTAAGACTGTTTGGAGCAAGTTCTGAGGGGGTCGGGGTCAAACCCCGTTCAAGTTGACCTGGATTCGCCCATAATGACTAAAATTTTGGGCGAGGAATTCCTAATGACCCAAATTTGGACCCAAATTTGGGCGAGGAAGATTTCCTCACCCAAATTTGGGCGAGGAAGATTTCCTCACCCAAATTTGGGCGAGGAAGATTTCCTCACCCAAATTTGGGTCATAATACTACGGAGCCATATAGGTAGCTGATACACCTCTCCTCATCCAATTTTGGGCGAGGAAGCCTTCATCGCCCAAATTGGGTGAGGAAACCTTCCTCGCCCAAATTTGGGTGATAAAGTATACCTCGCCCAAAATTGGGTATTGATCATGACTTTTTCATTCTCGGTGTAGACAAAAAGTTCGGTACCGTGAAAGCTGGTAATACCAGTGGGTAATTTGGATCGCCCGAAAACTCTTCTATATGATCGGTTATGCCGCCTACCTGTAGCATGGAAAACCGTTTCGGCCACTAGCATCCGAACCTGTGAGTTACTTGGCTCGAACCAATCATGTAGAAGAAGGTGTTCCAAATTACCTACTGGTGGTCCATTACCCGCATTTACGGTACAACAGGCATAGCAGTCACAGTTCATGAACGTCTTTTGATGATTTCCGTGTGGAGCTCAACAAAAAAAATTGACATGAATGCACTGAGAATCCAAACGCTATGAGTATAGCGTCGCATTGCACATTAAGTGCAATGCTTCATTCCCATGCATTAGCAAAAGCGCATCTTCGGGACGCATTGCACGTAAGGTGCAATACACTGTTAAAAATCCAGCCGTTTTAGAAAGGAAAATTCGTGCAAAGTTTGAAAAACGACTACTGACACACTGTCATGGGACTTATTTGTCCCACGATTTATGCAATTTTAAGCACATCCGACGCTGATACAATTTTGTTCCCGTCTGGCGACACAATTTTGTCCGACGCCTGCTGCAAATTGTACTTTCACTAGACAATTTGTCCCGCCTGGCGGACACATAATTGCATCACCACCGGATGTGCTTAAAATTGCATCATTCGTGGGACAAAACAAGTTCCATGACGTTCTCAAACGGCAAATCTGTTTTAAAACGAAAAATAATCATTTTGAAAGAAAATGTTACCATTTGGTAATGAAAAGCGTTTTCAAAACAAAAATCTGTTTGGAAACAAAAATTTCGTGTTCACAAACGAAAAAACACCATTCGCACAACGCCTTTTTCTGTTATATCCTTCAACAGTGGGCATTGTTTTAAAAATTTGCGTTATTTTTTCCGTTTGTAAATGGTGCGAGCCATTCCAACCTTTGTTCGTCGTTTTCACCGAACTGTTTTCAGTTACTGACGGCATTACAATTCGAAATGCACACTAAATGTTTATGTAGAATTTTGTACGTGCCACCTGCACGATTTTGTGCATGCGGGGAATTTGCATGATATTATGCGTGAAAATGCATAAATTTATGCAAATTCACGCACAATTTTATGCACGACGGCACACAAGTTTAAAATTATGCATCACCACGTACAAAATTGTACATAAACATTAAGTGTGTGGTCATCCGACATGTTGTATATTACAAGACACTCTCAGGTTAGACCAAATATTCCTCGTTTCGCCGCAACAAGCAAAGGTATTATGGCTGCTTACGGCTGAACCGCTCTGTTTGAGAACGGAAGTTTTCTAACAGTGTATGAGCAGCCTGCAGGCTAAAGTCCTTACGGATAGCGTGTTTGTAGGTTGCGGATAGTTTTGTGCAGCCATATTACAGATCGAATTTTGTTAGTAATACGGATGTTTTTGTCCGTAATACAAGGTAGGTTTACGCCAGACCGCGTCTTGTCGTAACAGGCTTCGCGATGTCTCGCTGCCTATTCATCAAATCCGCGCCTGACGTAAGGGAAGGTGGGGTACCATGTGACGGTTTTTGTTAAGTGCCCGTCAACCCAATACTACCAATCATATTACATCCATAAGTACTCATGCGAACAAAATGATTCTTCACCTTAAAATTTCTGTTGAGATTTCTAATTTATCTGTCTTGGTTGCTGAGTTATCCCGAGTTGAATGGGCCAAGTCAAAGTGTCACTTCGTACCCCACGTAGTACACTATGTGACAGCCTTAGTGCACCATGTGACAGTGGCCTTTTGTCAGTGTTACAATCCTATTCAGCGTATCTATACGCAAAGAATGAATGAAGAAGTCTTCCAGCTTTTTATTTCCGTTGAGTTTATCAATTAATCATCTTTGGTTCCCGAGCAATGAAGGTTTTAGTTATTAGTGTACAAATGTCATGGGCTGAACACATTCAACTGAGTGAATCGTGGAATCCCATAGCGAATGACGGTAGTGTCACATGGTGCCCAGATCAACAGTTTTAGGGGAGACAGCAATAACGCTCAAAGTTTGTGCCGTAGAGAATCGAGCCAAAGGTTATTTTGCGCTTAAAACATCAAAGAAGAACATCTTGCAGAGCAAATTTCCTTAAAATGTATTTTAAAAGTAAAAAGCGGACGCGGCGGGTAATAGAAAAAGTTTCTAATGAGCTATTTTAAGACTATTTCCAATTCTGATCGCTACCATTCCCGTCCTTTTCGAAGGAGAGTCACGACCTACTGCACGTCGATTCTCCTTCCTGATACCTTCCTTTGAGTCTTCTTACCGCTGTTGGATAGCAAGCCGTTTGGGAGAAAAAGCCAGAGTCACATGGTGGCCGTGTCACATGGTATCCCACCTTCCCTTACCTACCTTGGCCTGGGGCGCTAGCCTGCCTTCGGCAGGCAATGGCTCGTCCATTGTCGGTAATTATTTTAACTTGTCGCATGCTGGGGGGCTCTGCCCCCCAGACCCCCTACATTTGAGACAGAGATGCTTCATCTACAGATAACACGATCTTGACCCTTGTAACTTTTTAACTTGCCAAGGCTGGGGGGCTCTGCCCCCCTGACCCCCCCTTTCTCCAAGACAGGAGTGATCTATCTGCAGAAAACTCGATTTTTCGCCGTTTTTTATGTGTTCTTCGACTATACAAGGTAGGTTTACGCCAGACCGCGTCTTGTCGTAACAGGCTTCGCGATGTGTCGCTGCCTCTTCCTCCGATCCGCGCCTGGCGTACCTACCTTGGCCTGCGGCGCTAGCCTGCCTTCGGCAGGCATTGGCTTCTCCATCGTCGGTTACTTCTAACTTGATGCATGCTGGGCATTCTAGATCCCTTGTAACTTTTTAACTTGTCGGGGCTGGGGCCCCCTTTCTTCAAGACAGAGGTGATCTACCTGCAGAAAGCTCGATTTTTCGCCGTTTTTTAGGTGTTTTTCGGCTATAAAAACTGAACCAGTTGACCTAGGATAGTGAAATTTCGCGTGTGCCGAGCCAAGAACATACCTAATAAGCCAGCAAAATCTCAGCCAGATCGGCCGAGCCGTTCAGGAGGAGTAGTGTACACACACACACACACAGACAGACAGACACACAGACAGACAGACAAAACTTTTCAACCGCACTGGAGTAACAGGCTTCGCTATCGCTCAGCCAAAAAACTGAACCAGCTGAGCTAGGATGGTGAAATTTCGCGTGTGCCGAGCCAAGGACATACCTAAAAAGTGTGCAAAATCTCACCAAAATCGGCCGAGCCGTTTAGGAGAAGTAGTGCGGACACACACACGCACGCACGCAGACAGGAAAAACTTTTCAACCCCACCTGAGTAACTGGCTTCGCTATCGCTCAGCCAATAAAGATTTGGGAATCCGTATGTCACAACGAAATTATCTGTAAATTACGGACATCAAAACCTTTATATTACGGACAAAGTATTCGTATTTCAAACAAAATTCGATCCGTAATATGGCTACCCAAAACTATCCGCAACCTACAAACACGCTATCCGTAAGGACTTTACTGTGTACCGGGGAGGACTGGAACCACGCCACGTCCACGCGGGCGGCCTGCTCGCCGACGCGCTGCAGCGACGTGTCCAGGAGGTCGCCGATGACGGCGAAGAAGAAGAGGAAGAGGAGGCAGGCGGGCACCACCACTGCGGCGTACGGGTCGATTCGACCGCCCGCCAGGTTGAAGGTGCCGACCAGGGACACGGCCAGGTAGCCGTACACCATGGGCAGCAGCACGGCGTTGACATGCCGCGAGGCGGCGGCGCTCACCACCAGCACGGCCTGGTGGGCCGCCACGGCGCGCGCCACGCAGGCCTCGGTGCGACAGTGCTGCCAACCAACCCATCGCGAGATCAGCAGACGTGACCACATGACGACCGTTTCAAAAATTGTGCTTTTTGCAATCCAGTTAATTTTTGGAAGCCAGTGAACAAAAATATTGAAAGAGAATCCTCTTGTATTCAATGAAAAAAATCTCAAATCACAAATTTGGATACATGTCTAAAGTAGCTATTGTGAGTTCGTCAAATTTCCGCGAATTTCTCTAAACCCCTGCAGCAAACACACGTGTTGTTGGTTTGCGTGATTTGGACCAAACGGTGGGACCTCAACAGTTCGAACTTTGTGTGGATCATCAGAACACATGACATTCTGGCTCAATTGGACTTGATTTAAGGCCAGCTAGCCCTAAACCAAGACAATGTGTTTCCAGTTCTTTCTGGTTTCAGCCGCCTTCCGCGTCACCTTAGCGTACCTTGGTCTGCGTCGCCACGGCCCTGGCCAGGGCGGCGGAGCTGCACACAGCCGCCAAGACGAAGGCCATCACCGCGATGAGCGACGCGCCTGCCGCGAAGGACGACATCACTTGTAAGGTCAGCATGCCCCACCAGTACGCACTGCCTGTGCAAGGACAGGGACACCCCTCGGTCAAGGCAAAAATCAGAAATAGATCACGTTGGGGCGGGTCAAACGACACCGACAGAAAGTGTTTCGCCCCCCCCCCCCCCACACACACACACATAGGATCCGCTCCTGCTCGCAGTGAGAGGCACTGACCTTGGACCGGTGGCGGCCAGGAGGAGAACGTGAGCGTGCCGGTGATGATGGGCGTGGCGACGAGCACGGCGGTGCCGCTCGCCACGGTGCAGCTCTCCACGCGCACCAGCCACCGCAGCCAGCCAGCGGCGAGACGCATGTCGACCTGCTGCAGCCGCCGCACCTGCGCTTACAAAATATTTTTTCGTATTACGAAATAAATTGTTTGTACGTTACATCTGCTCGCCACGGTGCAGCTCTCCACGCGCACCAGCCACCGCAGCCAGCCTGCAATTTTTTAAACCCTTTTTTAACTTTTTAAACAAAAAAGTTGTCTTTATTTTTTTTTCTTGAAAACTATTGCAGATAATAAGCCAATCCAAGTCCATCCTAAGACACTTCTCGGGATGAGTGTCCCTGATTCCCCTCCCCCCCCCCACACACACACACACACAGATCTGAGCAAATATGCGAACAAAATATTACGAGAACCAAAATTTTAAACGTTTCGACTAAATTTCCAAAAAATGCCCCAAGTCACTTTACCTTGAGCCAAAAAGAAGCTTACTCAATTATCGAAAAGGGTTTTAACGCAGAAATTGTTGGCTGAGATTTGCACACTATTTAGGCATGTTCTTGCCATTTTTTTTTCACCATCGTAGATCAACTGGTTCAGTTTTTATAGGCGAAAAACACCTTAAAAACGGCGAAAAATTGAGTTTTTCGCAGGCAGATGCATTCTGTCTTGAAGAAGGGGGGTCTGCCCCCCAGCCTAGCCAAGTTCAAAAGTTACAAGGGTCAAGATCATGTTTAGATAAAGCAACTCTATCTAGAACGAAGGGGGGTCTGGAGGACGGAGCCCCTCAGCATGCAACAAGTTAGAAGTAACCGACGATTGACAAGACATTGCCTGCCGAAGGCAGGCTAGCGCTGCAGGCCAAAGGCAGGTACGCCACGCGCGGATTGGAGGAACAGACAGCGAGACATCGGGAAGCCTGTTACGACAAGACGGCGGTCTGGCGTGAACCTACCTTGTAAAATCTTAATCCGTCTACATAATTGTTTTTTTTACAAAGTGCTTTTAACATGTATGAGCCCCCTTAATCAGCCCTACGTACCTGCGCGTCGTCGAGGCCGAGACGCCCGTCGCTAGAGGTGCCTGCGGAAGCTTCGATGGGACGCGTCAGCTCCAGCAGCTCCTTCAGCATCGCCATCGTCTTGGCTTGCTGCGTGGCCGCGAAATACTGCTCCTCGCCGGCACAGGTGGATTATGAGCTCATATACGCCAAGCCCAAAGGCAATTTCGTGGAAGCGGGTAATATGGACCACCAGTAGGTAGTGTGGACCACCCCTAAAACTCCTCTGTATGATCGGTGATGCCGCCTACCTGCGGCATGGAAAACCATTTCGGCCACCAGCATCCTAATTTGAAAGTTATTTGGCTCGAACCGATCATTTAGAAGCACTTCATGGGTGGTACATATTACCCCCATTAACGGTACTTGAGTATTTTTTTTAGTATACACTCTCAGACTCGTAATGACTTTTTATCTCTTCCTATAAAGGTTTTAATGCAAACGTAATATGTACTATTTTCTCTTAAGCTATGCACTATTTTGTTCATTGTATAATGTATTTAGTCCATTAAACCGGGCTTTTTGTCATTTGCAATGTACTTTTTAATTTCCACATGATCTATTGACAATTTTATCTTCATAACGATCAAAATTGTGCATAGTTAAGGGGAGGTTCTGGTGAAAATCTAGCTATTTTCCAAATGGATCCCACAGGCACAATTTGTGCGGAATACAAAATCTTTCTTTGAGGAGAATAAAATTTGACTTTTGAAGGCAGATGCCAGGCTCTGAACCCAGTCGAAGAGTCTTTTTGAGCCTATTTTGGCTGTATCTTGAAAAATCTTCTTGCGCATACTATTTTGTCGTAAAAGGTTGACCTTGACATTTTTCACTTCTTCGATTCATTTTCAAAAGATGCCAGCATGCATAGCTCAAAATTTCCATAACATTAATAATTGTAAGCTTTTTAAGGGGGCTCACACACGTTAAAAGCACTTTAAAAAAAAAATTTGAGGTAGACGGATTAAGATTTTACAATTTCTGTGTTAAAACCCTTTTAGATAATTGAGTAAGCATCATTCTGGCTTAAAGTAAAGTGACTTTGGACATTTTTTGGAGATTTAGTCGAAACGTTCAAAATTTTGGTTCTCGTAAGATTTTGTTCGCATACTTGCTCAGATCTGTGGGGAAAAAATCAGGGAGACTCATCCCTAGTAGTGTCATAGAATTGACTACAATGGGCTTTATATACGCAATAGTTTTCAAGAAAAAAAATAAAAACAATTTTTTGTTCAAAAGTTTGTTTAAAAAATTGTTCAAAAAATGTTTTTTATTTAAACTATTGCAGATATAAAGCCCATTGTAGTCAATTCTATGACACTACTGGGGATGAGTCTCCCCACAGATCTGAGCAGGTATGCGAACAAAATCTTACGAGAACCAAAATTTTAAACGTTTCGACTAAATTTCCAAAAAATGTCTAAAGTCCCTTTCCCTTAAGCCAAAATGAAGCTTAATCAATTATCTAAAAAGATTTTAACACAAAAATTGTAAAATCTTAATCCGTCTACATCAATTTTTTTTTTTTTTTTAAGTGCTTTTAACGAGTATGAGCCCCCTTAAGGGAAAATCGGAGAAAACATTCCATTTCCCGTTTGCTGAACAAACAAACGCTATGAGCAAGAGAGAAAAAAGTCCATATGGGTGATTCCACGTTAAGATCGCACACTTCCCGACTTCGATGTCTCCGATTTCGCTGATATTTGGTGAATCGTCATCAATTAGTGTATAGATGACTCGTGCAAAATGGTTTTGGTCCGAAGTGGACCTTTCCGGAGATCTGGATACGTGACCTTTTAGGGTAACTAAAAAAACCGCGGTGCACTGTGACAGAAAATCATCCATAACTCGGTCATTTTTTAAGATATCGCACATCCGAGACCGGGTTTGGAAAGAGCATAACAATTTGCCTTAGACTGACCACTTTTTAGGTCGATAAGTCAACATTCATTCTATTCACTTTTTCTGAACATTAGTAAAAACTTTCATGAGCTAATACCTACGTTTCGATTTGTCTCATATTTGGTTTATAGGCCCTCTATACCAAGTAGAATTACCCCCTAAAATATTGCGTCTCGTTTGGCACTCGTTTAACCGTGGTGGGGTGAAACATGCTACAACGCACCAGAAAATCACGTTTTTTCTCGTTTTTTTCGCGTTTTGCACTTGCGCACGGCCCACACGGTGAAACCGATGTCTGGAAATTTCCAGATATTTTTTTCGCATTTCCAGATATTATCTGAAATGGCCGGTTTTTTTTTCAGATATTGTGTGGAAATGTCTACTTTTTCCAGATAATATCTGGAAATAGTCAAATCCCAGATATATATCTGGAAAAAAAATCGGCATTTCCAGATAATATCTGGAAATAAATTTTTCCAGATAATGTCTGGAAATAAATTTTTCCAGATAATGTCTGGAAATAAATTTTTCCAGATAATGTCTGGAAATAAATTTTTCCAGATAATGTCTGGAAATAAAGGCCTTGACGCCGAGGTTCACGGATTTGCGACCTGGGGGTCCCCGATGGTGTCCTCGAGGTCCTCAGGACACGGGGAGTCCAACGTTGAGGTCGCCGACGCTCTAGGACCAGCGGTTCCGGAGATACAAGGACGTACCACAAGGAGTCCGTCAAAGCAACTTTTTAGTCGGAGGCCAAAATCATCGTCGGTCTCTGGCTGCGTTCCACTTGGGTGTCCGGGACTTTTGACTTCAGAACTGCGTTGGGGTGCTCCTGGGCTACCAGGAACCCGTCAGGGGTCGCCGTCGGGCCTCCGGTGCGCCCAGGATGCCGACGAACGTCAGGCCCGCCGGCGCGCCGTGGCGGGCCGGGTGCCTGAACGATCGTCGCCGCGGCCGCGGCCGTTGTGGCGTTGACGGACACGTCAGCGGCGTCGGTGCCCACGGCGTCAGCCCCCGTGGTCTATGCTGTTGGTCGTGTCGGAGGACGCGGCGGTGGTGGCGACGCGATCGTTCAGGCACCCGGCCCGCCACGGCGGCGGGCCTGACGTTCGTCGCCATCCTGGGCGCACCGGTGGTCCGACGGCGACCCCTGACGGGTTCCTGGTTGCCCAGGAGCACCCCGACGCAGTGCTGAAGTCAAAAGTCCCGGACACCCAAGTGGAACGCAGCCAGAGGCCAAAGCTGTTTTGGCCTCCAACTAAAAAAATTGCTTTGACGGACTCCTTGTGGTACGTCCTCGTGTCCTCGTATCTCCGGAACCGCTTGTCCTAGAGCGTCGGCGACCTCGGCGTTGGACTCCCCGTGTCCTGGAGACCTCGACAACGGTGTTGAACCGTGTGGCGGCACAGCACCCACGTTCGTCGGCATCCTGGGCGCACTGGAGGTCCGACGACGACCCCTGACGGGTTCCTGGTAGCCCAGGAGCACCCCAACGCAGTGCTGAAGTCAAAAGTCCCGGACACCCAAGTGGAACGCAGCCAGAGGCCAAAGCTGTTTTGGCCTCCAACTTAAAAAATTGCTTTGACGGACTCCTTGTGGTACGTCCTCGTATCTCCGGAACCGCTTGTCCTAGAGCGTCGGCGACCTCGGCGTTGGACTCCCCGTGTCCTGGGGACCTCGAGGACACCACCAGGGACCACCTAGGTGGTGGCGACAACGGTGTTGTACCGTGTGGCGGCACAGCACCCATGTTCGTCGGCATCCTGGGCGCATCGGAGGTCCGACGACGACCGCTAACGGGTTCTTGGTAGTCTAGCACCACCTAAACACGATGCTGAAGTCAAAAGTCCCGCACACCCAAGTGGAACGGAGCCAGAGGCCGATGATGATTTTGGCCTCCGACTAAAAAGTTGCTTTGACGTACTCCTTGTGGTACGTCCTCGTATCTCCGGAACCGCTGGTCCTAGAGCGTCGGTGACCTCGGCATTTGACTTCCCGTGTCCTGGGGACCTCGAAGACACCATCGGGGACCCCAGGTCGCAAATCCGTGGACCTCGGCGTCAAGGCCTTTATTTCCAGACATTATCTGGAAAAATTTATTTCCAGATACTGGAAAAAGTAGACATTTCCAGACAATATCTGGAAAAAAACGGCCATTTCCAGATAATATCTGGAAATGCGAAAAAATATCAGGAAATTTCTAGACATCGGTTTCACCGTGCAGCCTTATTCAAATCTCGCGCGGTGAGTGGGGAATGCAGTTTCCGCTAGCATCCTGGCCAATGGAAGCCTCTCAGAAGCCAGATGGCTGAATTTTTCATACCAACATATGAATTTTTTGGCCCGTCCCGTGTATTTATTGTAAAATTAATACCAGTGGGACGGGCATAGTATGATGCATCCTTTGCGTCCGTCCGAGGACTTCCCGTGTTTTGATCTTGACCAAATTTGGTATGCACCCTCCTTGGGTGGCCCTTAAAACCGCTCGGTGGCTGCAAATCCAACCCAAGTCCCGGGGGGTGCAGGTGCATCATGATCTGCATGGGATCGAGGAGGATTTCGGCAACCGATAAGTAGATCATTTCGAAGTACAAAATGCACAATCAAATCGCGCAAAGCACGTCTCTGTACGACAAACCGTTTGTTTACAAAGGCAGGGAAATGGGACATCAAATTGTAACATTTCTGTAAAATGACCCATGCTACAACGAATGCGTTTGCGTCACAACACTCTGAAAATTTGAGTCGTCATTTGATGACAACATCAAGGCTAATTTTTCTTACAAAAATGTAATCAAATCAATTGATGACATTGTTGTCACGCCCCTACAATAAATATGGGAGCTTTGATGAAAGTGTCATCAATTTGTGTTGAAATTGTCATCACTTGAAAGTGATGAAAATATCATTCACGTTTTTGTCATGAAGTGACAACAAACTTTCACAGTGAAGGCGAATTTTGTCACGTTTGAATGTGATGTCTCATTCGTTTGAATGTATATTCACGTTGAAAGAAATAAGACATCCATAAGGCTGCTGTGTTACGTTCCAACAAATGTGACATCGTATTCATACGAACGGGACGCAATAAACATCGTTACGAACATAACGTCCAAAGGGGTATGCACTCACAAAACCTGTGACCCGACTCGCTGTAACGCTGTATAACGCCTTAAAATAATCGGAATTTGGCTAAAAACACCCAAACACCTCAAAAATGGGCAAAAATGGAAGAATTTCGGCTATTACGCCTCCTATTACGCACGCGTGCTAATACAGTCAGTGACCAGACTATTTCGCGAGTTCAAACCACCTCGATGACGTCATGTTCGTTGAAGAACGGTCCCCACTTTAAATTTTAGTGTGTTACTGCTTGCAATTTCAGACGCACCACGTAGCTGAAAGATAAGAACATGGTGGAGCCATCCATGAAGCCGACGCAGGCCTCTCTCAGGGTCTTAGCAGCAAAGGCACTGTGCATGAAGGACATGGCCCCCACCGTGAACGTCAGCACTGGGTTGACGCGCCCTGCGCTCGCCCAACGCCAAAACCAAGCGCACAGCCTGCGGGGAATGCAGCAGAATAAGTTTAGCAGTCTGACCTGCCTCCGACAATGACTCTTTTCACCTGTCTGACTTATGAGTACACATTTTTCCTAGACACTTCTTTTTTCAGAAATCGTATTGTGGTTAAAATTTGCCATTCGGTCTTTCCCAACATCTGGTTAAGCGAAAGCAGGGGATGCCAACGGCCTAGGGAGGGAGCGCGTGAAGCCATGCTCGAGCAAGGTGCAGGGGTAACTTATTTTGCTTCGATTTTAAGATCTAGGCCGTTGATTGCAAAACGCTTTGCACAGATCAAAAGAGCACAAAATTTGGGGTGCATTAGGCCTAGTAGACTGCCCGATACTTCCAATCCAACCGAGCACAAGGGCGGAAACCTTCACATGAATATGGCGCATACGAGTTTTTCCTAAATTTTATAATTTTTCGTGTTTTTTTGGTGTTTTTTCTGCACCTTGATATTAGGTAAGGTGGGAGTTTTGAGAAGGGCAATTAGCCCAATGCACCCTAAATTTCAAGCCCTTTCCATCGGTGCAAAGCGTTTTGAAAAACACAGTCTAGTTTTCATAATCTCGAAGAGTTGCGCAACCTCTGCACTGACGGCGCGAGCATCGCTTCACGCTCCCTCTAGGCCGTTGCCACCCCCTGGCGAAAGTTGCTGCAGAGCGAAAATAATTTGAAGCCTAATAAGGTAAAAAATCAATTGTGGGTCACATTTTTGAAAATTCCAAATTAAGGCCTTTAATTTTGACCTGGTGACAAAAGTGCATGTGCGGCCTTTAACTATGGTCCTTGGACTACGTTTTGCAGCATAGTAGCCCCGTCTATCATCCATATTTACTAAGCTGTGGCTGTTATAAAAATAGTCTGTTTTGGCCCACAATTGATTTTTGGAACCAGTTGTGGGTCAGCATTGTAGAAAGCTCAAATTTGGATATGATTTGCTTAAATGCGAGAGGAATTCACTTCTGAATTTATTTTTCGGAATCGTGAAAACTGCAGGATCTGTAGTACAATGAATCAATTCTGGGTCATATCAATTGTGGGCCATTTCGTCTTTTTGCTTGTAAATTGACCACTTTTGCAAGATATTTTCTTATTTTTATTAATAAAAGGTCCCTGGTTCTCAATAAACCAAGCAGGCACGTTTTTCACTCAAAGAGGAAAAATACATAAACCGACATAAACAGGCTTATTTCACTGTGAGACAGATGTGAGTTAAACGTCCTGGACTAGAGACGAAACTTTTATAGTGCATATTCTAGGGCCGCCGGTGTGGTAGACAATCCAACACCACACCCTGTCATTGTGAGGTATTGCTACAGTTTATAATCTATTTCAGTCAGAATATTTAGTCTGTAGGGATTGATTTGACTCCTACAGGGCCGTACTGGCCTCGGGTGCCTAGCCTGCAGTTAGAGAGCGGTCCCCTTCCGGGCGCTATGTAAGCCCCGCAATGCCCCCTTCCCAACAAAAAAAGCCTTATGGCGGACTGGAAGTAAGAGCTAGCGTTGTCATTCGGGGCTGTAGCCTAAGCTTTAACAACCTTCGTATCGTAGTACTATATGTGATTGAGCAGAAAAATGGAATTTACTGTGATACATCAGTCATTCAGAAGCACAGAAAACAAAAAATATAAGAAAAACTACCGCAAAATTCGTCAAAAATAATGGGTCGGGCATGGTAGCGAACGCTACTTTGCCATCACCCGCGCACCATGGCATCGAATGATTTCGGCTGTACTATGGTAAATTTATGTTCCCTGACCTATTATGAACCTAAATCAGCAAGAACGTCCCGTTTTACCTCGTAATAGCTTCACGGTGGCAATTTGAAAAACAAACGATTTTTCGGCTCGTTGGATGGGCGCATTTTTCGCGACTTTTTGAAGGGCCTTCCTTTGAAGCCTGATAGGAGCTGTTACAGTCGTCGCTCGGACATACACGCTATTTGGGGAGACAAAGAAAGGTTGGAGGAAGGTCTACCGCGAAAGTCAAATCGGTTCAATCTCCGCCGGGGTTGCGGTGACCCGTCGAAAAAAATGACCCACAATTGATTCGTGACCCACAATTGATTTTTTACCTTAATATCCAAATGGCTCGTCCTAAGACCGCTTGGACTACGTCGATTTTTTGGGCTTTTCCCTTTGAACCACCACTGGCTCGTGGAGAGAAACTATCTTTTGTCCTTGTCAGTGTTTTTAGCCCTTCGAAAGTAATATCCTTGCTCAAATCTTAAGCCAGATTCTTGCCAGGGATCCTTAAGGGGGCTCATACAAGTTAAAAGGCCTTTTTTTAAAAAAAAATTTGATGTAGACGGATTAAGATTTTACAATTTCTGTGTTAAAATCCTTTTAGATAATTGAGTAAGCTTCATTTTGGCTTAAGGGAAAGTGACTTTGGACATTTTTTGGAGATTTAGTCGAAACGTTTAAAATTTTGCTTCTCGTAAGATTTTGTTCGCATACTTGCTCAGATCTGTGGGGAAAAAATCAGGGAGACTCATCCCCAGTAGTGTCATAGAATTGACTACAATGGGCTCTATATCTGCAATAGTTTTCAAGAAAAAAAATAAAAAACAATTTTTTAACAATTTTTTAAACAAATTTTTCAACAAAAAATTGTTTTTATTTTTTTTCTTGAAAACTATTGCAGATATAAAGCCCATTGTAGTCAATTCTATGACACTACTGGGGATGAGTCTCCCTGATTTTTTCCCCACAGATCTGAGCAAGTATGCGAACAAAATCTTACGAGAAGCAAAATTTTAAACGTTCCGACTAAATCTCCAAAACATGTCCAAAGTCACTTTCCCTTAAGCCAAAATGAAGCTTACTCAATTATCTAAAAGGATTTTTACACAGAAATTCTAAAATCTTAATCCGTCTACATCAATTTTTTTTTTAAAAAAAGTGCTTTTAACATGTATGAGCCCCCTTAACTTAACATTTAACTAATACTTCTTTCATAACGTAACATAAGACAATGTTCGCTAAAGGTTAAGGGTACGGACTTCTGAAAGTACTTGCAAAAGTATATCCACACAAATTCGAGACATAAAAAAAATAACCTACCCTTTTGAAAAGATGTTAGAAGTTAGGGGTAATAACTTTAACTCATATCATAACGTTATGATGCCCTTATGAGGTAAGTTAAGGATCCCTGATTCTTGCTCCTCGATCAATGGCTCACAAAATCATCAAATTCCAACCATCTATCACATACACTCCGAAAACAATATTGAAGTCACTAAAGTGAAAACAATAAATGGAGTGGGCGCTAGGAATTTGCCTGCCCAACACACCTGTAGCAGCCAGACGACCACAATGCACCTGCAGCAGGAGGGTCGCCCTTGATTACTGCAAGAATGTTCTCTAAAAGAGCAGTCATAGTCTTTTCTGAAGTTCTCTCCATGTCGGCAAAGGTTTTCTTTCTCAATATTTCGTCTGTGAACAAAAACTTAAAACTTCCATATAAAGATTTTTTTTTGTCGACGGCTCCTTTGCTAATTGAAGACGATTCCAGGGATCCTTCACTTAACATTTACTCAACACTGATACAATGTTCGCCAAAGGTTAAGGGTAGCAAGTTCTTCCAAAATATTCTACTTACAAACGTGAGAAGCTACAAAAATAAATTATCCTTTTAAGAAGTCACAAGCTACGAGTGTTACTTACCTTTACCGCTTACGATAACGTTATGATGTTGTTAGGCAAGTTAGGATCCCTGATGATTCTTCGTCAATATGCGACGGATCGTTAGGAATTTTCCCCGTACCTACGTGAATTTTCGAAGAACCTTCGTTATTTACCAAGTACCACCGTATGTTTTCAAAGTTCCCTTCGGCAATTTTTTTTCCAGCCAGAGGTGCCTTTGTTAATACCAGAGATAGTCGTAAATGTCTTAATACCAGAGATAGTCGTAAATGTCAGGTGATCAAAGAGCGACCGCTGGACTTGTTGCTCGCGTTGAGATTCCAGCCACACTGACTCCACACAACAAGCCTGCCGAGGAGAGTCAGTGACCTGCGCAACGTTGGGGCGTGGCGCGCGACTCGCAAACACAAGAGGCCTATTTGCTGCAGGGCTCCTCCCACAAGGGCGCTTTTTCCCGTGTCATGGGTCGGCTGGCCGCACGCACTGTGGCCCAGCAAATCGATGAGACACGAAAACACAAGCCTGTGGTGAGACCGACTGACATGGCACGCTGGATGCGCAGGACCAAACCCAACGGAGGGCAGAAATTCAACCTACCGTCAAGTCCCCTAAATGTGGACACGAACCCTAAAGTGGGACATTTTGACTATTTTCCCTATTCTAGGCTGTAAACGGCTAACGCGTAGATATTTTGCGAGGTATAAAATGTTTTTGAGACGGTAGGACCCCTCCGAGACCATATCCGCAGAGAGTGTCTTGTTCCCGCTCATACCCCCTCCCCGAAAAAATCTTGAAAATTGGAATTTGATGCAGAAAAAAAGAGAAGTTTTTTCAGACGTCTAGCGCGGATTCAGGGCTTCGAGCCGTTGATGCTCAGACCATTCTAGACTTCAGACATGTTGTAGCGCGTTCTTTTATCTACAAGATGCACTTCAGAAAATTTGTTTCCGACGCTTCGTTTTACGGTGGGAAGCAATCTTCTAAGGGGCTGTAAAGTGGGACACACGAATTTTCTTCGTTTCTTTTAGGTTTTGACCGATTCAGAGGCGTTACATTCACCTCCAGCGTCCTACAAACGCCCGCAAACGCCGCCTGGTCTAGGTCCACTTGGAGGCCCAGGCAGTCGGGCAAGAACGGTTCGGTACGCTTTAAGTCAGCTCAAAATTTAAATGTTTGAAAGCAAATGCTTCCTCTTGGCTTAACCGAAAAAGATATCGTTATCGACCATAAAACAAATCTTGCGTAAAATTATATTTTGACCAAAAAACTTTTTAGAATAAAAGTTGCCTGGCAAACGGTTTTTAATTTTCAAAATTTCAACATCTATTTCTTGCCGTGCATTTCGAAACTTATAAAATACGACCTGAGCAAAAAATTTCATGAAATGTTTGTGGTCAGAAATTAAAGTTTAAGGCCATTTTGTTTTATTGGTTTTCGCCGTATTTCAATTGGTTTAGGCGCTACGGCGGTTTCTAATTTAAATATATCTAAGGAAAACTAATTGATTGAAGAGGCTCATAGCTTAACCAGTCGAGATATCGAAAAAGACTTCAGAACCAATCTTGCTTCAAATTAAATTTAGAACATAATACATTTTATGAAATCTTTTGCTACTGCAAGTTTTTGGGCGAAAAAGAATGAACGTGTCCCACTTTAGGGGACTTTGTCCCACTTTAGGAGACTTTGGCTCCTAAATTGGGACACGGTTCTTGCTGCTCATACTGGAGCCCCATGGGCTGAAAATTTTTTTTGTTTCCGGTAAAAGACGTGTTTTGACATGAAGATTCTTAAATCCCCGACGATTTTCGGTGTCATCGTTATTCTGTGAATAACAGACGATTTTCCGTAAAAATCGTCCCACTTTAGGGGACTTGACGGTACATTCTGTTTTAGTGGAGTAAAATAACAGGAAAAGTAGCGATACACATCGGCAACCTAGGCCCGTCCCGTACATTAACAAATGTGTGAATTTCGCCTTTGTTTAACCCTGACGGATTTGAACCTGAGTCTGGGGTCAAAATAAATGTTATTTTCGTCATCAGCGCCCTCAAAAACATAAGAAACAATGCTAAAACTCGAATGAAAAGAAAGTTTAAAATATACCCCACTGGGATTTGAACCCGGGTCCAAACTCCTCCGATTGCTTGAAACTAGCACCGTTGGTTTTGTCTCGTCGCCCAGATTCCAAAAATACCCCTACATGCCCTGCTAGCTGTATCCGTTGCCGAAATCCTCCTCGACCCCTTGTAGACCATGATGCACCTGCAGCAGCGCCCCCGGGGCTCGGATCGGATTTGCTACCACCGGGCGGTTCTTAGGGTCACCCAAGGAGGCTGCATACCAAATTTGGTCAAGATCGGACCACGGGAAGTCCTCGGACGAACGAACGGACGAACGGACGCACAGCAGGGATCATACTATATGCCCGTCCCTCCGTCATTTTTTAACAATAACAGGAAAAGTAGCGATATACATCGGCAACTTTGGCCCGTCCCGTAAATTAACAAATGTGTGAATTTCGCCTTTGTTTAACCCTAACGAATTTAAACCAGGGTCTAGGGTCAAAATAAATGTCGTTTTCGTCATCAGCACCCTCAAAAACATCAGAAACAATGCAAAAACTCGAATAAAAAGAATGTTCCGAAAATACCCCACTGGGATTTGAACCCGGGTCCGAACTTCTCCGATTCGTTCGAAAGTGGCACCATTGGTTTTTTCTCGTCGCACCGATTCCAAAAATACCCCTACATGCCCTGCTAGCTGCATCCGTTGCCGAGATCCTCCTCGACCCCATGTAGACCATGATGCACCTGCAGCAGCGCCCCCGGGGCTCGGATCGGATTTGCTGCCACCGGGCGGTTCTTAGGGTCACCCAAGGAGGCTGCATACCAAATTTGGTCAAGATCGGACCACGGGAAGTCCTCGGACGAACGAACGAACGGACGAACGAACGAACGAACGGACGCACAGCATGCATCATACTATATGCCCGTCCCTCCGTCATTTTTTACAAAAAATAAACGGGACGGGCCAAAAAATAAACGGGACGGGCCAAAAAATAAACGGGACGGGCCAAAAACAGTTCTCGTCGGCGCTGCAATACTTAACTCTACCCAACGGTCACACTTCTGTTAACTGGGCTGATTTGGCGGACCGTTGCTTCGGCGATGGGAGCACCGCCGTTTGATCGTGATTCCTGTTAAACCACTTTCTAGCTTAAGTAGGCGTCTTATTTGCAAATCGTGTACGCGCACTTCTAATGTTGACTCTTCGGGAAAACAAACTCGTTTTCAGGATTCGATACCCACAGGAGGAGTCATTGACGCACGGTAAAACCGGAATCTTGTTTTCCCAGGAACCCAATGGTGAAGGCGTAGGCGATTTCCAGGAAGTGCCTGGTAAAACTGGGAACCGTTTTTACCGTGCGTGATTGTAACTTGTTTTATTTGGCTCTTCCGCGTTTCGGGGTGGCAATGCAGGCCTGAGCACGCCGAAAAAAGTGTGAACATAAGTTTTAAAAATATGGACAATTTCTTTTAGCCCCTGGATCTTATTTTCTGATCATCATCCTTAACCTTGAAGTGCGCGCTCAGGTTTTGATGATTAAACGTGCGTCTACTTTGGCTGAAAAGTGGTTTCCCAGCTAACGCCAGAACAACGAAAACGCTGAAACGGCCGTGCATGCATCGCCGAAGCCACGGCTCAGTAAACCAGCCCCGTTCCCACCCCCTGCTTGCTTCTGACCACTCGACCACTCTAGAGGCGAGGCTTACTTGTCTGATCAACCACTCAACACAAGTTTCCCGTTTCTTCTTCTTTATTTTGGCGGGGAGTTGGGGGGGGGGGGGTGAAAGGGGTGGGTTTAAACAGAGGGATTGAAATCGTTTATCCCTCACCGCTTTGTAAAAATTTAACTTTAAGACACCTTTGTTGACTGTTACTTTGCCCTCATTTTGGCCCAATTTTTCCCAATGGGGTGTGTCATTCTTTTCCTTTTGGGGAGTCTTAAGAACCCCCCTTGAACGCCTCTGTGCAATTTGCCTCTGTGCAAATTTGAACAGTGTTAGTAAACCAAGCAGGACGTCATTGTGATGTAGGAGAGAGCGACACGCCAATATTGCAGCACAGAGCAGGTAAGTTGGTGGTTAGGATCCGTAAAACAATTCACTGTAGGGTCAGGGCGGGGAAGAACTGGACGTTTTGCAATCTTTCTCGATTTTGACTCTAATTGACTATCTTTAGCCAATGTATCGGTTGGGTCTATTGATCGAGCCTCAAAGAAAGACATTTCAACCCTCAGCGAGTGCGTTTGCGGCTTCATTCAGTAATAAATGAGAAAAAACAGTGTGCGATTCTTCCCCGTCGAAACGGGGAAAAATCGAACACCTAAGGGGAAAAATCGAACATAGGCTTTAATTTAACAAAAACCCATGAAAGTAGGTCAGAAATCTCTTGGGAACGATATTTGGGGGTAACACTTGCGATACCCACTGAAGCAGGCGCACGAGTACTCCTAGGTAGACAGAAATCATCGTAGCATTGTTGGGGGGTCCGTGGCGGCACGTTTTTGAGGTTAAATGACCAAAATGTATGAAATCGTCAACAGCCGTGTTTATTTTCCCACTAAATGTTGGGAAATGCTAAAATACACTTGTTACGACCACTTTGGTGGGATGTTAGGGCAATTCGTCGATTATTATAGAAAAAAGAGGTGTTCGATTTTTCCCCGCACCAGTGTACGGTTTTTCCCCGTTTCGTATTTAACCCTTCATATGTAATCCAGCTGAAAATCTGCTAAAACATTTGAACGTATCTTGGGCTCCACACTTCCAACTTTCGTTTACAATTAGAATATTCGTCTCAGTAGGCTCGGAAAGTCGTTCAAAAGAGATATTGCGGGCACCAACTTTGAAAGTTTTTAAGGTGTTTTAAACGAGACCTCGTTTAAAGGTGACTTTGAATACTTTCCGGTTCAAGTAGGCTAAATTCCTCTTGAACGCAATCTAGCAGATCATCAATAAGCAATACTGAATACTTTGCACGTCCCAAATCAGGCAAATTTGTGGCGAAAGTGCGGTGTGCGTTTCTTCCCCAACTTGCAGGTGTCCGGTTTTTCCCCGCCCTGACCCTAAACGAAAATCAACCGAAACGATCTTTATTAAAAGAAAACAAACTGAAACGATCTTGAATAGTAGAAAATAAACTCAAACGATCTCTAATAATAAGAGCCAGGTAAATCAATGAGCAGCTCGAGGAGGCCTAGGAGACTAGGACGCAGGCGTGAAGTCCTTGGCGTCGCAGCGTCGGCAGAGCACCCTGGCCTGCTTGGGCAGTGCGGTGCGCACGGTCGCTCGCTGGGCGCGGCAGCGCGCCGCCACGTGCAAGCAGTTCTCGCGCTGCAGCACCACCAGCTCCACGGCGCGGAGCTCGCACTGCGTCAGCAGCGCACTCAGGTCGGCGCCAGAGTAGGGGATGCTGTAACGAGGAATCTCCGTGAGGGCACTGTCAACAACAATCGTCTAGCCCCTGAGAGTGAAGAGAACTGCGAACCACGCACATGGGCCAAAACCCAGCGCAGGCGGTCATACCAAAGTCCCGGATGCATTTTCAGCTTCAGGTTTGCTAAATGAAACACGAACCAAACGTGTGGCCCCACCAATATCCTCTGAACGAGAAATCCATTGGTCCACACGCTGAGTTCGAGTTCTGTTCAGCGACTCGAGCTAAAACGCGTCTAGAGTGCCGGTGCTGGTCTTCTGGCCGACTCTGCCGTGTCCAATAGAATTGAATGCGTAATTTCTCGTAGTCCCAAAAAGAGTACCTCACAAACATTTTTTCAAAAGGGTAGGTTATTTTTTTATGTCTCGAATTTGTGTGGATATACTTTTGCAAGTACTTTCAGAAGTGCGTACCCTTAACCTTTAGCGAACATTGTCTTATGTTACGTTATGAAAGAAGTGTTAGTTAAATGTTAAGTTAAGGATCCCTGAATTAATATTGAATTGCGGTAGTATATTTATCACTTTATCCATGAGACAAGGGGTAATGGACTCGCAACGGAGCTGGCCGGAATCTCTGCCTTGCGAATTGTAGTCCATACTATTTCTCCGACTAAATATGCGATTTTTTAGATGGCTCGGGCATTTTTGGAAAGAAGATACCTTAAAGTATGCCCAAAATTCAAAAGAGTTTCAATTTTCCCACCAGGGCTTGAACAGGAACAGCTTCACCGTTGCGCTTCTCAAATGCGCAGGGCGACGGCCATGGTGCCAGGGGCGACGCAGAGGGGACGCATCTTCAACTTGCGAAATAAGCTCCTGGATGCCGCAATAGTGACCGGACATAATTTGTCTTCGACACGCTTATAATCTTACGTTGGTTTTCGTCCGTAATACGATGATTTTCCATCGTAAGGTACGACAAATTTCCAACCTGCATAATACGCACGAATGTCACCGTAAGGTACGCTGGATTTTCAACGAAATACGCATGTTTTCAACGTATTACGCACGATTATTACGTGCGTAATACGTTAGACCGTCCCTTATTTTTTCAAATTGAACCGAGACAAAAGTTCGTGGTGCCAAATTGTTCCATTTGTTAAGAAAACACCTCTGCCAAAGTTTGGTGGTGCTACGATATCGCATGGCCGAGCCTGAGGGGCCTAAGTGCAAATTTCAAAAATCGTTCGATTTCGGAATTTTGAAAGTAGTCTTCCCAGTAAACACGTCATTTTGATGCCCGTAGGGCGAAAATTCCACGCGTTTTGCCGTATCTCGAACCGTTATGGCCGAAACGGCGCTCTGAACGCGCTCCGCCACCGCGCGGAAGGCCGATCTGGACCCAACTACGATGCTTTTGGGCTGCCCCGAGCCGCCCCGGAGGGCAGTAGATCGCTGCGTCGCTGTCAGCACCTTCCCTAAACATGTATCTGCATTATCTCTGAAAATTCCAATGTGGTTAGTGGGATACTCAATAGGAAAATGCTGAAATATGCCCTCGAAGTGTCGAATTTAGCCATTTTAGCATTTTTCGCGTGTTTTGCTGTAAAATTTGGTCTTTACCACGTCTGTATCGAAATCTAACCTACCAATTACTATGCAATTAGTCAACCACATGTTTTGGGAAGGTGCTGACAGCGATGCAGCGATCCATTGCCCTCCGGGGCGGCTCGGTGCAGCCCAAAAGCATCGTAGTTGGGTCCAGATCGGCCTTCCGCGCGGTGGCGGAGCGCGTTCAGATCGCTGTTTCGGCCATAACGGTTCGAGATACGGCAAAACGCTTGAAATTTTCGCCCTACGGGCATCAAAATGACGTGTTTACTTGGAAGACACCTTTCAAATTCCAAAATAAGACGATTTTCAAAATTTGCACTTAGGCCCCTCAGGCTCGGCCATGCGATATCGTAGCACTACCAAACTTTGGCAGAGGTGTTTTCTCACCAAATGGAACAATTTGGCACCACGAACTTTTGTCTCGGTTCAATTTGAAAAAATAAGGGACGGTCTAGTAATACGTTGAAAACATGCGTATTTCGTTGAAAATCCTGCGTACCTTACGGTGACATTCGTGCGTATTATGCAGGTTGGAAATTTGTCGTACCTTACGATGGAAAATCATCGTATTACGCACGAAAACCAACGTAAGATTATAAGCGTGTCGAAGACAAACTATGTCCGGTCACTATTGCGGCATCCGGAAGCTTATTTCGCAAGTTGAAGATGCGTCCCCCCTGCGTCGCCCCTGGCACCATGGCCGGCGCCCTGCGCATTTGAGAAGCGCAACGGTGAAGCTGTTCCTGTTCAAGCCCTGGTGGGAAAATTGAAACTCTTTTGAATTTTGGGCATACTTTAAGGTATCTTCTTTCCAAAAATGCCCGAGCCATCTAAAGAATCGCATATTTAGTCGGAGAAATAGTAGACTACAATTCGCAAGGCAGAGATTCCGGCCAGCTCCGTTGCGAGTCCATTACCCCTTGTCTCATGCTTTATCACTCCAGACGTGTGAGAATCAGGGCCCAGACCAGCAAAAACAAAAGATACTAATTGAATTTTTAACGTGATAATTTTTAATGCTGCAACCTTAAATAACGCTGATGAGCATGAAAAAGTCTTCTTACTCGTTTTAAAACAAAGAGTTCGTAGCTAACTCTTTAACCGACTTTCAGTTTAAAACCAACTTTAATCGTTGGTAATCAACCAGGTCAACCTTGGAAGTGAGTGACTTTGTGGTTTGCCAGAAATCTAGTAAGCCTGGTATTTCCTCGGCAGTCAAAATCGACGCTCATAAAAATGGCTACAAGTTAGCAAACATCTAGTAGGCGAAAACCTAAAGTCTTCAGTAAAACAGTCCCAACATTTGAAAACAACAAACCAATTTCAATTTTACTGCCAAACTTCAATATTATTGTTAGGAGTGCATGAGCAGTTACCTGTCCCTGCCGCCGGTGCCCACGCCCAGCCACAGCTCGCGCAGCGTGAGGCGGTGTGTGCGGATCAGGGCGAACAGAGCGGGTCGCGGCAGGCAGGACGCCTCGAGCCTCACCACCCCGGACTGGCAGGGCATCTCCACTGCGTCCTTGCGGCAAGCCAGGCTCTGGGTGCCCGACACGCTGAGGCGGCGCAGCGAGGGCAGCGCGCCGTGGACGGCTTCCAGGTGCTCCCACTGCACGTACCTGCAGATGAAAACAATCCAATGGTAACGCATTGGGGAACGGGAACGGGTCCGAATCGCGCCGTAAGGAAGGGTGAGGCAGCTCGTAATAAGGGACATTTCGTTCAAAAGTAGAATATTTATCCAATGGGGTCTTCTGGAGGACGTTTCAGTGAGACCTGTCTGACCGGCTCAGTTAAACGAACTACCCGACCGTTCCTTAACGACGCCCCCCCCCCCCCCGGTCTATAGTTGTAGGAAGCTTTCAACGGCCCATGGGCCAGTGACCAACATGAGTACTTTTTAAAGGGTGTAGATGCATACCGCACGTCGAGCTCCTTCAGGTGCTGCCGTGGCACGCGCCTCAAGATTTCCAGGCTCCACGCAGGGTCTTCATCACAGTGCAGTCGTGTCAAGGAGCGGATCTGCATGCAGGTAAATACTATTAGCCGGGCTAAAAAAATGTTATTTTTCGGCCGCTATTTAAGAGCTTTTCGGCAGGTACATATGAGAAGGGATCCTTAACTTACCTCATAAGGGCATCATAAAGTTATGATATGAGTTAAAGTTATTACCCCTAACTTCTAACATCTTTTCAAAAGGGTAGGTTGTTTTTTTATGTCTCGAATGTGTGTGGATATACTTTAGCAAGTACTTTCAGAAGTCCGTACCCTTAACCTTTAGCGAACATTGTCTTATGTTACGTTATAAAAGAAGTGTTAGTGAAATGTTAAGTTAAGGATCCCTGCATATGAGCCGTGTGAGCTTCAAAGCTGAATATAGGCACGCGCTGTATCAACACTGAGAAACCAAACGTGCTCTAGACAACAACACTGTTATGGTCAAATGGGTGCCATTTTGGCATCAGTTGTGGTCTAGGCAACGTTTGGTGTGGTTTTTCCATGCAATGACCGAACCAAACGTGGTCTAGACCGCCGTCTTGGCAGGAACATGTATTTCTGCAGAAAAACTTTTGAGGGCACTTAGTCCTTGGAAATTACTGAAGAGGCGGCATTGTCGGGATTTCGCGATTTGCAGTTAGCAGTGAATTGGTCTAACTTCCAGGAGGCGGTACTTACGGTCTGGTTGGAAATGGCCTCCAACACGTCCTGCTTGGCCTGCACGTTGAAGCCCGCGGGGGAGACGCTCAGGTCGTACAGATCGACGTGCCCACCTTCGACTCCAGCGGATGCTTCGCCTGGAAACAGAAATCAGTGCACTTAACTCTCACTCGTTTCCGAACTCGACGGAGACGCCTTCAATGGCCGAGCACGAAGTTTGGGTCACCAGTCACCAAAACTAAACGGACGGTCATTTTAGCAGATGTTCTATTCTGATCAAAGTGCCATTGTACACACTTAATGTCATGGGACTTTTTTTGTCCCACGGTTTACGCAATTTTAAGCACATCCGGTAGTGATGCAATTTTTTGTCCGCCAGGCGGGACAAATTGTCTAGTGAAAGTACAAGTTGCAGCTGGCGCCGGACAAAACCCTTATAAAAATTATTTGCTCCGAGATCTGTCCGAGCGGGGTTCCAGCCCGAAAGGGGTCCGTCGGGCTAGTCCGACGAAGCTCCAGAATGTTCCCAAATCGGCAACTTTACGGATGTGTCCGAAAACCGAAATGCGGGCTGGTTTCGGACTGTCCGAGTCTCGGTTCCGAAAAAAATCCGACGGCGGTAAGCCAGAGGCAAGCCGTATTCGAACCCTCGCTTCCTACCTTCCTCTCTTTCTTTGCACACCAGTGCTGACGTCGGAGCCAACTGAGCTAACCCGACAGATGAGGACTGGGGGCTCCGGTGAGCCTCTTCACCGACTCTGCGCTGCGCTCTCCGCTCCGCTCCTTCCTCTGGGCGCTAGGAGGCGCGATTTTCAAGATAGAAGAGTGGGGATTTCTCAGGGGGACCTTGAATTTAAAATATTTTACGTCAAACACATTTTCTTATGCATACCTGTATTTAAAGTTTCATGTTTCTCCGGTTGTACGAAACAATTTAAATTAATTGAATGAATGCATTCTTGCAATTTTAACCACGTTTTGTGGTATTTGTTTCGGCACATACTCAGTAACGACAAAAAATTGCTGTATTTCCAATAAATTTTTTATTCTAAATTTCCTTACGAAAGGCGAATGTTTGAGATTGAACATTGCGGAATCACTTGGGCATACCTCAACTGTAGCTCCGCTAGAGGAATATTTGTCTAAGTCCCAAAGCGAGGGGGAAACGGTACAGAGTTCCGAAAACAGTCCGGAGGGGAGACTTTCCTCGGACGTATTCCGGGTAAGTCCGCTGCCCCGGACTCCCGGCGGACCGACCCGGACTTTCCAGCGAGTCCCGGACACATATCGGTCTGGCCCGTCCGAACAGCGGCCCCTTCGCGGACTAACCACGGAATCGTCCGAGGGCATTCGGACGCTTCTGGGGACAGCCCGAGGCGGCGGGGGCTCTTTCGGACGGCTGGCGGCAAGATTTCGGAACAATTCGTTTTTACACGGGAATGTGTCACCAGACGGGAACAAAATTGTATCAGCGTCGGATGTGCTTAAAATTGCATAAACCGTGGGACAAAAAAAGTCCCATGACATTTAGTGTGTAGTTACGGTATTCCATCGGGTCATCAAAAATGACCCCTTCGCCCCATGGAGTGGAGAGGTACGCTCCCTTTTCTCTAAATCAACAGTTTGTATTATACTCGTATAAATACTCGTACTTGGATTCGCACAGCAAAATTTTAAAAGGTTCATCTTACACACGGCGGTGGAAACAACCCTTAACATTCACCACACTTCTAAGAAAACGGAGGCGTTGCTGTTTGAAGAATCAAGCTCAAGGTTAAGCTTGAAATAACGCATGACCATGTTCTCCAAGCATTTAGTGGGAATCTGATCCGATGAGCCCATTACCCTTGGTTTGAAGCGTTAACTGCGGCGCTTCAAACCGGGATAAAGCTGCAGTTTCACAACGGTCTCATACACTTACCTGCAGTAGAGGAGCTCGACTGCATCGCAGCGGCCAACGCTTGCAGGTCTGGCTTCACTTCAAGAGCGAACTCGTCTAAGGACGACCAGCAGGAGCCGTTTTCAGAACCTGGCAAAAGAACGATAGACGTTGAACGAAGTGAACTGAAAACGCTATGCTTCTTCCCCGGGGAAGAACGATAAGCATTGAACGAAATCAACTAAAAATGCTGTTTGTTCCCGAGGCGATGGTGGTTCTATCGAGTAAGATGTTACGAGAAAATTAAGGCGCTTGTTTAGAACGACTCTATAATTTGTCTGAAAGTCTGATGCTCTTCCATGCAACCCTCTGCTTTGAGTGATTTTGAAAGCGATATTTGTGGATTTGTCACGGTTACACAAGAGAAATATACAAGGCGCAGGGCAGGCGCGGATACCGGGGTGGGGGTGGGGATGGGGTTTTTGCCCCCCCCCCCATAGCCCTAGATAGCCGCCTGACAGGTAGGCAAAAAGTGATTCTTTGACCCAGTATGTAGGCAAAGAGAGTTACTCCCCCCCCCCTCTGGGCTGCCTCTAGATCCGCCACTGGCGCAGGACGGAGAGGTACGCCAGTGGACGGGCTATCGATTGGACTATCCTCTTCTTGAAATCTGTCCCAAACAAACCTGTCATATTGCTGCTGTGCGAAAGTCTTGAAGAAGGCCCCTCTTCAGTGGACGTCGCAGGGTCTCCAATTCCGCGTTCCTCCTAAAAAAAATTACGTTGTGTAAGCCGAACGGCGGCACACGGCAAAATTGGTCCCACAATAGACCTGGCGCCACACCTGGCGCGTTACCCCTCATATCGGTGTCTTACCAATGATGAATATTGGCAGACTGCACTCCAAATTCACTACTGAGAAATGGCGTGGAGTCATGATACTGAGCTAATTCTCAGTACTCTACGACACAAATGTATCGTATTACAATTCTTTCGAATTGTGACGAAACTGATCATAAGTTGCTGAGAACCCCTCATCAAAGGATACTATATTCACTGAGCTGTAATAATACCAAGCTTTTTGTTCGTAAGACGAAGAAAGGGCTCATTAAGATCTTGGCAGTGTGGACCTGGATTCAGTCCTGACGTGTGAGATGAAAATCGTGGGTGATACACGAATATTAGGGGAAACGAGTTGGAAGGACAGAGACCGAACACGAAGATCTACTGCAAGGACACCGCAAAACCCGTCAACAGCGCACCGTAAATGCGCGTAATGTGGACCACCCCTAAAATTCTTCTTTATGATCGGTTCGAGCCGAGGTACTTACAAATTCGGATGCTAATGGCCGAAACGGCTCTCGATACCACAGCTAGGCGGCATTACAGCTCACAGAGAAGAGTTTTAGGCGTGGCCCACATTACCCAATGCTGTTCCATATTACCCGCTTTCAGGGAATCAAGTAGCGCATCGTTGGCCTGTCTGAAAAATGCTTCTTCGTGTCTCCTAGACAAGAAGAGCCTTCCCTATACGTTCTCGGGGATAGTTACTTCATCATGGATGGACGTGGCCAGCGTAACTCGCATGAAAAAAAATTTAGACGGTTAACCAAAAACAAGTGACACATTCACGCCCTAGCGAACGCGTCACGTTCCTGGAATGCGAGTGTTATCAGGAACTGGAGGGGCGTGGCCTGGAAGGCGGGCTCCTAATCGCGACTAAAGATTCAAAGACCTGTCTTGTTTGCTCAGTTCGTGGCTGTCGTGTCGCGTGCTCTCGACGTGACTTCGATTGTTTGCCCTGCCACAAAACACGGGGTGAAGGCTCTACACTAACAAACGTGAGCCTCTAAAGTGGCCATCACTGGGAAAACTGTGTGGTTATTTATGTTACATTTGCTCAAGGAATGAATTAATTTTCTAGGTTTTTCAATCTTGAAAACCTTTACTCCCATCCGTCTTACATGTTCCTGAAAATTTCCATACCTGTTCAACGCACGAGACACATAGTAAAGGGGTTACAGGCGGAGCTGCACTACAAACCTAACTGTCTACTAAGTACACACTTACAAATGCATGCTTGCAAGTACACACTTACAAACGCATGCTTGGCCAAGTACACACTTACAAATGCATGCTTGCAAGTAAACACTTACAAACGCATGCTTAACGCATGCTATTATACGGCGTCAAGCATGCGTTTGTAAGTGTTTACTTGCAAGCATGCATTTGTAAGTGTGTACTTGGCCAAGCATGCGTTTGTAAGTGTGTACTTGCAAGCATGCATTTGTAAGTGTGTACTTAGTAGACAGTTAGGTTTGTAGTGTAAGATTGGTCATCCCGCTGACAAAAAAAATTAAGCCCAGTTCTACATATGATGTATAGAATCAAACTGCACGGTTGAAAAAAAACACTAAATATGATTACAAAAATCTTTTTTTGAACAGTTTGAACTTTGAAGTACAGCTTCCTGCAGAATCAGCCGACAGTGCAATGTATGGTACCACAGAAGCTTATGTATGGTACACAAAAGCTTAGACCATCATCTTTGAAAAACAGTGCCGGTCGGTGCTCTCAGGCTTCAACACAAATTTTTATGAGTATAAAAATGAAAAGGGTAAGAAAAGTACAGTCCACCGGGGAAGTAAAGTACAGGCATAGGGGAAGAAAAGAACACCCTGTAAAAAACTTAAAGCGGGATGAATATGGAATTGATCACGGAAATAGATTTGATTAGGCGAGACAAGCAAAAAATGTCAACACATGTTTTAGAATTAGACTAAAAATAAACAAGTTATAGGGCATTTACGTCAAAAGGGGAAGAAAAGAACAAAAGAGCTGTACCCACTTATCGCTGATAAAAGGCTTCTAGGACCTCCTTTAGTGAGTCCATGTAGAATCAGAATCAACTGACCGATTTTGACAAAACTTGTAATGGCAAGTGGAAACTGTCCACTTTAGGGGTCAACGTGTATTGAGCCAAGATTGGCGGTCTTCTGGTTCGAAATCGCATTTCTTTTCGTTGTAAGCTTACTTTTCGTTCACGGTGGTGTACTTTTCTTACCCTTTTCGACAAGTACTGAAATCACATATATTTTGGCAATTTGTACGTAATGTGGGGAACTACAATCAATGAACAGTGATCCATTTCATCAGGAAGGGACTTGATTATAAGTTCACGAGAGCAGAAAAGTTAAATCCTCATTTGGAACTTCTGCACAGTGCAGAGTACGCGTTTTGTACTTCCCTTCCCAAACCTACCCCTATCACCGAAAATCGGTCAGTTGTCTCACCCTTCGAATTTCAGTGAATATTTAAATCGAAATCACCTACCATTGGCTTGAGATGCCCACTGGCGATCACAGCGAAGGCCAGCGTCCTTGCTACCGTGTCCTCGGAGGCGTGCCCCGAGGCGGCAAGCCCCTCTGCGAGGCTCAGGGTCGCGGCGAACGTCGCTCCCGATGTGCGCAGCGTCAGCTCGCACTGCACGGGCTCCACCAGCAGCCGAAGGGCGTCCTCCGCCTTGAAGTGTGTCTGCAGCAGCTCCTCCACGCGCCCACACGCCGCCTGCAGGTGCTGGGCGGCTCCGTCGGCCAGCTCCTGGGCACACACGCTTAACACCTTACGAAGAAGTTTAAGCATACACAATACAATTTAATTTACTTATAATTAGTAATAATAATAATAACTACACTGAGAAAACCTTACAAACTAATTTGGGCCTTACAAAGAAAAGTAGTTTGTATAACAAAGTATTTTGAGCATACATAAGCTTACAAAGAAAATACTTCGCAATTTGCGAATTATTTCTTCGTATTACGAAGTATTTTAGTTTGTTACACGTATGCTCAAAATACTTCGTACGGTTTTAAGAGTGTAATAATAGTAGTAATAATAATAAATAGTTCGTAAAGTACGAACTTTTTTCTTTGTAAGCTCAAAATTCTTTGTTATAACAAACTGCTTTTCTTTGTAAGGTTTTCTCAGTACAGGGACAGGCGCACTGCACTGGAATTCCAACTTTCGGCGACAACGCAGCCAATACAACCAGACGCATCACCGGAAAAAGGAAGATACAACTACATATCACCGAAATAAAGGTCGGAGATCAGCGAGGCTGGCCGTTTTCCTGGGCGAAACAGCACTCTTAACCGGAGAGACACACAAGTATCACCCTATTTACCGCGATACATCTTAGTATCTCCATTTTTCCTGCGATACACTGTTAAAAAAGTGCTGTAAATTAACAGCACTTATGCTGTTAAGTTTGATAGCAGCACGACTTGTTTTATTACGAGCATGTTGTAACCTTCGTTGCTGTTTTCTGACAGTCCGATTGTTATAAAACAATACTTCTTTGGAGTCTTCGATGAAGTCTTTGCTACATTTGTGTTGATCTCATCGTGCTGTTATTAAACAAGACCCTTGTATCCTGACAACAATGTATGTTTTAAGATTGCAAAAGGCTGTTTCTAAACATGAAACCTGTTCAACGACAACACAACTATTTTGAATGACGATTACGTTGTTCTTACTTGACAAGGAAATTGTTATGAAACGAAAATGCTGTTTCTGGATGGGTTTCCCGATCAGGCACAAAACAATACTGTTGTTATTTAATAGCATTACTGTAGGTGATTGTGTTGTTAGAGTGGATTTTTAACAGTGTACGTCGAAGTATTACCCACTATCGGTCAGACAGTTATGTCTGATCCCTCTGAGGGTGAGATGAACCACTATTTGATTTACAGTGTGCCGTAAACTGGGGTAACATGAAACAATTTTCGGAAAACTTGAGAGGGATGCTTTGAACCCCCAGTGAGGTCACTACGAAGACAAGACGAGAGGTTCCCCATGCATAAAGCAAGATGGGAGAAATCCGGGCGGATGCGAGCCTGTTACGCAGAACAGAGCACTTAGGGGGTAGGGAAAAGTCAGACGTCCGATGTTTCACTGAATTTTCTGGAATTGCTACTGATAATGAGTAAGGGTTCGTGTAGGGTAGTGATAAGTAGTAGGGAGAATCCCCATGACCCAAAGTAACCTGATATGTAGTTGAATCTAAATTGGGGATGTGCGATTTTCTACCGCTCCTGCAGTGTTTGTTTCTTCCCCGCACTGACCCTACATTTGAGCACAGCAGAGGGTAATGCTACCGTAGAACGGGGTAGGGTCAAGGCGGGGAAAAACCGGACACCTGCAAGTTGGGGAAGAAACGCACACCGCACTTTCGCCACAGATTTACCTGTTTTGGGACGTGCAAAGTATTCAGTATTGCTTATTGATGATCTGCTAGATTGCGTTTAAGAGGAATTTAGCCTACTTGAACCGGAAAGTATTCAAAGTCACCTTTAAACGAGGTCTCGTTTAGAACACCTTAAAAACTTTCAAAGTTGGTGCCCGCAATATCTCTTTTCAACGACTTTCCGAGCCTACTGTAACGAATATTCTTATTGTAAACGAAAGTTGGAAGTGTGGAGCCCAAGATACGTTCAAATGTTTTAGCAGATTTCCAGCTGGATTACATATGAAGGGTTAAATACGAAACGGGGAAAAACCGTACACTGGTGCGGGGAAAAATCGAACACCTCTTTTTTCTATAATAATCGATGAATTGCCCTAACATCCCGCCAAAGTGGTCGTAACAAGTGTATTTTAGCATTTCCCAACATTTAGTGGGAAAACAAACACGGCTGTTGACGATTTCATACATTTTGGTCATTTAACCTCAAAAACGTGCCGCCACGGACCCCCTAACAATGCTACGATGATTTCTGTCTACCTAGGAATACTCGTGCGCCTGCTTCTGTGGGTATCGCAACTGTTACCCCCAAATATCGTTTCCAAGAGATTTCTGACCTACTTTCATAGGTTTTTGTTAAATTAAAGCCTATGTCCGATTTTTCCCCTTAGGTGTTCGATTTTTCCCCGTTTCGACGGGGAAGAATCGCACACTGTTTTTTCTCATTTATTACTGAATGAAGCCGCAAACGCACTCGCTGAGGGTTGAAATGTCTTTCTTTGAGGCTCGATCAACAGACCCAACGGATACATAGGCTAAAGATAGTCAATTAGAGTCAAAATCGAGAAAGATTGCAAAACGTCCAGTTCTTCCCCGCCCTGACCCTAATATGAGACATGAAGGAAAATCGAGACATAGCGCATATTTTTCGGCTATTGTCGTGTTGCTCTCTAACGGTCGTTCGGAAGACCACCGTCAATTTTTTTTCGTGACCTAGGAGGCCTTGACAGCTTACAGGAAACGCACGAAGGCAATCAGAGACTCGCCAGGATTATTAAGAACCAAACGAAAATCCTCTAAATTCTGACAAGTTTCATAAAGCTAGTAAAAACCTCCCCAGGAACCTCAGTTAGGAGCGAGGGGGTAGCAACTCCCAAAAATCGCGGCCCGACTATTACGTTTTGAGACTATTACGCGTAATAGATGGGATATTACGTATATTACGCGGCTATTACGTTCTATTACGGACTATTGTGCTACGCGGTTATTACGCTTTGAAAAACAGCGCCAAATCTTTCACGTTGCTTCCGCTTCCTGCAACATACTCGTGTTATGAAAAATTCCGCTGCACATTTGCAGTGCACAGTTTTTCTTTTCTTTTTTGGTTATTTTTGAAGGTTGTTCGAAGTTATTTACTAGAACTAGGTCCAAATCAGGTGAATTTTCAAAGTGGTCCAAATCAAGATCTTCTTTCAGAAATGGATTCGTCTCGTCAAGACAAACAAAAAATGTCAACACATCTCATAGGTTTGGATGGGAATGACAACGTTATTGAGCTTCAAAAGTACCAAGAAGGTCATTTCTTGACCATCTATGCAAGTTTGTAGGTGAATAGCCTTTTTATGTTCCATCCAAACCTATGACATACGTTGACATTTTTTTGTCTTGTCGAGACAAATCCATTTCTGTAAGAAGATCTTGATTTGGACCAATTGGAAAATTCACTCAAACCGCTGAGAAATATTACAAGATTGGATTTCAAGGCGGCACTTGTAACGTCAAGTTGAAAAGATCTCGGGTTAAATTCATTTCCAAAAAGTTTTAGTAAATTTTCAAAATCGTCTAAACTGACTTTGATGTCATGAAACGACTGCACTGTACAAATTAAGGTGATCGCCGTCCTTCCAGGTACAGTAAACGCTGTACCTCTAGGTACAGTAAACACCGTGCTTCTAAGTACAGCAAATCCTGTTAATAAATTAACGGAGAATACCCTACATTTTTCGCACAGTGTACCCCCTCCACCCGACTCTGGGGGAATGCCGACAACCGTGCGTGGAGTATAGCCAACGCCATCAGGAGCTGTCAATACTCCCTGACAGGGGCATTTCTGACCTATTACGCGGTTATTACGCAGCTATTACGATAATATTACGTGTATTACGTTATTATTACCGATATTACGCGACTATTTCGGTTATTACGCCGTCATTACGGCTATTACGTTGTTATTACAGAGCAGGTGACCCGACTATTACGCGAGTTGCTACCCCCTCGGTTAGGAGTCGGGTTCTCGTCCGAACAAGGTTTAAATCTGTAGGCAATCATGTCAACAAAATCAGGACAAAATTTGGTTCCATTATGTCTCTTCCCAGGCTGCCTGTTCCCGAAGGGATACAATTTTGTTACCTTGAAGCGAAAATAGATTTACCATTTTTCGCTTCATACATGAGGCCAAACATACTCCACTGTAAATAATTTCAAGTAAGGCGGCGTGCAAATATTACGTCACCTGTTTTAGGCCACTTTTTGACCCCCTCCCCCCCATCATCACTCAGCGTCATCCCTGACGCAACCCCCTCCCCTCCCCCTATGATGACGTAGTTTTCTTATTTTCTGAGTTCTCGCAAGCGAATCACACTGTAGGTGCAAAAACATTAGCAATATCTCAAAGTATGATACAAAAAGTCTTCATTTGTAAAGACTAGTAAGAAAAAATCAGTCATGGCACTAGAAACGAAGCAAAAAATGGTCAAAATTGAATCAGAATCAAAACTCGGCTTGGCCGGTCGGGTGGCCGCAGTGTCGTCTACGCGAAGCCGACGCCACGCGGCTCTAAGCAGAAAACTACGTCATCTCTGCTCAACCCCCCTCCCCTCCCCACATCATCTACCATCACTTTCCGTCAGACCCCCTCCCCCCCCTAAACGGGTGACGTAATATTTGCACGCCGCCTAATAACGATTTTAACACGAATTTGTTTTACTACCTGACCGGTCTCAATGTTCTTTGTTAAGAATTTTCCTGTGGCAGGCACAACTCATGACTTCTTATACATTTTTCAGCTCTCTTTACCGACACCGATTTTTCTTCCCTCCAGACTATCTCCTTCATTATAGTCCCCAATCATCTTTAAAATGAATGACAAGAACTACTAAAGCTCCAAACACGCCGAGCAAATTTTCCATACATCTATACCATTTTTCTCTTTTGTCTCATATTACCCCACATTGCAGGGAAATGTGGGACTGCATTCCGAGGTTTATTGAAAGGTACCTACTGCACCTAAAAATCTGAAATTTGGTGGGAGTGTAGCCAAAGGGTCAATGAACAAGTGATGAACACCTCAGCACCTCAAATCAGGGGGTGGCAACGGCCTAGGGAGAGCGTGAAGCGATGCTCGCGCCGTCTTTGCAGAGGTTGCGCACTTGTTCGAGATTATGAAAACTAGACTGTGTTTTTCAAAACGCTTTGCACCGATGGAAAGGGCTTGAAATTTAGGGTGCGTTAGGCTAATTGCTCATCTCGAAACTCCCCCCTTGCCTAATATTAAGGTGCAGTAAAAACACCGAAAAACACAAAAATCATACAATTGAGGAAAAAAATCGAATGCGCCATGTTGATGTAAATGATTCCGCCTTCGTGTTCGGTTGAATTGGAAGTACTTATCGGACAGTCTACTAGGTCTAATGCACCCCAAATTTTGTGCTCTTTTGATCTGTACAAAGCGTTTTGCAATCAACGGGCTAGATCTTACAATCGAAGCAAAATAAGTAACCCCTGCACCTCACTCGCGCATGGCTTCACGCGCTTCCTAGGCCGTTGCCGCCCCCTGCTCAAATTGAAATTGAAAGGGGGAAATTCACCAAAAAAAACTCGAAATTTGTCTCATATTACCTCGTTTTACGGAACCTTGGTTGGAACGAATAGCGCCACTTCATTCGAAAACAGTTGCTAATTTTTAACGATTTAGGAATTAGCCGAGTCCACCCAAGAGCGACACCGGATGGTGCTGCCGCTCTGTGGCATCTCTCAGAACCTTTCGACGGTTACTTGCAAACCAACCGATGCGGCGCTCTGGTTACACTGAGAATGAAAGAGTCACCACCATCGCCCTTTCATTGGGTAACGCACGCACCGTTGCCCAAATTTGGGTGACGAGCCCGCGGTGACCAAATTTTGGGCAGTCATAAAATCGTCGCCCAAATTTGGGTAACGCCGTCGGCGACGCCGTAAGGTCCCCGATGACGCTCTACGGGGCCACCACGATGACCCAATTTGGCGTTGAGGCCTCCGTTCATCGTGGTGGCCCCGGAAGGACGCCATCGGGAACCTCACGGCGTCGCCGACGGCGTTACCCAAATTTGGGCGACCAAACGCCTGTTACCCAATTTCTGGTGATGAATTTTTCGTCACCAAAATTTGGGCAACGAAGTTGCATCACCCATTTAAAGGGTGATGGTGGTGACCCATTCATTCTCAGTGATTGTAACGGTGAGATAGTAAATAAACGTCATCCCTACCTGCACTTGCTGGGCGTAGTGGCGCACGGCCCTGCGTAAGCCCCACAGCGTGTGGGCGTCTTCGCAGTCCGCTGAGGCAATGGCACGGCACTCCACGCACCACAAGGGACGAACGGATCTGGAAATGCCATTGAAGACAGGCTTTGGCTTTAAGGATACTGTAAAGTGAAATTTCCCATTGCAAATCGAAGCGTGGACAGGCATGAACTAGATAAACGTAGGACAGTGTGGGACACGTCATCTAGTGCGCACCTGTCCCACACTTGGATTTGCAATGCGATGTCCTGGAAACGTAGGAGGCAGGAGGGCAAAAACGGTACCTGGTTCTCCCAGGAAGCCTAGGGGATCCTTGGAGTGGCTGGAAACCAGGAACCGCTTTTGTCGTGATGAAGTTCAATATGTGGTTCACATTCAATTAGTATGGCATGGGATTATTCCTGATTTTGGAGGCCCCTAATGTTTTTAGTCTTTGAGTTCAGGAGTTTTTTGCCGTTCTTCCACAGATTTTCTTCTGACATAGAAAAAGGCAGGGGTCCTTAACTTAACTTAACATTTAACTAACACTTCTTTCATAACGTAACATAAGACAATGTTCGCTAAAGGTTAAGGGTACGGACTTCTGAAAGTACTTGCAAAAGTATATCCACACAAATTCGAGACATAAAAAAATAACCTACCCTTTTGAAAAGATGTTAGAAGTTAGGGGTAATAACTTTAACTCATATCATAACGTTATGATGCCCTTATGAGGTAAGTTAAGGATCCCTGGAAAAAGGTTCCTTATAATCAGGGTTTTAGATATTTGCGACTAACTAAATTTAGGGGGAGTTTAAGTAACATTTGTAATGTTTTCATATTTTTTCAGCCTTCTATTGGCCACCCTGACATGAAAATGGACATCACCATTGGATATTCTCCATGCCTTTTGCCCATTAAACCATCTTTGGTTACGGGTCTGGTGGCACTTTTTAAGTTTTCGCAAACTTTTTAGATTTGGTCTATATTTGGGTTTTAATCCTCGCACGTAGGATTTCAAATTCAAATGTTGTCCCGTTGCCACATCTGTTTATGGTCAAAATGAAGACAAAGCAGCCGGATTTCAAAGACATGTTTTCTTTCGGTTTTTATCTTGAAAACTAGAATCATGACTGTTTTCATGCCGCTTTTGGACATTTATTGACCTGTTAGTTATAACTAAAGATTGAGATATAGTATTGAGACGGTGCTGTGGGTCGGAATATGGAAAGCTTTGGTTGTACCAAGGCCCAAAGAGTCAAAAAAGCAAAAACCGAAAATCGATAATCGATTTTCTCCACATTACCCTGCGCGATCACGATCCTAAGTTTGTGAAAGATTTCGATCAGTGCGGTGTCGCAGACCGGAAGTTCGAGCAGACCGAACAGGCTGCAGTTCCTTCGATTGCGAACATGTTCGCACATCTCTAGGCAGAGTTCTCATTTTTTCCGCGACGGGGGACAGATAACGATAGATCTGTCTGGGCACGATCCACGTTAAAAAGAACATGACTAAGACGATCGTGACACTTCGTACATTCGTTGCTAACGTGACGGTGAACATGAACGCACCTGTCATTGGAGGCGTGCGCCGAGGACTCGCTGAGGGCAAAGCTGTCCATGAAACTGGTGGGCTTGTGCAGTAGTACCTGCAACAAATGGGAGACAAGGATAAATGATTGACACAATCACGATGTTTCTTTACTAACAAAAAGGTAAGGGAGGGTGGGGCACCTAGTGACACTTTTTGGATTTTGGCACTCACTTCGATACTGTGCGAGAAATGAATCTACTTACACCTCAGAAGGTTGCTTTGATCCTTCCTTGATCGAAATAACATGTTGTGGCGTTTTGACAAAACCTATTTCTATTATTTACATAGCTTCCCGCAGACCTCTGCACTTGTCACTTGGTGCCCCAGCCCGGGGCACCTAGTGACAGGACATATACCTCACATTACCAGCATAGAGCGACGCTCCAGCTAATTGAAAACTATCCGTTTTGGACTCTTTAAGCTTTTTAAATATCAAACCATTCTGAACGGCGCCATTTTCCCCAAGAAACTGCATTTTACTAAATTGCCAATCAAATTCAATGTTCTACCAAATTGTCGTTAAAAGTAGTCTCATTTATGTTTCGTTGTGTGACAATCGGTGACAATTTACTTCGCGGTTGCCAAATCGATGTTTTGAAACGTTTAAATCGTTGAAATACGGTAAATAGAGTATGTCTGTCACTACCTGCCCCGGGGGCTCATTTTCGTTCAAAATTTTATATTAAGGAAATGAAATCACATGTTTGAGCTGGTTCAGCGAAAACAACTTACTAAAGGTCCTTATTATTGATTAAAAGTGCCAGAACGATCGGCAGTGCCGTTTACTGGAAGAATGGCGAGAAAACATTTTGTTAAAAAGTCGTAAAATCTGTGATTTTGGGTTATTATTTTCTTGCTTTTATTCTAGGGGCTAAAATATTTTGTTCAAAGTATCACTTTCACTTGAACATGATTCCACAGCATAAGACCTTTAGATTAGCCACCTCGAGGTGTCTGAAAGTGCCATAGGGTGGCCAGGGCACCCCTGTGTCACTAGGTGCCCCTGTCACTAGGTGCCCCACCCTCCCTTATGCGGGAGGGTTTCGCTCAGTAATGTCATATCTTTGAGCGCCAACAACAGAGTCAAAATTGACTAGACAGAGCAGAGATATGCAAATATGCTTTGGAACTTGACTTCAGCACCAGGAGACTACTGTCCTCGCTCATCAAGAACGAGAAAATATTGGACTAAGGAATTAAAATTTTCTTAAATCAAATAATGGTGAATGGAGCGAGCAGTGAATAACTAAGAAGGAATTAAAATTTGGCAATTTGAAAAGCTTTATTGAACCAAACTGAGCTTGCAACAGAAAGGGACCGCCCATTAATTACGTCACGTACCGAGGGGGGGAGGGGGGATCTGCTTGGCGTACCGCTGCGGTACCTGAGGAGACGGGGGTCCGAGTCAACAAGTGCCCATAAGTTCTTAACGTAATTATGGACGGCTCCTTAGTCATTTGTAATACCCTTAAAGATGTAGCTGCCCCTCAGCACGAAAGTTTGGGACAGAATTCACTAACGCAATGACACGACTAATACGCAAGCGCATACTTCCTCACTGATGAGTGAAGCAACAGATTGTTGAGATATGCGTGGATGGGTAAGTAACTAACAGTAGTAGCAACCAATTAAAGAAACGTATCAAGCAACAAGGTAAAGATTAGCGCGATTCAAAACGGCAGAAGGGAGAACAGAGCAAATTCACTAGCGAAAGAACTTAACGAATATGAATTAAAGGAACGTCCACTGATAGTCTATTGTTGTCGTCGAGCGTCGAGCAAATGACAGGAAGGTCAACTCAACCGGAAATGGCGCCGGCAACTTAACCCCACTCACCCTTTCGAGAGCAATAATGTAAGAGTTTCCGAAGCGACACTTGTTGAACTACAATTTAAATACTCTTTGTCAAAGGGGTACTCCAATGAATCCTGAAAAGGAAGAAGAACAAAGGTAAGCTCTATAAACAGCTTCTGCACAGTCAGAAATTTTGTCGTAAATTAGCGACGAAAATGTCGCTAATTTTGATAGCGACGGAAATCGTTCTCAAACTATTTCGTCGTAACTGAACGACTAAAAAATCGTTTTTCTACGACAATGTCGTAATCGCGATTAAATATTTTGGAATCTGAAATCCCCGAAAAGTTGGTCAAAAGTTACAATTTTGCTCGTTTTTTTAGATTTGTGTCGTTTATTTACGATTCATGTCACAAATTTACGACAAGAGTCGTAAATGTATGACTGAAGTCATAACTGCACGACATATTCCATAAATCAATTCCGATCGTTCGTAAACTTACGATTAAGTCGTAAACTTAGGACTTAATTCGTTTCAAAACGGAACGTCTCGCTATCAAAATTAGAGACAGATATGTCGTAAATTTACGACTCGAGTCGTATATTTACGACTTCAGTCGTAACAAAATATGTCGTTTAAAAACGACACAATTGTTCTACAAAATGTCGTAAATTTACGATTATTGGCTGAGCGATAGCGAAGCCCGTTACTCCAGTGCGGTTGAAAAGTTTTGTCTGTCTGTCTGTCTGTGTGTGTGTCTGTGTGTGTGTACACTACTCCTCCTGAACGGTTCGCCGATCTGGCTGAGATTTTGCACGCTTATTAGGTATGTTCTTGGCTCGGCACACGCGAAATTTCACTATCCTAGCTCAACTGGTTCAGTTTTTATAGCCGAAAAACACCTAAAAAACGGCGAAAAATCGAGTTTTCTGCAGGTAGATCACCTCTGTCTTGAAGAAAGGGGGCCCCAGCCCCGACAAGTTAAAAAGTTACAAGGGATCTAGAATGCCCAGCATGCATCAAGTTAGAAGTAACCGACGATGGACAAGCCATTGCCTGCCGAAGGCAGGCTAGCGCCGCAGGCCAAGGTAGGTACGCCAGGCGCGGATTGGAGGAAGAGGCAGCGACACATCGCGAAGCCTGTTACGACAAGACGCGGTCTGGCGTAAACCTACCTTGTTTTTAACAGTGTGCGCATGCGCATCCCCTCACCGCCCGGTGCGCATGCGCAGATGCTCTCATTGTCTTGCTTTTGTTCTTTTTCTTCCGTTTCAAGATTCAATGGAGTATCCTATTGAGAGGAGGGAGGAGGGGAGGACTGCGTTACACTGCCACTGAAAATTGAAAGGTGTGACTTTTGACTCTGTAAAGGGTGATACTGGGTGATAAATATTTGATCACCAAAGGGTCATACTAATTTGTATGACGAAAAAGGACCAATTTCGATATGACCGAAAAACAGTCATACTTTTTATGTATTACTGATGAAGGTGGACAAATAGCCAAGCTTAAAAAGGGCCAGTCTCACTGATGTCTTTCCTTTCTTGGCAAAAAAATGGTCAGATGTCTCATTCTTTGCCTTTCAGTGGCGGAACACCGGACGGGAGGTAGAACTCATCGGAACATAACGCTTCTATTTTAAATTTGAGAGCACACCTTCCTCCGAAGTAGGCACGGGTGAAAATGGAGAGAAATGTTGCGAGACGTTAAGCAAACACAGTAGGAGGGGTCTGGGCCACACTCCAAATATCCCACAGAGCTTTTACTTCGTAACACGAACAAAAAGCTTAGTATTATGATTGCGCAGCGAAGTTAAAGTGGTCTATGATGAAGAGATTCTCAGTAACTTCTGACCATTTTCTTCGTACATATTACGAGCAAATATCTCTGTACTAGGGCAGATTTGTGTCGTAAAGTACTCAGAAAAAGCTATGAACTATGACTGCACGACATTTGTCAGTAGAAAGTTGGGAGTGCACACTGTTAAAAATAATCGTAAATTTACGACATTTTGTAGAACAATTGTGTCGTTTTTAAACGACATATTTTGTTACGACTGAAGTCGTAAATATACGACTCGAGTCGTAAATTTACGACATATCTGTCGCTAATTTTGATAGCGAGACGTTGCGTTTTGAAACGAATTAAGTCCTAAGTTTACGACTTAATCGTAAGTTTACGAACGATCGGAATTGATTTATGGAATATGTCGTGCAGTTATGACTTCAGTCATACATTTACGACTCTTGTCGTAAATTTGTGACATGAATCGTAAGTAAACGACACAAATCTAAAAAAACGAGCAAAATTGTAACTTTTGACCAACTTTTCGGGGATTTCAGATTCCAAAATATTTAATCGCGATTACGACATTGTCGTAGAAAAACGATTTTTCAGTCGTTCAGTTACGACGAAGTAGTTTGAGAACGATTTCCGTCGCTATCAAAATTAGCGACATTTTCGTCGCTAATTTACGACAAAATTTCTGACAGTGCAGCTTAACGCCGCGCAATAGGATACTCCAATGTATTTTGAAACGGAAGATGAAGAACAGAAGTAAGCTCTAAAAACAGCTTCTGCAGCGTTGTGCTGTGGTCGTCGGCAAGGCTGCAGAGCCGGTAAAAACGGGGAAGTCCTTAGACAGTGGACAGCCTCAAGAGCAACCTAGCTGAACGCCTGAAGCATGAAAAGCTCGCACCGCAAATCTCATGCTCCAGGCAGGCGTCAAGCTCAAGACAGAATGAACAACAGGTCTAATGTAAGTGTATCACAGTATCAAGTGTGAAACGAATTATGAGTCTAGAAACTGACTTGCATGCTACCAGAAAAACCTTTTATGTGGGGTGATGAACCACTGCGCACTTGTGCGATCGAACGCCACTACATCGTGGCGGGGAAGAAAAAGGACGATAAGACGAAGATCGAAGAAGTTTGAGAGGAAATAGACAGAAACGTTGAAGACAAATCGGTGATAGAGGCGGCTGGAACAATCAAGGAAGAGGTCAGGATCACAGGCATCGCCTACCAGACCTGGTCTAAGGAAATTCATGAACGCGTTCAGGAAATCAGCAATTTGGATTTCCCCCTGCAGCATTCCTCTGCCTTCCCTCATAGTTGTTACTGATTACTCTCTCAAACTCGTTTTGACTTTTTTCACTCCATTATTGACTTATTGTCCTTTGCTTACGTAGTTTTTTAAGCAGCAAACATAATATTTAGTATTTCCTCTGTAACCACGCCCATTATTGTTCACTGTAAAGACTAAATTGTCATAAGTTATTGACTATTTTTGAAGACTGCGTATTAACCACTCTTAGTCAATAGCAAATTGACTTTTAGTCAATATAACGAACGAAATCTTACATACACACTAAATGTTTATGTACAATTTCATACGTGGTGATGCATAATTTTAAACTTGTGTGCCGTCGTGCATAAAATTGTGCGTGAATTTGCATTAATTTATGCATTTTCACGCATAATATTATGCAAATTCCCCACATGCACAAAATTGTGCTAGTGGCACGTACAAAATTCTACATAAAGATTTATTGTGTAGATATTGAGGAAATAATACTTTTATTGCTGTGTAAAGTACTATTTAACAAAGGACAAAAAGTCAGTAACAGTCTGAGAGTGTAGACAGAGACCCGGGCTCCTCAGGCATGTCGTTCCTTTCTTGGAGTCCTTCTCGACATTCCTCCCCGGTCCATGCGTACTGGGTTTACCGGTACAGTATCGATACGAACCAGGGCCAGGGACGACCTAGACCAAAGATAAACGCAGGGCGCTTCAGCGACACAATTCTCAACCTTTGTTTGGTCGCCTCACGCGATTGTGCGAAGAGGATCCAAAGGTGCAGTCTCGATCCCGGTCAGTATCAGTGGTGGCGTGATGCAGCTACGCAGCGCAGAGCCTCCGCCTCAATCCTTTGGAACTCAATGACGCGTAGATTTCTTTTTTTTCTTCTTCCTTTTACGGCAGTAACTATGTAACGCACTGAAGCTGGGAGACCACTCCGAGGGATACGGGCGGCTGTTCACTGGCCGCTTCCGGACGCGCTCCTGCGAAAGTCCAACCGCTCCCCAGTCTGAGTTACGGCTTTCGACACAGCGGTGAGTCCACTGCGAGGTACCAGTCTGATTGCGAGAGTCGTTGTCGTCGCTCTGTTCCTCTTGCACCTGTGCGGGATGCCCCATGAGTGCGAGAGAGAGAGCGCGACGAAAACTACTCTCGGAATCAGTCTGCAGAAGCCCACTGCCACATTGTCTTTGACACTGTAGGGTAAGGTTACCGAACATGAATCACTTTTAAGAAACGTACTGTATTTCGCCCGAAACAAGCGATTACCTAGATTTTCTTCGATACACTCCGAGATAATCACGAAGACAACCACCTCTCAAGAACTGATTATTTAATAAGAAATGCGTTGAAATTTACAGCGCTTTGAAATTTCCCTGATATTAGTGATCCATGTCTGACTCGCGTTTTGACAGGGGCGTTCCAACTACTTCCGGTCGTCTAAATTTTGAAAGGGTGCACACAACGAAGGTGTCACTAATTTTTTTTGAGACATTTCTGATGAATGGATTCTTTGTAATAACGCTTAGAATTTCGACTCCTAACCTAACCTGTAACCTGACCGTTTTTGGACCCTTTTGCAGCGGCACTTTTTCATTTGCATATTGTAACGGTAACGGTAAGAAGGATCAGCTCCCCCGCGCGTGATTCTAGCAGTCAGAAGTGCAGTCTACATGATAAACTTAAAAAAAAAATTAAATTGGTCGATTGGTTTGGCGGTACGGGCTCGCTGACAAAAATGAACCATGGTTGGTACCACGATCTGTGTTCGGCACTTTACCCAAAGGTTCCTTCGAAATTTGAAGAAGATCGCATTGAAGCTCCTACCGTTCGATCTTTTGGAATTCGCGAAGAATCTTCATGAATTTTCTCATACTCTGCAAACTCAAGTGGCACACACTTCCTGGTGCATGCCTGGCAGGCACACACTTCTTTTCTGCATGCCTGGCAGGCACACACTTGCTTGTATGCATGCATAAGCGACGGCAAGTGTGTGCCTGAGGCATGCACCAGGAAGTGTGTGCCTGCCAGGCATGCAGAAAAGAAGTGTGTGCCTGCAGGCATGCACCAGGAAGTGTGTGCCTGTCACACACTTGAGTTTGCAGAGTACTCTTGGCAGGGTACCAAGGAGTCCTGGTTCAGACTGCCGCAGTACCACTCAAAAAAAATTTCAATACAAAATTCTGTAACATGGTTACGCAGTAATTTCCATTACAAATGTTACAAAATTGTGTATCAGATGTGCACAGACAATGTATTTTAAATGTACGGGACGGGCCAAAGTTTCCGATGTGTATCGACACTTTTCCTGTTATTCTCCATTCTTATCATTATGAGGTAAAACACAATTTTGATTTTGTCCACAGAACAGAAATGGCTTCCAAAAAAGGACCCAAGTCCTCAAGACAGCAGAGGAAAGACTCGAAACGTAAGTTCTTGCGAATATTTCAGCCCCCCCCCCCCGGGGGGAGGAGGGGGGGTACGTCTCACACAACCCTAGCCATTTGGGAGTACCTAAAGGCTGTACACTGTAAAAAATTATGTTGTAATTTAGCAGTAAATATGTTGCTAATTTTCTTAGCGATCAAAGTTGTTTTCAAATGACTTTCGTTGTTTACTAACGAGTTGCGTCGTTCGTCCACAAGATGTTTGTAAACCGGTAGACAGCCTTATTTGCATCAATTTTTATTGCCGATTAGGTCACAGACCTAGTAGAGTCCCGGTTACCCCGCAGTAACCACTTCTTAGATTGTCCGGGTTGTTTGTACGCAGCAAAATATTGTTTTGAAACAGCATAAGTCATAAAAATAATTAGCAACGAATTCGTCGTTTTAAAACAAGCAAACTTGTTCACAAACAACAGCGTTGTCGAGGTTGGTAATTGTGTTGTTGTTTTAAAACAACAATTTTTAACAGTGTACATACTTATAAGAAAAAAAAACACCTTACACTAACTTCAGGGAGTCGAGGTAATCTGAAATTACCAATGAAAAAGTATTTAAAGAGGAAATAAAATTGCCGGCATCTGGCAGTTGGCCGATTCTAGACCTAAAACGCCTATCCCTCTCTTACTCTCAACTCGTGCGTGACTGTAAAATGGTTTTGCCGGCAGCCGACGAGGCGGAGGCTCAGAAGGAAGGCACTGTATCCTGGAGACTGCCCTCCCTGGCGGACATGCTGCCGTCTCTAATGTGCTGGCCAACCTGGCCCTCCGTGTCGGCAATCGCGTGGACCAGTGACCCGACCGACTCCCGTAAGCGAATCAAAGTGAATAGTGAAGGGGGAAGCAGGGGGTGGCAACGGGTGGCAACGGCCTAGGGAGAGCGTGAAGCGATGCTCGCGCCGTCAGTGCAGAGGTTGCGCACTTCTTCGAGATTATGAAAACTAGACTGTGTTTTTGGAAAGGGCTTGAAATTTAGGGTGCATTATAGGCTAATTGCTCTTCTCGAAACTCCCCCCTTACCTAATACAAGGTAGGTTTACGCCAGACCGCGTCTTGTCGTAACAGGCTTCGCGATGTCTCGCTGCCTGTTCCTCCAATCCACGCCTGGCGTACCTACCTTGGCCTGCGGCGCTAGCCTGCCTGCGGCAGGCAATGGCTTGTCCGTTGTCGGTTATCTTTTAACTTGATGAATGCTGGGGGGAAATAGAGTTGTTTTATCTACAGATGACACGATCTTGACCCTTGTCACTTTTTTACTTGTCGAGGCTGGGGGGCTCCGCCCCCCAGACCCCCTTTTTCCAAGACAGAAGTAGTCTATCTGCAGAAATCTCTATTTTTCGCCGTTTTTTATGTGTTTTTTGCCAATAAAAACTGAACCAGTTGAGCTAGGATGGTGAAATTTCGCGTGTGCCGAGCCAAGGACATACCTAAGAAGTGTGCAAAATCTCACCGAGATCGGCCGAGCCGTTCAGGAGGAGTAGTGCGGACAGACAGACAGACCGACAGACAGACAGACCGACAGACAGACCGACAGACAGACAGACAAAACTTTTCAACCCCACTGGAGTAACAGGCTTCGCTATCGCTCAGCCAATTAAGGTGCAGTAAAAACACCGAAAAACACAAAAATTATAAAATTGAGGAAAAAACTCGAATGCGCCATGTCGATGTAAATGACTCCGCCTTTGTGATCGGTTGAATTGGAAGTATCGGACAGTCTACTAGGCCTAATGCACCCCAAATTTTGTGCTCTTTTGATCTGTACAAAGCGTTTTGCAATCAACGGCCTAGATCTTACAATCGAAGCAAAATAAGTAACCCCTGCACCTCACTCGCGCATGGCTTCACGCGCTTCGTAGGCCGTTGCCGCCCCCTGGGGGAAGAGCTGGTGAAAAGTTATAAAAAAAAATTGATGTTGAGCTATGCATTTATGAGTACATTTGTGATTATAACCGTTTAACGCTGTATTTTAGAAGACAATTACATCTAGGGTCAAAACTAGAGCCAGCTGCCATGTTCAAAAATATTACCACTTTTTCTGGACACAACGAACTGTAGCTAATTATAGTTGACAGAAGTTTAAGTAGTTTAACTGCAGTTGAAAGAAATGCAGCTGGACAAGTAAATTACTTTACATTTAAAATCTTCTTGTGATCAGTAGATTAACTTCACTCAAAGAACAAATGGACAACACGCCGTGGAGTGACTCTTGCAGTTTTGAAATGAAAATGAAAGTTCAGTCCTTTCCACCCGTGGTAATTTTCCTCTTCCGCTTCCTGGATCAATTGCCGTGAATGCGTTTCAATCACGCACTCGTCATTTGTCCGTACACTGAAAACTCGAGTTTTCAGTGTGCTTACAGGGGGAGGAAGTTGTTGGGCTGATTTTTTGTCTGCCCTGGAGGACAGTGGCCACTTTAAAGGTCGGATTCGTTCTGTCTATCGATAAGACATGATGCTCAGTTTGAGCACTATGCGTCGATAAGAAAGTATCCCGGGCTCAGAGACGCATGCTCACGTGCAACCATTTCGGTCTCATATCTCCACGAGACGCGTCCCATTTCCGGCCTCGTGTTCGCCACCTAAGCGCCCGCCAACTGCGAATCAGCCACTTGAGGCAGGGAGGGGACTTTGAACTTAAATTGTGGGCACTCACCGATTAAGAGGGCAGTAGCACTTGGTCACGCTTTCTCAATTTTCTTCGAACTTTGTGTTTGAACCTAAATAAAAAGACTTGGATGAATGCTGTAAAGAAACGGCGGTGACCAAGTGGGTGATTCCGTACGTAGGGGCCGTTTTAGCCACCATAGAAAGTCACACAATCAATCTTGCTTGTTCGGCCTGAATTTTGCCTAGATCGCGTCAATAGGACACCAGGACGACACTCTGAGCGTGGGCGAGCTACAAGTTGGCTTTCGTTTTCTCCCCCAATAAAATATGACGAAGATTACTCAAAATATGACGGAAATTACGCTTGATGGAAATTACAAACAGATGTTTCTAGCTCACTGCAAATGCCCATCGCCTCAGAAATATTCTTTAAGTTTGGCACACTAGTCCCACGTCAAGACACGCCTTTTCACGTGTAGGATGACTTTCTTAACCTAATAGGAGAGGGGTGAGAGGGGCATTCGGAAATTGGATCAATTGTTACAACCCACCGTTTTCAGGCATACACAACGGCGGTGGTTTTCAGCAGGGAGCACTCCTAGTAGTTTTTATGATGGTTACTTTGAAACCACTAAGACAAAAGTCGGAGTACGGTGGACATTTTGTACGCGTTCTGAAAGGACACTTCCAACCAATATACGATCGTAAAATTCAAGCAAGATAGTCACTATACGTTAGAGATTTGATGGGTGTGTGTGGAATTCGAAGATTAGAATGGAACAAATGGTTACAGAGCCGCAAAGTTGGTGTAAGGTGCGAATGGACATGACGGAACTTACAAAATCAACCCTTTTGGCCCCCCTCCCGCGTCACATGTTGGCTTTGAAAGTCCATATACAAAGGGAACAAGCTAGTCTGGTGCCAAACAAGATTCTTAAGTGCATAAATGGCTGCACTCGAATAAATTTGCCCTGGGGAGGGTGTGGACACGGAAACGCCCACTAAGCGCGGAATCACCCCAGTGAGAGATCAAACTAAAACAACAAATTTAAAAAAATGGTTTATTTTAAGCTTGTCAATAAAGGCCTTCACTTCGCGCACGATTTCAGGCAAAGTTTTCAACTTTGCTGCAATCGGTTAAGTGCATCTGAAAGAGCAGAAAATGGTCCATGAAATGAACCTCGGGCGTTAATATCGGACGAGAAGTAAGATACACATGGTCACCGCCGTTTGTCCCCAGCATTCATGCAAGTCAGTTTGCTTGAGGTCCAGACAGAAATTTCGAAAAAAAAGCGCACTAGGTGTCACTGCTCCCCTAATAAGAGGCCAGAAAAAGCGCTGGCGGGTAGTGCTCGAGTTCGCTCATGTAAAGATAGGGCAACCTAGTTGGCGCCAGTCGCTAATTAAATAGGGTATTTCAGAAGAGACCCGGCCTGGGAGCCAAAAAATGCCATCTGTACCGAAAACACTCAAATAAAAAAAAAATATACCAAAAACTTAAAACAGCCAAATTTTTAAAAAATGAAAACCTAACTTTTAACTTTTGTTAAAACAATTAAAATGTTTTTTTTTTTCTGTTGTTTTAGGTTTGAGATGTATTTTTGGTTTGGACCTTAGAGGTGATTAAAGTGAAGCGTTCCAATTTTTTTTTGAGGTCCGGTCTCAGTTTATTTTTTGTCCCGAGACTCCGAGAAATTGCACAGTTTTCATCCGCCTGCACAGGTCCGGTCATCAAAGTGAGGGACGGTTTCCTCCGAGGAAAAACCCACAGCACCGAGCTGGGCACGACGTACTCGGCCTTCCGCGGAATCCCTTACGCCAAGCCGCCCGTGGGGAAACTGAGGTTCAAGGTACGTGTCGTCTTGCCTGCATTGTGCTGCTATGTAACTACACGATGACATTAAACTCATGAAAACATGTCATTGCATGATAATAGCTAATTGCTCATTTCATTCTAAGACGATTGCTTCTTATTCTTATACCATTTCATGGTAGTGTATTACTCACTCATGTCATTCCATGATGACATGTAATTCAATTAACATGTATGTTGTGTGATTGCCAGCACGTTACATGTACTTGACACAATTGTAACGTGTAACGTGTAATTTAACGTGTAACTACACGTTACATGATTACAAGAAAATGCATGTGAGTTTCATGTTAGCATGAAATTACATGTACATTACATGCACATTACATGCAAATGAAATTGGAAAAAAGAATTCAGTGGCGTACCAGCAACTTAAGAGGAGGCTATGGTGAAAATGCTATTTTCTCCTTAAGTATGTGCCTGTAGGTACGCACGTTAAAACAGTGTGCGTATAGACATGCCTCACATTTTAAACTGTGTGCCATGCAACGCACACACTTGCGTTTGCAGGATGGGCGAACTTTTCGCAGTCAAGGCCTGGTCCGAAATAATTTTCCATTTCTATCCGCATCTGTTCCGTTTACATTCTTAAAACTAATCTTGGGCGTTGGTTTCTCCCCAGGCACCGGAACCAGCCCAACCATGGACAGGTGTTAGAGATGCGAGCCGCGAGGGGAACATCTGCACTCAACCTTTCGTCAATTTTAAGTTTCAGCCAGTAAGTTGTCATTTCTCCCACTCCACCATTTATTCTATAGTGTACCGTCCATGGCACCGGTACGTTTGGTCCTTCTAGGCCATGGATTGAAACGCCCAACTTTTTCATGACCGCAGGCGTCATGGGCTCTGAAGGACATCAAGGCGTTCATGGCAACGATCCCAACGCTCGTTCGTAGAGTTGGCAAGATTCTCCGCCAAAGCGAAGACTGCCTCTTCCTCAACGTTTACACGCCAGCGGTATGTGCACACCTGCTCAATTTTCTTCGAACTTTGTGTTTGGACCTCCACACAAAAGACTTGCATAAATATGCTAGAGACAAACGTCGGTGACCACGTTACTTTCTCATTAACTCCGTAAGCAGCAATAGTACTTTGTATTTTTAAAGTATACATTAAATGTTATGTACAATATTGTACGAGACATCACAGTTTTTTGTGCACACGAACTTTTCGTACAATTTTTGTATGAAAAACGGCACAAATTTCCCCATTTTGTGCCAAATCTTGTACAAATTTGTACGAAAATTTCGTGTGCACAAAAAACTGTGATGTCTCGTACAAAATTTTTACAAGAACATTTAGTGTGTATGCCTAATTTCCTTTGTAAAATTGTGTAGAAAGACAATTGTCAGTACATTATCTAATTTTTTTTATTGCTGCCACAGATGCGATAATTTGAAGGAATCACCCTGGCCCTTTTGACGCAGCAAATTGTATGAAACTTATCACAGTAGAAATATTAGTGTTCGTTCCACATCTTGTCGCTAAGAAAGTTAGCGATAAATGTGTCGCTAAGTTGCGACAGAATTTTTATCAGTGTGCCCAATGCCCTTGCCCTTCTAAGTGGGATATTCGTTTGTTGCCAGTTGCCGCACGGTGAAGAGTCCGAGTCGCTGCTCCCTGTCATGTTCTTCATCCACGGCGGGGCCTGCCTCGTCGGCGACGGTGACAGCGACATTTTTGGCCCGGACTACTTCCTGGACAAGGGCATCGTCGTCGTCACCTTCAACTATCGCCTTGGACCGTTCGGTATACACGCACACATTACGCACTCACTCCAACAACTCCAAACAAAAAGTTGTTTGTTTGGCCAAGCTCGATATCTGCTATCGGAAATCTGGCATTTACAACCAATAGCTCGTAGCCATGACAGTAACAGGTCCGAAAACAACGAAGCTTAGGTTTGTTATCGTCGTACAACTGCAACGTCGTAAAAAATCTTAGCACCGCCGTTGGGTCCTTCGTATCAGATTCTCCATTGAAGCTATCGACTTAAGCATATCGAACAAAGTACATCACCTTAACGAAGTCTTTTGAGGTGCTAAACGAGGCAAGTGTTCCAGACCAAGAGTAAGGGAGGGTGGGGCACCTAGTGACACTTTTTGGATTTTGGCACTCACTTCGATACTGTGCGAGAAATGAATCTACTTACACCTCAGAAGGTTGCTTTGATCCTTCCTTGATCGAAATAACATGTTGTGGCGTTTTGACAAAACCTATTTCTATTATTTACATAGCTTCCCGCAGACCTCTGCACTTGTCACTTGGTGCCCCAGCCCGGGGCACCTAGTGACAGGACATATACCTCACATTACCAGCATAGAGCGACGCTCCAGCTAATTGAAAACTATCCGTTTTGGACTCTTTAAGCTTTTTAAATATCAAACCATTCTGAACGGCGCCATTTTCCCCAAGAAACTGCATTTTACTAAATTGCCAATCAAATTCAATGTTCTACCAAATTGTCGTTAAAAGTAGTCTCATTTATGTTTCGTTGTGTGACAATCGGTGACAATTTACTTCGCGGTTGCCAAATCGATGTTTTGAAACGTTTAAATCGTTGAAATACGGTAAATAGAGTATGTCTGTCACTACCTGCCCCGGGGGCTCATTTTCGTTCAAAATTTTATATTAAGGAAATGAAATCACATGTTTGAGCTGGTTCAGCGAAAACAACTTACTAAAGGTCCTTATTATTGATTAAAAGTGCCAGAACGATCGGCAGTGCCGTTTACTGGAAGAATGGCGAGAAAACATTTTGTTAAAAAGTCGTAAAATCTGTGATTTTGGGTTATTATTTTCTTGCTTTTATTCTAGGGGCTAAAATATTTTGTTCAAAGTATCACTTTCACTTGAACATGATTCCACAGCATAAGACCTTTAGATTAGCCACCTCGAGGTGTCTGAAAGTGCCATAGGGTGGCCAGGGCACCCCTGTGTCACTAGGTGCCCCTGTCACTAGGTGCCCCACCCTCCCTTACTGTATTGGCGTCTAGCAAATTTTACATACATCTGAAGTATTCAATTTGGTATCGACAAAACGTGTGACTTTTAAAACCGTTCCAAACTCTGATCAGATTATGTCAGATCGTTCCTAGGAAGATAAGCATCGCTATCGCTTCACTTCTCAGCTTAAGGGGGGACCCTGGTGAAAAAATCGCCAAAATTCCAAAAAATGGTATTTTCCAAGTTTATAGATAAGAATGTGCATAGAAGGTTTCAGATTCAACAGGTTGAACACCTTTAAGCTAAGTGGGTAGTTTCTTTATCATTTGGAAGGAAACAGCATTGAGATCAGTTGTCGTTGGCTTCTACGCTCAACTTCACAGCTTTGCTCAGTCAACAAAAAATTTTGTCGTAGAAAGACTTCCTGCGTTCCTGGTTGACACCTACATGAGTCGTCTTGCATGGACTCTATTCATTGATGACTTGTCGACAAATTTTAGTGACGGAATCTTGGTATCAGCCCTACTTTTTTTTAAACACACCTACAAGTTTGAAAAAAGGGGAAAAAAATCACCTTTTTTTTAATGTTAAAATTTGAAAACTCATATCTCAGGACAGAAGTTGAATTTGAATATTCCGTCACTAAAATCTCTTCTATACATCTTTAGGATAACCCAAAAAAATTTTCAAGACTTTCCGTCCCAATGTATGACGCAGGAAGATTTATCCCCAACGCTCCAAAAAACACTAAAAAGCTACTTTTCTCAGAGACCGTTCAACATTTTGGATTGAATTTTGTTTTGGGAACTCACCATAATTAACCTAATAGTTAAGCAAAGTTTCAACTTCCTGGGATTAATTTGAAGCCTACTTGAAAGTTTCACCAGGGTCCCCCCTTAAATTTTTATCTAATATTGGTTTGAAATATTGTCCGCTGTCTATTCTTGACGTTGGTTTGCAGGACCACATTAAGCAAGTTCAGGTAGACGAATTACACTGTTCGAAAATTTTTCGTTTATTTACAAAGATTTCACTGGAAATTTTTATAAACGAGAGCTTTGTAAAACGTAGTTGATGAAATATGCCTTTAAGTCCGAAAATTCATCGTAAACATCAATTTACAAGATACTTTGTAAATCTACAAAACATTCCGTTATACTTGTGATAATTGTATATAATTAATGTAATTGATAATTGCCCGCCAGAGGCAAGTTGCACACCCCTGATGTACAGGTAAATTGAAACTATTCAACCCAAGTCAACATGACTCCGTTTAACTTATTGTTAGGAGATAAATCAACGTGTGTTTTTATACGTCGATTTAAAAAGAATCGAGTCAACTTAACCCCATTTCGTTTTCAGAACTTGAATGGATAAAAGGGCTCAGTCTTAAAAGTTCACCTTTGGCACCCTCGGCTGACAATAGTTCCATTGGACTTGGCTCCAAATTCCACTTCGTTTCGGAAATATAAGTTGAGATGACTCTGTTTTCCATTGTAACGGAAAGTGTTAGGTCACAGAAATCCTATACGCAGTGACCTGACACTCCTGATGTGCAACTTAAACTTCTTGAACTTGTGATCATCTGTAAGAATCCTTTGTTTAGTGTTAGTTCACCCTGCTAACAGTTTTCTTCTTTCTCCTGTAAAATGGTCATCGTAGTGGAGTTATCCCCTTCCTCCGCTTCCAGGATCAGATAATGACCCACTTTGGCTCTCGGAGAGATTTGGGCTGGACCCTGACGTTTGACCTTTGGCATTGGCAGGCTTCTTGGGCGTCGGCACGGAGGCGGCGCCCGGCAACGCGGGGCTCAAGGACCAGGTCCTGGCGCTGCGCTGGGTGCGCGACAATGTGGCGGCGTTCGGCGGCGACCCCAACCGCGTCACCATCTTCGGGGAGAGCGCCGGCGGCGTCTCGGTGCACCTGCACACGCTGTCCCCTCAGTCGCGAGGTTCGTGTGGGCGCAGTCCTAGACGTGGTTGACAAACGCAGGGTGTGTCGCGGGTCCACCATCCAGAAACGAACCGGCCGGAGCTTATTTTTCCCTCATTACCCACACTTAGAAGCCTACAAAGAACTACTCGTTGTAATACAAAGGAAACGAAGGCTTCGCAGCCTACGAAGAAAATCGTTCGTAATACAAACAATTTTGTTTAATTCAAAGAAAAAATTCTTCGCAGGCTGCGAAGAAGTTCTTCGTAGGCTACAAAGGATATTTCCTCTGTAACAAAATTGTTTGTGTTACAAACGATTTACTTTGTAGGTTTCAAAGCCTTCGTTTTCTTTGTACTCCAACGAGTAGTTCTGGTCAGGAATTTATCTGTCTTCTAAATCCTTGAAGTCAGAAGTATGCAGTAAGCGGGTCGATTGGACGTCCTTGATCAAGCGACTATCGTCTCGCTTGTACCCCTCTAGGTTCAACTGGTTAGAAACCCAGAGCCAAAAACCACTCGGTCAATCTGTTTCAAAACGGTGGAGGGGGGGCAGCCAGCCCTGCGTTTGTCCAACACATCTACGACTCTACGTTCACTCTCGTTCCAGGAACGTGACATCACTTTAAAACGAATGTGACAACACTGCTAATCCAAGTGTGGACCAGGTCCACGCAGAAAACGTGGAACACGAATGGCCCACCCACGCTAGGAGACGTGGACCAAGCTGTGGTCCACACTTCACAGCATTTGACTCCTCATAGGCCAGCTCTCTCCTAAGTGTGGACCGCAGCTTGGTCCACGTTTCCTAGCGTGGTCCATTCGTGGTCCAGGTTTTCAAGCGTGGACCATTCGTGGTCCACGTTTACAAGCGTGGACCATCGTGGTCCACACTTGGATTAGCAGTGAAAGCGTCACATTCCTCTGAGCATTGTATCACATTCGCTTCAACGTGGAAAAGCTGATTTATGGCTGATTCACGTGCAAACGAATGTAACAACGCTCAATGGAACGCGACATTTCGTCACATTCATTTCAATGTGCTGTCACGTGCCTGGGATATCTCTGTGGCAGAAAGGTACGGAAAATTCTGTTAATTTTTTTGCCAGGATTCTCCGTAGCCCTCTTATCAATGTTCTCCGTGGACTCTTACAGTATTCTCCGTAGGGCCCTGCAGTATTCTCCGTAGGACCGCACAGTCTTCTCCGTAGGACCTGGAAGACTGTATAGTCCTACGGAGAGCACTGTAATGTCCTACACGCTCAAGTCCTTACGGATAGCGTGTTTGTAAGTTACGGATAGTTTTGTGCAGCCATATTACGGATCGAATTTTGTTTGTAGTACGAATGTTTTCGTCCGTAATACAAAGATTTGGGAATCCGTTTGTTACAACGAAATTATTTGTAAAATACGGACATCAAAACCTTTGTATTACGGACAAAAACATCCGTATAACAAACAAAATCCGATCCGTAATATGGCTGCACAAAACTATCCGTAACCTACAAACACGCTATCCGTAAGGACTTGACTGTGTACGGAGAACATTGTGCGGTCCTACGGAAAATACTGTAAGAGCCTACGGAGAAGGGGGCTACGGATGATTAATTACCACAAGTTGTTAACAGAATTTTCCGTAGCGTTTTGCCACAGTGATGAGAGTGCAAGGGAGCGTGCTACGGAAGGAGACGTAGGGGACCAAAGTCATCACTGAGTCCAGCTGCGCGGCATTCACACTTATCATCTTACGATGGTAACGCGGACGTAACATACGCTGAAATCAAAACATGCGTATTATGCTGAAATGTCACCGTACTACAATCGCAACCAACGTACCTTACGTTGACAACGTGCGTAATACGTTGAAAATCCTGCGTACCTTACGTTGACATTCGTGCGTATTATGCAGGTTGGAAATTGGTCGTACCTTACGATTGAAAATCATCGTATTACGCACGAAAACCAACGTAAGATGAAAAGCGTGTTGACTTTGAAACCTTGATACACGCAGGTCTCTTCCACGCCGCCATCGCCAGTTCTGGTTCAGCTCTGCACGGCTGGGCCATGCAGGCCGACCCCCTGGCGAAGGCCCGCGAGCTGGGCCATCATCTGGGTATCGAGGAGTCGGACCCCGACGACCTGGCGGCCGCGCTCTCGACGATCAGCGCCGGTCGCCTCCTGAAAGCCATCTACAAGCTCAAGCACCCGGCGGTGAGTAGCTACCGGCTGGCGGAGTGTGCGCCAGAATACCGACGCAGGCGGCCTGAACTCGTTACACAGGAGACTAGAACCGAACGTGCGACCCCACCAATGAACTCGAGGCGTAAATCACTCAGCGCAGCGTTCTGGTGTACACGTGTACACATGAGTACGGGGGAGTGCACCTTACACTGAAGATAGAAAGGTCAGACTTTCGACCCCTTAAACGGTCTTACTGAAATGTACGACCGAAAAAGGGTCATACTGATATGTAAGACCGAAAAAAGGTCCGATGTATGACCGAAAAACGGTCATACTTTATAGTATATCACGGGTGAAGGCTGATATATCTCCAAGCTGAACAATAGCCAGTCACGCTGATGTCTGACCTTTTTTAGGTCATACATTTAAGTATGACCGTTTTTCGGTCATACTTTTTGTATCACCGAAAATCGGTCAGATGTTTCACCCTTTGAATTTCAGTGTACTTTCCTTAACTCATAAATTTCACATTTGCGAACGTGTTAAGGCTTTATTGAGCGTTTTAAACGACACTCAATGACAAATCAGGCGAATAAATTGCGAATTTCGCCATTATTAAACTTGTGAGCACACTGAGTACGGGCGAATTAGTACACATGAGTACATTAGTGACTCACTCCTCGAATGAACTCCTCCTTCGAAGAGCAATCCACGGGTGGGGCCACACGTTCGGTTCGAGTCGGCCATCAAGCAACTCTGGAGCTTAAATCGCGTCTGCACGCACAGTCAAGTCCTTACGGATAGCGTGTTTGTAGGTTACGGATAGTTTTGTGCAGCTATATTACGGTTCGAATTTTGTTTGTAATACGGATGTTTTTGTCCGTAATACAAAGATTTTGATGTCCGTATTTTACAAATAATTTCGTTGTAACATACGGATCCCCAAATCTTTGTATTACGGACAAAAACATCCGTATCACAAACAAAATTCGATCCGTAATATGGCTGCACAAAACTATCCGTAACCTACAAATACGCTATCCGTAAGGACTATAGCGTTTGGAGTTTTGGCCGCCTCCTCTGTGGGCTGGTGCTGGTGCACACTAAACTTCTTACGGATACATCCTATCGGTATTACGGACATTTGTGTGCAACTGCAATTACGAATAGATTTTGCTTGTAATACGGATGAAATCATCCGTATTACAAAGAGTTTTACGTCCGTACCATACGGATATTTTCGTCTGTATGTTACGGACGTAAAACTCTTTGTAATACGGATGATTTCATCCGTATTACAAGCAAAATCTATCCGTAATTGCAATTGCACAAAAATGTCCGTAATACAGATAGGATGTATCCGTAAGAAGTTTAGTGTGTGCGCTCTTGCTGTTGCTGTTCAACTTCCCCGCCACTCAAGGTGACATCCGAGACATTTATTTTATTTGATTGCAGCGGTTCTTGTGCCACGAGCTCATGATCCTGCCCGTGGTGGAGCCGCCCAGCCCGGACGCCTTCCTCAGCGAAGACCCAAGGGAGATTTTGAAGCGGGGTGACCAGGCCTCCGTTCCCATCATGTTCAGCGTCAACAATCGCGAAGGCTTGCTATGGCTCGTTGGTACGTCGGACGGGAAGATATCGAGGGGTCCTATTCAAAAGATCTTATCTGGGGGTTCCCCCCAAGACAATCTTATCTTAAACGCAGGTGAATTTCACATAGTTTGATATTTTGGTACAGCAACATATCAATATAATTTGTAAGTTTGTTACAGTAAATCTAAAGATGAGAGATGAAAGAAACCAAAAGTGCATGTAGAAATATGTTTCGCTTACCGTCGTATTTATTCTGATTGATCAAAATGAGTGAAATTTGCAGGCGTTTAAGATAAGATTGTCTTGGGGGGAACGCCGAGATAAGATCTTTTGAATAGGACCTCTCGATATTTCCCCCACTCGCACGAACCCGAATCTGATGACTCCTGGTTGTAACCTGCACTCGAAATGTCTTACAATGAAATTTGGCCTATGTTATTCGTATGTTACAGTGAATTCGGCGCAAGCATAATACGAAGCAATATTCCTTCTTAATACGAATCTTTTTAGCTTTTTCACTGTAAGATACAAAGAAAAACCTTCGTAATACGAAGAAAAACCACCTTCGTATTATGCTTGCGCCATTTCCTTCGTATCAGAGTGTGGTCGAAGTTGGTGCTTCGTGTTCCTTTCGAGGTTCCTTTTATGCATTTGCCTTATTTAATTTCTTTTCTCCCATTTTTAAGAGCTGTCAGAATTTTGCCAATGCTCTCATTCCAAGTGCGTGACATCACGTGGAAACGTACGTGACGAAATGTCACGTTCGTTTGAGCATTGTGTCACATTCGTTTGAATGTGAACAAGTTACTTTTTGGCCGATGCACATCCAAACGAATGTGACACAATGCTCAAACGAACGTGACATTTTATAACGTTCTCTTCCACGTGATTGCACGTACTTGGAATGAGAGTGTTACATGCCTATCAAAACCCACACGGAGAAAGCCTTACAAACCATTTTAGGATTTGCAAAGAAAAGCAGCTTGTTATAACGAAGTATTAAGCTTACAGAAGCTTACAAAGTAAATACTTCGTACTTTACAAACCATTTAATACTTAAAATACTTCGTACTGTTTTAATGCTATCTTTTTCCCTCCCTGAATTGACCCCAGAAAAATCCAGAACAGATTAAATGCACTAGTTTTCTTAAGAAGGAAAAGGTAGTAACTTGAACCTTTCAAAGAGAATAACCGTAGAACGGGGTAATATGAGACGACAAATTACGAGGTTTTTTGTGGTTTCCCCCTTTTAATTTCAACTTGAGGTGCTGTGGTGTTCATCACTTGTTCACTGACCCTTTGGCTACACTCCCTCCAAATTTCAGATTTTTAGGTGCAGTAGGGACCTTTCAATAACCCTCGGAATGCCGTCCCATATTTCCCTGCAATGTGGGGTAATATGAGACGAAAGAGAAAAATGGTAAAGAAGCATGGAAAATAAACTCATTTAAGCGGGTTTGGAGCTTTTTAAGTTCTTTTCATTCATTTTAAAGATGATTGGGGACTATAGTGAAGAAGAGATAAAATCTGTAGGGAAGAAAAATGGGTGTCACTAAAGAGAACTGAAAAATGTCCACTTGAAATTTAGAACAGTGGAGGTTTTTACGACCTTTATAAAACCTGTCAGAATTTAGAGGATTTTCGTTTGGCTCCTAATAATCCTGGCGACTCTGTGATTGCCTTCGTGCGTTTCCTGTGAGCTGCCAAGGTCTCCTAGATCACTTAAAAAATTCACGATGGTCTTCTGAACAAACGCTTGAGAGCAACACGACAAAAACTAAAACAAGTGCGCTTTGTCTCGATTTTCTTTCATGTCTCATATTACCCCGTTCTACGGTATCGTAACAATCTATTTTTGCCGTGCGAGAAAGATCGTGATTACACTCTCTACACACTAAACTTCTTACGGATACATCCTATCTGTATTACGGACATTTTTGTGCAATTGCAATTACGGATAGATTTTGCTTGTAATACGGATGAAATCATCCGTATTACAAAGAGTTTTACGTCCGTACCATACGGATATTTTCGTCTGTATGTTACGGACGTAAAACTCTTTGTAATGCGGATGATTTCATCCGTATTACAAGCAAAATCTATCCGTAATTGCAATTGCACAAAAATGTCCGTAATACAGATAGGATGTATCCGTAAGAAGTTTAGTGTGTACTCCTCATTAACAGACGCATTTCTGTAAGCAACCATAAAACTCTGTCTTTCACGGTGAAACCGATATCTGGAAATTTCCAGATATTTTTTCGCATTTCCAGATTCTATCATCTGGAAATGGCCGTTTTTTTTTCAGATATTGTCTGGAAATGTCTACTTTTTCCAGATAATATCTGGAAATAAATTTTTCCAGATAATATCTGGAAATAAATTTTTCCAGATAATATCTGGAAATAAATTTTTCCAGATAATGTCTGGAAATAAAGGCCTTGACGCCGAGGTCCACGGATTTGCGACCTGGGGGTCCCCGATGGTGTCCACGAGGTTCTCAGGACACGGGAAGTCCAACGCCGAGGTCGCCGACGCTCTAGGACAAGCGGTTCCGGAGATACCAAGACGTACCACAAGGAGTCCGTCAAAGCAACTTTTTAGTCGGCGGCCAAAATCATCATCGGCCTCTGGCTGCGTTCCACTTGGGTGTCCGGAACTTTTGACTTCAGCATCGTGTTTAGGTAGTGCTAGACTACCAGGAACCCGTCAGCGGTCGTCGTCGGACCTCCGGTGCGCCCAGGATGCCGACGAACGTGGGTGCTGTGCCGCCACACGGTTCAACACCGTTGTCGCCACCACCCAGGTGGTCCCTGGTGGCGTCCTCGAGGTCCCCAGGACACGGGGAGTCCAACGCCGAGGTCGCCGATGCTCTAGGACAAACGGTTCCGGAGATACGAGGATGTACCACAAGGAGTCCGTCAAAGCAAATTTTTTAATTGGAGGCCAAAACACCTTTGGCCTCTGGCTGCGTTCCACTTGGGTGTGCGGGACTTTTGACTTCAGCACTGCGTCGGGCTGCTCCTGGGCTACCAGGAACCCGTCAGGGGCCGCTGTCGGACCACCGGTGCGCCCATGATGCCGACGAACGTCAGGCCCGCCGGCGCGCCGTGGCGGGCCGGGTGCCTGAACGATCGCGTCGCCACCGCCGCCGCGTCCTCCGACACGACCAACAGCATAGACCACGGGGGCTGACGCCGTGGGCACCGACGCCGCTGACGTGTCCGTCAACGCCACAACGGCCGCGGCGACGATCGTTCAGGCACCCGGCCCGCCACGGCGCGCCGGCGGGCCTGACGTTCGTCGGCATCCTGGGCGCACCGGTGGTCCGACAGCGACCCCTGACGGGTTCCTGGCAGCCCAGGAGCACCCCGACGCAGTGCTGAAGTCAAAAGTCCCGGACACCCAAGTGGAACGCAGCCGGAGGCCAAAGGTGTTTTGGCTTCCAACTAAAAAATTTGCTTTGGCGGACTCTTTGTGGTACGTCCTCGTATCTCCGGAACCGCTTGTCCTAGAGCGTCGGCGACCCCGGCGTTGGACTCCCCGTGTCCTGGAGACCTCGAGAACACCACCAGGGACCACCTGGGTGGTGGCGACAACGGTGTTGAACCGTGTGGCGGCACAGCACCCACGTTCGTCGGCATCCTGGGCGCACCGGAGGTCCGACGACGACCGCTGACGGGTTCCTGGTAGTCTAGCACTACCTAAACACGATGCTGAAGTCAAAAGTTCCGGACACCCAAGTGGAACGCAGCCAGAGGCCGATGATGATTTTGGCCTCCGACTAAAAAGTTGCTTTGACGGACTCCTTGTGGTACGTCCTCGTATCTCCGGAACCGCTGGCCCTAGAGCGTCGGCGACCTCGGCGTTGGACTCCCCGTGTCCTGGGGACCTCGAAGACACCATCGGGGCTCCCCAGGTCGCAAATCCGTGGACCTCGGCATCAAGGCCTTTATTTCCAGACATTATCTGGAAAAATTTATTTCCAGATATTATCTGGAAATGCTGATTTTTTTTCCAGATATATATCTGGGATTTGACTATTTCCAGATATTATCTGGAAAAAGTAAACATTTCCAGAAAATATCTGAAAAAAAAAACACGGCTATTTCCAGATAATATCTGGAAATGCGAAAAAATATCTGGAAATTTCCAGACATTGGTTTCACCGTGTTCTTTCTTAAATACTCAAAATTTTAATTGTAATTAACTTAGAAAACGGTAATATCCGTACAGCAATAAGCAATTGCTCAGTAATACTGACAAAAAATACTAAGTATCATGGTTGCTTACAGAAATGCGTCTGCTAATGAGAAATAGTCAGTGAAAGGCTAAGAGTGTACTCTTCTGAGGAGGAAACGGTCAACCTCACCAACATGTCGTTCATATCAGGAACACGCCACAGATAACGTTTATATACCGGGGTAATTCCACGCCAACTTGAACACTCATAAACCTGACGTCGTCCGATTTCAACCAAAATTGGTGAATCGCCACCAATTAGTGTCTAGAATGACCCCCTAAAATGGTTTTGGCCAATAGCCCATAGTTCCGGAGATGTAGCACTTCACCATTTTTGGCCATTTTCCAAGTTACAGAAACAGTGTTTCACTTAAGTGCTATTATCTCAGCTCCTATTGGACTTACAGGTCTGATTCTGTGCTCATTGGAAAGGGAATGAAATTTTGCATCAAAATGTGGTACTTTTAGGTTGATAGGTCAAAAACTTAAATAAATGTCTTTTTCGATTAAATGTTTAACTTGAAAATGTCGTTTCCAAAATACGTCATCCTGAAAAAAAAAAAATTTTTCACCAAAAGGTCTCCTAAGGTGTCTACTTTAATGTCCTAAAGTGCTTCAAAAAGTATTTGAGTTTTGCAGTATTTGCAGGGGAAACCGTGATGAAATGTGCCCAAAAAGTGCACTTTTTTCACTCTTCGACCAGCCTACGATGGTCCTGTTGCAGTCCCACTCCTTCACCACCCTCTAAACTGTTACTCCTATGCCCAGCATCTATTGGTATGTATCAAAGTAGTTGTTTGAGTAAGTCTGAGCGTTCAGGGAAGGGGTCAGATCAAATTCCAGCTTAGAACTTTTCGTAACAAGACATCAAATCGACTACTGAGTAACTCCACCCCAAGGTAGACCGAGATCTGGGATTGGGTCATGGATTCGGTTCAAACATTGTGGGTTCAATAGGTACCACGAGTACCTATCAACCCTAAAAGGAAAGTTGGCTAGCTCAATTAGAACCTGAGATATTTGCATTTTTCTAAATTTGACTAATTTAGCAGAAAAATGTCGCTTCCCGATTTTTTATGGTAAAAGTTGTTTGTTTAGTTCTGGCTTATGATTCTTCTTTCTAGTCATAAAAAAAGAAAAAGAAAGGTGGTGGTAGGCCAAGTTTTGTACGTTGCTTGGTTTGGCCTACTTGAGCAATTTTGTCGAATTCATCGAAACTTTCAAACCCAAAATACTCCACCTTGGATTTGAACCTGGTACGTCTCATTTCACTTCTATTACTCTAATAAACATCTGCTACATAGTCCCTAGCACCAACAATTCCATATAGGCCAGAAAAATAAAAAACACATTTCTCAATTTTCTACTTTGACCTAATTTTGGCACTTTCATCAAGATTTGGGCTTCTACATGACCATGGGTGATAGGAAAGATCCTCCCTGCCCTCAATTTAGATAGTATCAACACAAACAAAGAAACCCAAACTCAAGGTGCACTAAAACTTTATAATGAAATTGTTTCAAGCAAATTTTAGTAGTTTTCGAGGGGTGTGAGGAATTTAAATCGGATGAAAATGTAATGTGTCTGCCAAAGGTTGATTTGTGGTTCATTAGTTAGCTTTCTCTAGTAGGTTGTGAGCCCTTTTAACTATGACTATAAAGGGACTATACCAGGGACCACCAGGGACTATAAAGCAATTGTTTATTACAGTAAAAGAAGTGGAATGAGACGTATTAGGGTCAAATCCAAGGTGGCGTATTTTGGGTATGAAAGTTTCAATGAATTCGACAAAATTGCTCAAGTAGGCCAAACCAAGCAACGTACAAAACTTGGCCTACCACCACCTTTCTTTTTCTTTTTTTATGACTAGAAAGAAGAATCATAAGCCAGAACTAAACAAACAACTTTTACCATAAAAAAATCAGGAAGCGACATTTTTCCACTAAATTAGTCAAATTTAGAAAAATGCAAATATCTCAGGTTCTAATTGAGCTAGCCAACTTTCCTTTTAGGGTTGATAGGTACTAGTGGTACCTATTGAACCCACAATGTTTGAACCGAATCCATGACCCAATCCCAGATCTTGGTCTACCTTGGGGTGGAGTTACTCAGTAGTCGATTTGATGTCTTGTTACGAAAAGTTCTAAGCTGGAATTTGATCTGACCCCTTCCCTGAACGCTCAGACTTACTCAAACAACTACTTTGATACATACCAATAGATGCTGGGCATAGGAGTAACAGTTTTGAGGGTGGTGAAGGAGTGGGACTGCAACAGGACCATCGTAGGCTGGTCGAAGAGTGAAAAAAGTGCACTTTTTGGGCACATTTCATCACGGTTTCCCCTGCAAATACTGCAAAACTCAAATACTTTTTGAAGCACTTTAGGACATTAAAGTAGACACCTTAGGAGACCTTTTGGTGAAAAAAATTTTTTTTTTTTCAGGATGACGTATTTTGGAAACGACATTTTCAAGTTAAACATTTAATCGAAAAAGACATTTATTTAAGTTTTTGACCTATCAACCTTAAAGTACCACATTTTGATGCAAAATTTCATTCCCTTTCCAATGAGCACAGAATCAGACCTGTAAGTCCAATAGGAGCTGAGATAATGGCACTTAAGTGAAACACTGTTTCTGTAACTTGGAAAATGGCCAAAAATGGTGAAGTGCTATATCTCCGGAACTATGGGCTATTGGCCAAAACCATTTTAGGGGGTCATTCTAGACACTAATTGGTGGCGATTCACCAATTTTGGTTGAAATCGGACGACGTCAGGTTTATGAGTGTTCAAGTTGGCGTGGAACTACCCACCGTTTGCTCGGACGTACTTTTGGCACATTTTGGTGCATCTTTGATATGGACAAATCAATTGGTTTAAAGAAAAAACAAAAGTACACGGTGTCTTAAGTCGCGAGCTGGAGAAAATAATCTGGATCTTTCGCGCGCGGCTCATGTGATTCCGTTACGTATCGTAGGGTCAAACTGATTCTGCACATCAACCGTTATAAATTTCTACGGGAGGGTTTTTATTCAAGGTTTCTATCCTCAGCCAACCCGACGGCCGGGCGCTTTGCCCCAGAGACGGAGAGAGAGATGGCGCTGTTGGAACGTCGGCGTGCCAACCTGTGCTTCCTGCCCGAGGCGCTGTACGACGGGCTGGACCCCGAGCAGCGCGTCCAGTGCCACGACGAAATAATGCAGCACTACTTTGATGGCAAAACCTTGAAACTTGACATGCTGCCTCAGTTTCTAAACGTACGTAAATCCATACAATAACTTCACATTTCGGCGCCAGTTTGTCTTGTAGGATTTTGAGCACAGTGGCAAGTGACCTAGAGACTATGAGGGTGTAAACAACACTGTAAAAACGGTTATGAATTTTTATAACGAATTTTTAATGAAATTTTATAACATTGATGTGAAAAGTCATAACATCGACCGATTCATAACTTTTTCATAACGCTATCATAACAAGTCGCTTGTGATGAGTTTTCATAACATAGTTATGATTTTGTTATGAATTTTCATAACACACTCGCCCGCCGCGGCGGGGTGTCATATACCTGCACCATCCTTCTCCCTCCAACGCACTTGGTGTAGCTCAGTGGTTCACCCTCCGACTCCGAACCAGAAGAGTGGAGGTTCGAATCCCGGTAGTAGAGCATCGACAAAAGCCAGTTTCGGAATGATTCCGACCAACCAATGGCGTCAAATAGCTACCAGTATGACGAAATCATTTTTGTTTTTCATTTCACGTTTTTTCATAACAGCGTTATAAGTTTTCATAACATATGTGTTATGACTTTTTCATAACAATTTCACAACAATGTTATGAAAATAGTTTCATAACATGTTATGAAAATGTTATGACTTTTTTCTTACAGTGAACTCAAGAAATCGTAATCGTATACGGTATAACGACGTATGGTCGTATTAGATGTGTATTACGGCATTGAAATGCCAAAATGTTAACGTTTCTTTTTTCACGTCTCTTTTCCACGAAATCCTACACTCAAGACTCCTTACGGACACCATGTATCCGCAATACGGACGGTTTTGTGCAAGCGTAATTACGGATGGATTTTGTTTGTAATACGGATGATTTTATCCGTAATACAAAGGTTTTCGTGTCATACAGACAAAAATATCCGTAAGGTACGGACGAAAAACTCTTTGTAATACGGATGAAATCATCCGTATTACTAGCAAAATCTATCTGTAATTACGATTGCACAAAAATGTCCGTAATACAGATAGATGTATCCGTAAGAAGTTGTGTACAAGAGCTTTACAGCCTGGCTGAAGGTTCATTAGCGCAATTTGAACGTTTTCAAGTGCAATCGGCTGTTGCAGCCAGTTTACAATCATGCACTGGTCCCACGGTCCTCACTGTATACAATCCGACTTGTGCAGGCATTTGCCGACGTAGCTTTCCTCAACCCCTTGTACGAGGTGACGAAACTTCACGCTATCAACGAGAAAGCTCCCGTCTACGTGTGTCACCTGAACTACGATGGCGGACTTCACTTCTTCAGGAGGCTCTTGCAGCACAAACATCCAGGTAAGCACACTCGTTAAGTCCCTAGGGACTTGGAGAAGGTGAACACGCTAATTACTAAATACATTTTAGTGCTTGCACAGTAAAGTCCTTACGGATAGTTTTGTGCAGCCATATTACGGATAGAATTTTGTCTGTAATACGGATGTTTTTGTCCGTAATACAAAGGTTTTGATGTCCGTAATTTACAGATAATTTCGTTGTAACATACGGATTTACAAATCTTAGTACTACGGACTGCATAGAAATGCAGGAAGTTGTGCGTAACTAATCTCGAAAGTGTGTGTTGCTGCGCATGAAATCTTATATTTCACGCGCATGTTTAATTTCTTGCAAATGCTACGTACTTAAAAAATACCCAGTAATTAAGTGTGCACTGTGGAAACATGTGTTTAGTGAGGAACCTCCGTCCACCCGTGCAGGAGGTTTCTCCGTAAATGTCCCACAGATTTGTCTCATACGCCTTTGTCCCCACCCCATACCAAGTGGAAGACAAATCTTTGTTTCATTCAGTCTGCTTATCAGGCATTTTATCAGAGTTTCCAAACCTTTCTTGCTCTACACAGTACTAATGTTGATCTTGACCACACAGCCTTTGTGAAACGCAATCTCACGAAATGTCACTTTCTTGGCAGGAATGGGCCACGGCGATGAGCTGGGCTACTTGTTCCGAATTCACCTCCTACCGGAGACTACGCTTTCAAGCGCTGACATGCTCTATCGACAGAGGATGCTCAATCTTTGGGTATGCTTCATAAAATCCACGTAAGTACGAAAATAATCGTTTTACTAATCTGCAGGTGGTTCCTTGTGCAATGTCAGTGGACTAAGAAAAAGGAAAGAGAAAGAAACGAAACGGCTGCTTTCAGTTAATTCTGTACAACCCCGCGGAGAGTTTGGACTCACTAGGGACCCTCTCTGTCAGAGGTGCGCACGGTCGACTGCTGGAGCAAACCGGGCGATTTTCGCCCCGTGCGAGGCTAGCACTGCGGGGCTCCTGGCCGGGCGGCGTTCCCCCTGCATCCCCATTCTGGCCTCGCACCGGGCGGTTTTTCCCCAGTTTACTCTCGCCTAATCAGAGGGCCGGATTCACGGCCAGCGTGCGCATCTCTGACAGAGAGGGTCCCTAGGACTCACTCATCGGAGTCTTTCCGTGATACGATATCCATCCATGGTACAGAGAATTCGGGACAGTCACCACTTCCTTGTGGCTAAAAAAATGTTGCGAACTTCCTCTTTTGATAAATCAGGAGTCACTATTTTTGTCGATCGGACTAAGTTGATGCAAAGTTAATTTAGTTCAGTACGCTCAGTCCACATTCTCCTTTGGGAATGTGGATGTGAATCAGCCATAAATTAGCTCATTCACTTCCACACGAACTCAGAATGCTCAAAGGAGAATTACTGTCACATCCCTTCAACGCGATATCATTCTCCTGTACTTGCTTCCACTTGAAGAATGCAAACTGATCTATGGTAAGTGCCTCATGGACT
>NW_023144625.1:3050565-3076741 GCF_012932325.1 Thrips palmi | reverse complement strand
ACAAAATGACCCATATGTATCACTGTGGCAACAAGCTACGGAAAAATCTTGGAAAGAGCTTGTGGAAAATCTCCGTACCCCCCTTTTCCCTGTGAAAAATTCCGTACTTTTGTAGGGAATTGATTCAAAAAAATTATAGTACGTGGGTACGGAAAAAGTACGGAACGTCCGTACTTGTTCCATATGAACAGGGAAGTTCCGTATAGTTGGCATCTCTGCAAAGTCAAGTGTGTACCAGGCATGCACTTCCTGGTGCATGCCTGGCAGGCACACACTTCTTTTCTGCATGCCTGGCAGGCACACACTTCCTGGTGCATGCCTCAGGCACACACTTGCCGTCGCTTATGCATGCATACAAGCAAGTTGCCTGAGGCATGCACTAGGAAGTGCGTGCCTGCCAGGCATGCAGAAAAGAAGTGTGTGCCTGCCAGGCATGCACCAGGAAGTGTGTGCTTGGAGGCATGCACTTAAGTTTGCAGAGCAAGTACGGACGGTCCAGGAAAAATTCGGGCAAATTATTGACCAGACATGTTCCGTACCGTCACGAGGGTAATTTGGGACACTTTTTCACGTTTTTTGAACGCCAGAGGCAAGATTCTCAACCCAGACCAATGGATGCTAACTATGTTAAAGTTGGCCTTTCCCCATGATTTCATGCTTGTCTGGTTCATTTGCCTCGATTTTTGTCTCCCAGGTCTTGAAAGAGTGTCCAAGTTACCCATGACCGGGGTAACTTGGGACAGTAGATAATTACCTACATTCCCATGCATCTATTGATGTTAACGGATGTAATAAATTTAAGTCACAACATGTGGACCAAGAATAGAGTACTCCAAAGAAGCTCTGGCCCGGAAGAAGAAGACCAAACGGAAGTAAGAAATTGCAGTTCCTATGAGAAATATACGCTGCGCATGAGGGTCCGCAGCGTATATTTCTCATAGGAACTGCAATTTCTTACTTCCGTTTTTGTTCTTCTTCTTCCGGGCCAGAGCTTCTTTGGAGTACTCTATTCAGGCCTAGGAACTATTGTAGGACCGATATTGGACTATATCTAGGGCTCTACGTGCAACTCTCTTTTCTACTGGTATTATCCAAGCATTTTCTGAAAATTTCAAAACATGGATTACCAGAAGACAAAACTGCAAAGAAAGGCATCTCTTTCCATCATCAGCGTAAAATCCGAAGTTAAAGTTATGTCAGGGACGAGTCAGGCAACTCCTAGAAGGCTAGGACTGCTGGAAACATGGGGAAACAGACTGCCCAAGTTACCCCGTAAATTTTCGATTTTTGATAAATTGAAGCCAGGATCGAAGATGGAAAAACTATAATCAACGCCCTTTTGCGAACGTTATTGTCTGTGTATGATCTAACAACCAAGAGAGACTAATCGGCCAAATCTGTATTTCACTCCTTGCACTTGGGCCAACTTGTCAATGATTGAAATATTTTGTCAAAAACCCCTTTAAATTAAAAGTATTTTTCCCCCCCCCGGGTTTCGAAAAAAATACTTTAAAATTGTAAAGGGGTTAAAATTAAACCCCCAAACCCCTTCCTTTTTTCCCCACCCCTTTCCCGGCCGGCCCGGGGGCCCTTTTGGGGGGGGCCCCCCTTTGGGAAAAAAAAAACAAAAAAACCCCCTTTTTTTTTTTTGGCCAAAAAAACCCCGGGTTTTTTTTGAAAACCCGGCTAAAACCCTTTTTGTTTTAATTTGGAAAAAAAAACACCAAAAAAAAACCTTTAAAAATTTTAAAAGGGGTTTTTTGGTCCCAATTCCCCCTTTTGACGGTACTTTTTTCTTAAAAACTTTTTTCCCAACAGGTCCCAAATTATTCTCCGGCCCTTTTGTTTCCCCCTCCGGTGGGCCCTATTGGTTTTCCCGGGTGTTTTGGGGAAAGCAGGGGCGGTCCTCGGGGTTATTTTTGACCCTGGGGGTCCCCCCCAAAAAAATTAACAAAATTTTCCCATTTTTCGGAAAGTTTCTTGACCCCAATTATTTTTTCCGGGGGGGGGCTCCCCCCCCAAAAAAACCCCCCTTTTTTCAGCAAATTTACCTCCTCAAAAAACCATTTTTCGGTTTTTAAATTTTTTGGAAAAAATAAATTTGGCTAACTTAATTTGGTTTCCACAAAAATCCATTCCTAAAAATTTAAGCCCTTTGGGAATTGAAAAAAAAACAACAACAAACAAACAAAAAAAAACCCAAAAAATTTTTAAGGGTTTGGGTTAAAAAGCTTGGGGCCTTTTTTTCCTCAGAAATAACTTTTTTTTGATGGTATTGGGCCGATCCAAAATTCAGCATAAAAAACCGGCAGTGAAAAATGTTCTTTTAAAGGGACTCAATATAACATCTGCCATATTAAATTTTTTTGTTCCAGCACGCCAATCAGTAGGTCTCCAAACATATGTTAGGGACCTACTTAAGACCTATGATTGGCGTGCACCACGACTTTCCATATGCACATTCTCTACAGCATCATGTTTCTAAACTGTTGCATCAACATATGTTCCTTTTGATTTGTCAAGGACTCCAAGTTCAGGTCGCGTTTGATAAGATTACAGAACCTATCAGATGAGAAGGCGTCCGATCACGCGCAAGTAAAGATAGTCTCCAAGGTACAATGGCACCGCTGTACACTGCTACAGGATCACTGTGAAATTGGGCATTTTTGGACCTTCAGTACTTTCGCTTTGTCTCGGGGACACGAAAATGACATGAAGAAACGTAAATGCCAAATCGGTCAATTTACTTCTATTGCTTCGTGACATCCACATGACGGCAGAATTCTCCAATTTTGATCGTCAACACTGGTAATCCAAAGGCGTAAAAATTACGCCCTTTAGGGCACTAATACTCATTTACGCCCCTCAAGGGCGTAAATCATTCTATGCCCTGGGGAAGGGCGAGAATGATACAGGCATTTTAAACAAAAGTTTAGTGCCCTCCAACAGGCATTATCGATTCACGTCGCTCCAATTGCCTAAATCGTTACGCCCTTAAAAGGGCACACACTGTAAATGTCTTACGGGTGAAAGGCTGCGCCAACATGTTATGGTGAAAATTTTCTCCATAATACCAACGAAATTCGTCAAAATATCTATAAGGTACAACTGTCGGTATGTTACGAAGTCAGCTGCACCACCAAAATATGGAACATTTTCACCGTAATATGGAGAATCTTCACTGTGTACAGCAGTGAACAGCATTTGGAGTGTAGTTTTAATCCCTTTGTTTCATCAGTGAACAGTGATTGTATTTTGACGAACAGGATTTTGACCATTCCTTCATGTCACTTGACGTCCACATGATATTACTATTCTTTGCGTGGTACCCCGATGTCATTGCTCCGGCTGCCCGCCTAGTGGCGAGCGGAGCCCGAGAGAGGGGGGGGAGAGGAAGAGATTCTGGAGTGGGGACGGCTACGCGAGCCGTGACCTTGGGACGCTGTGCGGCTGCACGCCTGGGAGCCGCGGATGTTCTGCGAACACTGCGAGTGCCGTCGCCTCCTCACGTCCTCACAGACGCAAGCTTCGCCCTGCCAGGCAAAATGTCGCTGGGGGACGAGGCGGCCGGTCGAGCCAGGAGAGCGCCACACCCAGAGAAGACTGGAGCAAGGCAAAGTCCCAGCGTGACTCACGGGCTGGTCAGATAGGAAAGAGTGCACACAAGCCCTTGAGAGATACACTGGCTTGTATGTTGCCAACGGCCCTTGCTGCGAGACAACAGTCTCGCGTTATTCAAGAAAACGACAGACGGATAGAAAACCAGCCATCAGAACAAAAATAAACTATCCCTAGTTGCAACGGGTCCTGACGAGGGGACAGGAAAACATGGCGTTGCTGTGACGAGAAAAGCAAAAATGTGTGATCCCTTTTCCCGGCACAGAACGATTCGTGTCGTTGGCCTGCTCGGCCTATCACTCTACAAAAAATGTCCTGTCAACGCCGTTAATTTATTACCAATGTTTGCTGATATGCAATTCACGGCGTTTACTGGGAACTAGTTCACGGCGTTCTCTGTGATCTCGGTCACAGTGTTCACTGTGATCTGGCCACAGTAAACGCCGTGAATTGGAGCCTGATTTGCAGCACTTCGGTGCTCAGCGGCGTCAAACTCACAGTGTTTGCTGTGAACCAGATCACAGTGAACGAACACTGCGAACAAGATCACAGTGAATCGCGTGAGCAGATCACAGTAAACGCTGTGAATTGACCTACAGTGAAAACTGGTAATAAATTAACGGCATTGACAGGACATTTTTGGTAGAGTGTACAGACGGCTTGGAAATGCATCTGCAACGCTGAGGGCACGACAAGAATGCTGCTTCTTCCCTTTCCATTCACTGACAGTAAATCGAACGTGATTCGACAGTTGAGAGGCATGCCGGGTGGCTTCACGGGGGAACTTCGCCACAACGCCACTTACCTGCACAGGCAAGGGTTGCTAAATCTTCTTTCTCTATCTTAAGGCGAGCTGGACGCTCCTGCCGCAAAGCCGCGCGACTGGTGAGACACGGCAACAGCACGGCCTTGAGCTCGCTCGACCGCTGGGGCCAGACTGCCAGAGGATGGCATGTTTGTATACACACACTGCCGCGGCGGGGCTCGGCCAGCAGGCGATGCGCTGCGGTGGGGGAATTGTGGTTGAGTCCCGAAGTTGACGGGCCGGCCCGGCGGAGCCTTTGCTAGAATAGAAAGGCCTGTACTTTGAGACATGGCATACAGTCTGCAAGGGAAAGTGGGGTGATTCCGGACGCTTTTCCTTTTTGCTCTCACTGCAAATGCAACGGCGATACTAAAGTACAGTTATTGGCGATACAATTGGGTCATTCTACAGAAATGTTACAATTTTACGTTTAGAACTGTGAAAAATTAAAAGTTGTCCGATTTCATTCATATTGGGCTTGTTTTTCTTGTTTCGGCATGCATAGTGAAAGAATATCAAGCGTCACACTTTTCGAGAAAAAAAAATTTTTCCCCAGAAATCATAGGGGAAATGTCTACGGAGTTTACATTAATTGACGCCTACGGAGTTTACATTTTGAAGCAAATACCTGGATTGCAGCCGTTTGAGTTGGAACAGTAGAACGCGCATACACAGCTGACTAAAGGACCACCAAAGCATTGTTTTTATCCACATTTCGAAAGTTTGACCCACGGGGGGTCCGTGGCAAATCGGGTACGGAGTTTACATACAAAAAAAATACGCAACCCTCTTTTTGAAATTTGGGTACCAATCAGGTGCTGGCCATTGGAATCACATTCTTCAAACTAAATGTGTTTTTTCATCCGGAATCCATCGCAGTCTTCAGATTAAGGCTGCGACGTTCCGTTTGTCTGCTATAGCGCCAAACTCGTTACAGTGCACATGTTGATTTTAGGGAAGTAAAAACTTCGGGACAAAAGTTAATTCTGTGCAGGCAGAAAGCTTCAAACTTTTTAGTAAAGTCAGGGGGGTTAAGTTAAAGTATGAAAGTGCCTTAGCAAATAGAGCCGTCGGGAATGATTGTCCTGCGTCTCGTTTGGACGTACGAGAGGCGCAAACTCAGTGAACCACGCATCGGGACAGCCACGGAGTTTACATTTTGCACCTTTCGGAGGCCTCAGCCATCTGAAAACCTCAGAAACTTTCAAACCTAATAGTGGATCATTTTGAAGCACAAAAATCACCATCTCACTGCGCAAACCGCGTCTTTCTAGGAGGAACCGTTTCGTCACAAAAGGGCAGGGACATCAAATTGTAACATTTCTGTAGAATGACCCAATTGAGTATCGCCAATAAACGGCCTTACGGAAACGTATTGCCTTCAGAACGGCAATACAAAAAAGTATCGCCAAAATTTGGCAATACTTTTGGATATTGCCAAAACCACGGCATTTAACCAAGGTCTTCTCCCCTTGATTTATTCGACGTTTATTGCCAAATCGTGGCAATACTAAAGTATCGCCAAATTTTGGCGATACGTTTGTGTATCGCTTTTTTGAAGGCAATACTTTTCCGTAAGGCCGTTTATTGGCGATACTCAATTTTATGGCCAAAAAAGGTACCAAAAGTATTGCCTTTGGATTTACAGTGCTTGGAGATTGAATATGGTTCTTGGATCAAATGATATTACAGGAGAGTAAGGGAGAGTGGGGTAATTCCGGACGCTTTTTATCTTTTCGGTCTTTGAGCTTGAATACGCTTCTTGGGTGAAATAATATAACAGGAGAGTAAAGTATGGACCTCCAGCAACGGTCAGGGAGATCTACGTGCCCAACAAAAGCCCTGCACGTTCCGGAATTACCCCAGGCTAGGGTAATTCCGGACGACCTTTAAATTTGACACTACTCGAACTTACTTTCGCTTGTTTTGATGTGAGGCATGCTTTTAAAAGGCGTAAGTGGTGAGTATGGGGCGATTTGTAACAGATTTTGGAATTCTCTATACAAAATTAAGAACATTCTGCATATCGGTGTCAAACTTGTGCCAGTTGAGCAGTCTGGCCCTTCATCTAGACTGTGCAGCTCCATTGGATCAATCTGGAGGCCGTAAACTTTGAAATCTACACACTAAATTCTTATAGACTTTTTAAATGCATAAGAACGCATTTTTTATGCATAGTTATGCATGCGCAGAAACGTCCATAAGGTATGTATAATATTATGCACCACTGTGTACATTTTATGCATCTTCCTGCATAAAATGTACACAGTGATGCATAATATTATACACAACGTATGGATGTATCTGTGCATGCATAACTATGCATAAAAAAGTCCATAAGAATTTAGTGTGTAAGACGCTTTCCAAACCCTTGCATGCTGTTACGAATCGCCCCAGCATGGGGTGAATTGTAACAGCCATGGGGCCTTTCATAACATCCAACATATTAAATGAAACATCGTCGGGAATGGCATCTCCAGCATTGTTCATCGGATGTCCTGCAGACGCCTTAAAATCTACATTACAAGCGGCCGTTGACCGCCTCAGCATTAACTGACCGGCTATGTCAACCCTAACCTCACTTTTTTCAATTTTGGAGGAAAGAATAGAATAACTCGCTTTAAAATGCATTTTGAGCTGTGTAAATGTATTGGAATTAGGCAGTAGATGATTCGAGAAATAATTCAAGCATTTAATTGCTAAAACTACTTAAACTCTTGTTTTTATACGGGTCTGTGACGAATCACCCCAAATGCCTGTTACGCAAGAAATCCGTCCCTAACTATCACTGGACAAAGTAAAAGCAACTTATGCCACGTGGTTGCATTGTAAAGGGGTCACGCTTCAAGGCCCCAACGGTACTTCGATGGTGATTCGTACCTGGGGAGCCTCAGACAGAAACTTCCTAGAACTCAAAATTAAAGATTTGCCTGTTTTCGGTGTACCCTATATTTCAGACGCCCTCCAAAACTATACCTGAGCACCGATCACATCCGCTTCGATTGTTGAAGGACCCTGTACTTGAAGCGAAAGAGGGGCCATACTCAGATTTTCCTCTGCTCCCTCCACTTAAATTAATAAACGCATTTGTTACGAATCGCCCCCGTTACAAATCGCCCCATACTCCCTTACAAGGACATTTGCTGCGATTTAAAGTGTTTGATTATTACTCGGAATAGTTTCTGTACACAAGGTAGGTCTACGCCAGACCGCGTCTTGTCGTAACAGGCCGCTCTCTGTTATTCAAGTTGCGATACTTTCAACACAAAAACGTGCGAAAATATCCAAAATGTGATTCCCACGAATCATTGCTCCCCAGATGCGATGACTTTTGTATCACAAAATTTTTGCAATTTGCAATTTTTGCAACGTTTGGGTAATTTTCTTTGGCGAAGTGGTCGTTTATATATGAAAACATTTCGTTAAATTTTTGAACTGAAACATTTGTTGTTACGAGGAAAAAAAAATTTTTGGAAGATTTCTACAGCACGCTTGTTGAAGCTGAAAACATTTCGAAAATATACGACATGTGTCGAATATAAACGATATTTTTGTAAAATTACAAACAGTTCGTTAAAGAAAATTACCCAAACTTTTTTCGTTTTTTTACGAGAAATTTTTTTACAGTGCGTGGTGGCCCCGGAAGAGCGTCATCGGGACCTTACGGCGTCGCCAACGACGTTACCGAAATTTGGGTGACGATTTTATGACTGCCCAAAATTTGGTAACCGCGGGCTCGTCACCCAAATTTGGGCAACGGTGCGTGCGTTACCCAATGAAAGAGCGATGGTGGTGACTCTTTCATTCTCAGTGAAAAACTCGATTTTTCGCCGTTTGTAAGTGTTTATTGGCTAACTAAACCAGTTGAGCTAGGTGAGCTAAATAGTGATATTTCGCGTGTGCTGAGCCAAGGACATACCCAAAAAGTGTGCAAAATCTCACCGATATCGGCCGAGCCGTTCAAAAGTAGTGCGGACACACACAGACAGACAGGAAAAACTTTTCGACCCCACTGGAGTAACAGGCTTTGCTATCGCTCAGCCAATCATGTCGAGTCCGGAGGAATGGGAGACACTAAAACAACCAGCTGCAAAATGAATGCAAGAAGAGGGGCCTCGGTGCGAGTGGCAACAAGACGCAACTTATTGTTGATCTATCTTTTTACTGTTTTCATGTCATAACATTTGCAAGAGACGTTGAGGACCTCAAAAGCACGCTTTATGCTTAAGGTTTTCATACTTTGAGTTTATTGGTTGACGTTATGAGAGGACATATCGAGGGGTCCTATTCAAAAGATCTTATCTGGGCGTTCCCCCCAAGACAATCTTATCTTAAACGCCGGCAAATTTCACTCATTTTGATCAATCAGGATAAATACGACGGTAAGCGAAACATATTTCTACATGTACTTTTAGTTTCTTTGATCTTCCATCTTGAGATTTACTTGAACAAACTCACAAACTATATTGATGTGTAGCTGTATCAAATGATCAAACTTTGTGAAATTCACCTGCGTTTAAGATAAGATTGTCTTGGGGGGAACGCCCAGATAAGATCTTTTGAAAAGGACCCCTCGATATATTCCCCTAACCTATCAAAGCACATGGGCACTTTAAGTTAGACTGAAAAAGAAAAGTCCTCAGTCTCAGAAAGCATGTCATGATGCCTCTGCTGATGTGAGTCGTCCCTCAATTTTTTTTATTAATGTTATTTTTACTATTTCAGGTTTGTCCGCTCTTATGGTGGTGATGGTAACAACAACACATTACATGGCGAGCAAGACATTGGGGCGATCAGAGCACTACCACACTGTGGCAAAAAGGTACGGATAATCCTGTTAATTTTTTTGCCAGTATTCTCCGTAGCCCTCTTATCAATATTCTCCGTAAGCTCTTACAGTATTCTCCGTAGGGCCGTACAGTATTCTCTGTAAGTCCGCACAGTCTTCTCCGTAGGACCTCGAAGACTGAATAGTCCTACGGAGATCACTGTAAGGTCCTACGGAGAAGACTGTGCGGTCCTACAGAAAATACTGTAAGAGCCTACGGAGAATATTGATAAGGGGCCTACGGAGAATTACCACAAGCTGTTTACAGAATTTTCCGTAGCTTTTTGCCACAGTGCAGTGAATCAGAGAGAGGATGCACTCAGGGCATCGTTTGCCAAGCTGACAATACCAGGCCTCAAAGGCCAAGCCCCAAGCTTCCCTGAAGGGGGAAAAATCGATTTGATTGGCTGAGCGATAGCGAAGCCTGTTATTGGCTGAGCGATAGCGAAGCCTGTTACTCCAGTGGGGTTGGAAAGTTTTGTCTGTCTGTCTGTCGGTCTGTCTGCACTGTCAGAAAACTCCGTAAAAATACGGAAATTTAACGGAGACTGTCCATTTTTTTTTACGGAGATCTCCGTTTTTATGAATTATGGATTTTCTCCGTAAAAATATGGAAGTTATGTATATAAATGAAATAGAAGCCCTACTTATCAAAAAGAACAGACTAATTCACGTTATCGATGGGTTGGGTGACCAACTGATTCGGTGTTCCAAGAGTGCGCCTTCCCTAAAGCGACCTCGCCTTTGGGTTTCCGTCCATTTATCCGATCCTGGCATGTGGTCAAGTGGATCTTCAAACAGTTTTGGAGAATATCACTTTCGTCTAAAAGGACACTGTTTGCATTAACATCGGAGGTAGAAGGAGGGAAGTAAACCGTTAAAATGCGTTTATTTCTGCAAAAATGCGGTTCATCTCCGTAAAAATACGGAAAATCTCCGTAAAAATATGGAAAATCTCCGTAAAAATATGGAAAATTTACGGAGCCTCCATTCCCAAAATTAGAGTAACTTTCTCCGTAAATTTACGGACTTTTTTTCTAACAGTGTGTCGGTCTGTCGGTCCGTCTGTCTGTCCGCGCTACTCCTCCTGAACGGCTCGGCCGATCTCAATGAGATTTTGCACACTTTTTGGGTATGTCCTTAGCTCGGCACACGCGAAATTTCACCATCCTAGCTCAACTGGTTCAGTTTTTATAGGCAAAAAACACCTAAAAAACGGCGAAAAATAGAGATTTCTGCAGATAGACCACTTCTGTCTTGGAGAAAGGGGGGTCTGGGGGGCGGAGCCCCCCAGCCTCGACAAGTTGAAAAGTGACAAGGGTCAAGATCGTGTTATCTGTAGATAAAAAAGCTCTATTTACAATGTAGGGGGGTCTGGGGGGCGGAGCCCCCCAGCATTCAACAATTTAAAAAAATAACCGACAACGGACAAGCCATTGCCTGCCGCAGGCAGGCTAGCGCCGCAGGCCAAGGTGGGTACGCCAGGCGTGGTTTGGAGGAACAGGCAGCGAGACATCGCGAAGCCTGTTACGACAAGACGCGGTCTGGCGTAAACCTACCTTGTTAACAGGTATGGGTATTTTCTGTATAGGGTTTATAGTTGGTGCTGTTGGATATGAACAGTAGCATGACGGTACAAAAATATCTTGCTTCTTAATTTTTTTTCTCCACACGAGCATGCACACTAAGGGAGAGTGGGGTAATTCCGGACGCTTTTTTTCTTTTTGGTCTTTGAGCTTGAATGTGCTTCTTGGGTTAAATGTTATGACAGGAGCGTAAAGTATAGACTTTTACCTTCAAAATGGTATACATGAAAGCCAAATCTCAGCAACGGTTAGGGAGATATAGGCGCCTAACAAAAGCCCTGCACGTGTCTGGAATTGCCCCAGGCTGGGGTAATTCCGGACGACCTACGGGGCAATGCCGGACGACCTTAAAATTTGACACTACTCGAGCTTACTTTCGCTTGTTTTGATGTGACCAGGGATCCTTAACTTATCTTATAAGGGCATCAGAACGCTTTCATAAGAGTTAAAGTTATTACCCTTAACTTCTAACATCTTTTCAAAAGGGTAAGTTATTTTTTTATGTCTCGAATTTGTGTGGATATACTTTTGCAAGTCCGTACCCTGAACCTATAGCGAACCCAGAGAACTGGAAATGGTCATATTGACGTCAAGTGAGCTAAAATTGTCATATTGACGTCAAGTGAGCTAAAATTGATAAAATTTAGTCACGCTCTGCATCAGTGACCCGTCATGACTAGAATTTGACTCGGTATTTTGTGCCAAATTCATATCATAAGATATCATATTCAATAAATGGATATCAATTGACGTACACTTGACGTCAAAAATCGCTAACTTTGACCGTCGGCAATGATGTCATCTTGTCACCAATCATTTGACATCATCGTGACCTTTTTCTGTTCTTTGGGAACATTGTCTTATGTTACATTATGACAGCAGTGTTAGTTAAATGTTAAGTTAAGTTAAGGATCCCTGGATGTGAGGCATGCTCTTAGAAGGCGGTTAAGGACATTTGCTGCGAACTGAAGTGTTTGATTATTACTCAAAGCATGTTAAAAGGGGAATAATTTCTATAAAAACCCCCTGAATTGACAACACTTCTCGAGTAAAGCTTTTAAAACATAGCAACAATGCTATTTTTCGTTTTTTCTTTACCCTTCTTAACGGTGGGGATGCAAGTCCACAATTTTGAACCCACTACCCTTTAAAATTATGCGGGAAATTGAAGAAAATAACCCTTTTTGTCCGATTTACCCCACAGGTAGGCAAAACCTTTGATGTTCAACTGTAAAAAAACGGCCAGCCATACGAGCACTCCCGAGACGTCAAAGTAAAGTCCAAAAACCATATAATATATAAAATTTTTGTCATGGGACTGAACTTGACGGTAAGGTACGATAAGTACATGGAAATACGAGGGAAAGATGCAGCTTTTGCCTATTTTTGATGGTACTCAAATTTCGTGAAGCGACCACAGGCAAACGGTTTGACCTCCTACTTTGGCGATTTGGAATTCTTCTTTTAAACTGATTATCTTCCTCTGTTAGGCGGGCTTTTGAGTTATCTTCACTCTAACCCAGTGAAAATCGAAGTGTCCGGAATTACCCCGTGTCCGGAATTACCCCACTCTCCCTTATCGCATTCCATGTGTATGGCCCTTTTCAAGATAACGTTGAATGATGGTAATTTTGTACCGCATTGCAATGGCACAGTACATAGTGAACAAAAATTGGTTCTTGTTTTGACCACCACATGAGTCACTGTAGATGACAATAGTATCAATGGAATGCACTGCAAATGCAACGGCGATACTAAAGTACAGTTGTTGGCGATACAATTGAGTATCGCCAATAAACGGCCTTACGGAAACGTATTGCCTTCAGAACGGCAAAACGAAAAAGTATCGCCAAAATTTGGCAATAATTTTGGATAATGCCAAAACCACGGCATTTGACCAAGGTCTTCTCCCCTTGATATTCGACGTTTATTGCCAAATCGTGGCAATACTCAAGTATCGCCAAATTTTGGCGATACTTTTGTGTATCGCCCTTTTGAAGGCAATACTTTTCCGTAAGGCTTTTTATTGGCGATACTCAATTGTATCGCCAAAAAAGGTACTAAAAGTATTACCTTTGGATTTACAGTGTGGTCATTTGCAAGACTTTATGTTAAGTTTTACATCATTTCATACGTTTTTGAGGGTGCTGGAAATGAACATGGAATCCAATTCAACATCCGACGCAGGTTTGAGGCCTAATGGGAGAAATGTTAGCCAGAATTTTAGGGTAGTCAAACCAAAAGTGTCAAACAGTTTTTTCCAGCGAACCAACCTCGTCGTCCCCGTATATGAGGGGGAGGTCTGGCCCCACTGTGGCAAAAAGGTACGGAAAATTCTGTTAATTTTTTTGCCAGGATTCTCCGTAGCCCTCTTATCAATATTCTCCGTAGGCTTTTACTGTATTCTCCGTAGGGCCGTACAGTATTCTCTGTAAGTCCGCACAGTCTTCTCCGTAGGACCTGGAAGACTGTATAGTCCTACGGAGATCACTGTAAGGTCCTACGGAGAATACTGTGCTGTCCTACGGAAAATACTGTAAGAGCCTACGGAGAATATTGATAAGGGGGCTACGGAGAATTACCACAAGCTGTTTACAGAATTTTCCGTAGCTTTTTAAAATTTTACCGAACTATTCGCACATCCTTAGGTGTTTACCTACACTCTAAATGTCTTACGAAGAAATTTCCCATAATACGAAGAAAATGGCGCAAGCATAATACGAAGGTGGTTTTTCTTCGTATTACGAAGGTTTTTCTTTGTATCTTACAATGAAAAAACTGAAAAGATTCGTATTACGAAGGAATATTGCATCGTATTATGCTTGCGCCGAATTCACTGTAACATACGAATAACTTAGGTCAAATTTCATTGTAAGACATTTAGAGTGTATGGGTAGGTAACATTTGAGCCAAAAATGAGCAAAATCGTCAAAGGTCAACTTCGACCACTGTCACTTGTTCATTTGGCAAAATGTCCTTTACTGTGTTATAGACTCGTTTGTTTTGTGTTTACTTGTCAGGATGTCTGATAGTGAAACATCTTCGAGTGAGGATGAGTAGGTCCTGCATGACGAATTGAATAAACTGGAAACTCTCCCTACAGGCAAGAAAGATGTACGGCACGCAGCTGCAAAGATGGTTGTGGCGATGAGAAGTGTCAGTGACATAACCCGTGTTGGTGCTAGAAGAGCGATGGAGGGAGCCACACTGTTCGAGCCAACAACTTAAACCTCAGGAGAGACGTTTCCGGATTTTTAGAGGCAGCCAATCTGGGTGAGCGGCCTGCAGCCAGAGCTCTCCTTAGGCTATCTGATGGGCTCCTTGCTCCGTAAGAAAGAAGATGGCGGCAGGGCGTAGTGGCGTCCCACAACAAGCAGAAAGCTCGGCTGGTGTCATGGCGGCGTTCCGTCCCGCGCGGATTGACTGAGGCGAATTAGGCTTCTTTTTACGCTATTTGATCGAGAAAAAAAGTGATTTACGTAGCGGAATATAATCTGAATCATTTAATAGGCTTCCACATGCGTAAAAATCGAGCAGCTAGATGATATAAGTGTTTTGAATAGGGTCCATCACCGTAGTCCGGTAGGTTAGGTTCCTGTAAGAAAGGTAAATGGGCAGCTCGGGCTCCAGTTGTGGCTGACTTTCTTTTCTTCCAGGTAAATCCATTCATTGCTGAAAATAATGGTTACAATCCCTCCTGCCTTTTTTATTGCCATATGCAGGACATAGCAGGATCAGGTGGTCCTAGGGGTATTGTAAACAACGAAAATATTTGCTATATTAATTAATACTGCACTTCCCCAAAGAACAGAAAATAGTCATATTGACATCAAGTGACTGAAAAATGACAAAATTTAGTCACTCTCTTGAAAGGTGACATCAGGATGATGTCAATTTGACTCATTACAAACTACGAGCAAAACTAACTGGAATTGCATTATTCCTTTCAAAAAGTCTTACGCCATTTGGAAAAGAGGTAAACTGGCGATAACCTGTGAAGTTAAGATCTTGAAGAACACTTGGTCACGATGACGTCCGTTTGATGTCATCCATAAACGCATTTAATCAGCAATTGCGGTGAAAAATTCAGACTTCTCTGGTATTCTGGAAAGTCTATCGCGTTCGGGTGCTGAAGTGAAAAATACCAGGCATTTTTTCATCCTAAAGAATTGCCGTCACTTTCGAGTCAACTGCCGGGCAGATTTCCGACCGCTGGTCTCAGAGCAGCGGCGAGCAGTCTATTCTTAGATGTCTTCGTGGCGCAGTGGTAAAGAGCTCGCCCCCGAAGCCGAGGAGGAGGGTTCGAGTCCGGCCGGCCGCGGTGCGACTTTCGACATTTAACGGAAGGAGACACTACTACCACACATGGGCGGGACAACTAAAAAGGGGGATATCAGCCGATGAGTAGAGTCGTATCCTTTATACATTTAATGGATTCGTGACATCATGACGTCAAAATTCCCTAACTTTGACCGTCGACAATGATGTCATTCTGACAAACAGGATTTTGACCATTCTTTGATATCATTTGACGTCTGGATGACAAATTTCTGTTCTTTGGGTCAGTGCCTATTGAGCTGCTCTAGTATTAAGGAATTATTTGTGTCGTACTCTGCATATACCCAAAATTTGAATAGCAAAAGTAGTTACAATTTAATTGACACAAATGTATTTGGCGAGTTAATGAAGAACCTGAGGACACCAAGCTATTGATGAACGTGAAACTTTGTTGGTGAGGGATTGTATTATCTTAGGGAGTAGTATATTGGCTCATTTTTCTGAGACAATGCAATGATTAACATCTCGTTTTACTTTAACCTCAAGGAGGCGCTGAAAGAGTCATGGCATGGCATTGAGAAAGGGAAACAAATGGACCTTCATGAACTTGTTGTGTTCCTGTTGCAAGTTCTTGATGCAGATCTAAAGGTACCGGTATGTTGTGTTTTGTCCAACCGTATCTACACATATGATACCTCTTTCTTTTCATTGACAGCCATTTAATTGATTACAGCTTCCTGATATCAACAACTTCCTCATGAGGCAGTCGGAGGCAACAAAAGCTGTCACCCATTTCCCACCTGTTTTCGATGCAAATTGTCACAATTGTCCTGCCTGCATTGTGGGTTTGTCAGTCACTCTTATGAAGATCTCACAAATCATATGTCCCTGGGGGTTCTAAGCAGCAAAAATAAATCCATTGAAGTATGTCCAGAGTTGATAGAGCAAAGTGATTGCGGTACTTTGTGTGGTTAATCTTATTCTATTGTATGGTACTTTTCAGGACTGCTTGAACAATTTTTGGAGGGGGACACTCTTCCGAGCATCAGATGCAGAAATTGAAACCAACCAGCTGCCGCCAAGCCCTGATCTATTTGAAGAGGAGCCTTCCATGGACAATCACCACAAAATTTATGTAGACAATTTGGATGCACATACATCAAATTTGAATTTAAATCAAGATGTTCTGGTTTGTTCAATGGGTTTGCAATGACTGGATGTGTATTCCCCGTAAACAAAACTACTATCAAAAGTAGTACTGTCGTACTAGCATATCGGAACTATGTACCTCCCAAAATGTAGTACTGAAGTAGTACCTTATGAAATAAAAAAAGGCATCCGAACGTAGTACTGCCATGCTACATTTCAGGACGTCTCTTTCGGGAGCACTTCGGGACGTCGGAAACGGTAGGTCCTCGGGAGGTCTTTCGGGGGTCCCCCACTACCCGGGAAGAGGAAAGAGGAAAGCGGATGTGTGCAGAAGAGTGAACAGGAAAATGAAAGCATGGCAGGAGGTTTCGGAAGGCCGAAGGAATAGTGCTATCTTATCTGAAACTAATAGGTTACATGTGCAAGTCGAAAAAGAAGAAGGGAAATCAGTCTTAGGGAGTGTTCTCTAGATAACTGACGACGCATAAACATTGTGTATGCCAATTTTAAGACTATGTGTGCTTTGAAAATAAAATACCTTCTGTATCAAGCTCAATGTGTTGGTGTGAGACTATGTATGATTTGAAAATAAAATACTTTCTGTATCAAGCTCATTTTGTTGGTGTGAGAGTATGTATGCTTTGTAAATGAGAAACTTTCCGTAGCAAGCTTATTGGCTGAGCGATAGCGAAGCCTGTTACTCCAGTGCGGTTGAAAAGTTTTGTCTGTCTGTCTGTGTGTGTACACTACTCCTCCTGAACGGCTCGGCCGATCTGGCTGAGATTTCGCAGGGTTATTAGGTATGTTCTTGCTTGGGGGGCGGAGCCCCCCAGCCACGACAATTTGAAAAGTTACAAGGGTCAAGATCGTGTAATTTGTAGATGAACCCCCTCTATCTAGAATAAAGGGGGGTTGGGGGGGGGCCCCCCCAGCATGCACAGTTCTGAAGTAACTGAGATGGACAAGCATTGTCTGCCGGGGGCAGCCTAGCGCCGCGGGCCCAAGGGTAGGTACGCCAGGCGGGGATTGGAGAAAGGGGCAGGAACATCGCAAAGCCTGTTACGACAAGACGCGGTTGGCGTAAACCTACCTTGTATTATGTCCCCCCAAATTTCCCTTTCCCTATTGATTTTGATAAGCTCTGCATAAAATAATGACCACAGTATCTGCGCCGATGAAGAAAAGGGGTGTGGAATGCGACGGACACTCCTCAAGAATACGGGATCGTTTTCTTGAGAAATGCCCTGAGAAACCCCTTTTTCTTGCTTGTTCGGCCGGAATTTTGCCTAGATGGCATCGATTAAACCCCAGGAAGACACTCTGAGCGTGGGCGAGCTACAATTTGACTTTCGTTTTCTCCCCTTAAAAAATATGACGGAATTTACCGAAAATATGAGGGAAATTACGCTTGACGGAAATTACAAACAGGTGTTTCTGGCTCACTGCAAATGCCTATCGCCATAGAAATCTGCCATAACTTTGGCACACTAGTTCGACATCAAAACACATCTTTTCACGTGTAGGATGTCTTTCAAAACCCCATAGAGAAGGAGCGAGAGGGGCATACGGATATTACACCAATTGTTACAACCCACCGATTTCACACACAACTTTCACTCGCACTTTCACCCCCCTTGCTTTTTCGCCCCCGAAAATCGTACACATGGGAAACAGACCGTGCTGATTTTGAATACGGCGGTGGTTTTGAGCAGGGAGCACTCCTAGTAGTTTTTGTGGTGCTTACTTTGAAACCGCTAAGGTAAAAGTCGGAGTACGGTGGACATTTAGTAGGGTGCGTCGATATGCACGACTTTTCAGATGCAGCTTTTGGGTAGCACTCAAAAGTTTCGTTTTTTTGTGCTGATTCCATAAATGACCTCGGTTTTGCGATAGGACAAAGCCTACATGACCCTACCGGGCGTTTTATGTAAAAAAGCGGATTTTTTGTATTTTTTCTTGTTTTTTGGTTCCGCATTCCATCCCAAACTGTCGGGGCGGCTGTTGCACGGTCGGATGGCCACCGCCTACACTATATACAAGTTTTGCAGCTTGGCAGGACCACCGGACACCTCACGTGTGTGTCCCAAACCTCAATTTTCACCCTTTTTTACAACAATTTTTCATATTTTTTTCCCTTTTTTTCAGCTTTTATCGAGGATTGTACCGACCCAGTCGGTCTATACCATGACCAGAGGTTGTTGCTGAGCGAAGCGAAGCACCCTGTTTGGGATTTTGAATAGCTCATTTGTCCGACCCCCCCCCCCCCCCCCCTGATACCTTTAGTTTACAAGAGGTATCTTCCTCTGTTTATTTTTACTATATTCATATGCGTATACATAGTCGAAGCTCCATAGTCCTAGCTCTATAGTCCAAGCTCCATAGTCCAAGCTCCATAGTCCAAGCTCCATAGTCTAAGCTCCATAGTCCATATTCTATAGTCCAAGCTCCATAGTCGTACGCCAAGCTTCATAGGCCATTTAGTTTGAGAATAAGATCGGTCGAGAGTAGGGACAGATCTGTCACGAGTAGAGAAAGATCTGTCACGAGTAGAGAAAGATCTGTCACGAGCCCGTTAGGTTAGGTTAGGATTGGTTGGACCATTTAGTTTGAGAATAAGATCTGTCGAGAGTAGGGTAAGATCTGTCACGAGCCCGTTAGGTTAGGTTAGGATTGGTTGGATCATTTAGTTTGAGAATAAGATCGGTCGAGAGTAGGGAAAGATCTGTCACGAGTAGAGAAAAATCTGTCACGAGCCCGTTAGGTTAGGTTTGGTTGGACCATTTAGTTTGAGAATAAGATCTGTCGAGAGTAGGGTAAGATCTGTCACGAGCCCGTTAGGTTAGGTTAGGATTGGTTGGATCATTTAGTTTGAGAATAAGATCGGTCGAGAGTAGGGAAAGATCTGTCACGAGTAGAGAAAAATCTGTCACGAGCCCGTTGGGTTAGGTTAGGTTTGGTTGGACCATTAGTTGAGAATAAAATCTGTCGAGAGTAGGGTAAGATCTGTCACGAGCCCGTTGGGTTAGGTTAGGTTTGGTTGGAACATTTAGTTTTAGATTATTAAATAGCCTTCCGTCGATTCAAGGAGAAACCAACCATTGCCGAATCACAATCCTTCGCGCAAAAGCATACTTCCTGGCTATCACCCCCCAAAAAGAAAAGAGGCTCATTTTCAAAATAAACACATCCAAATTTACTACTGATGAAAATGCATTTCCATCTCCAGCAGAATCCAGCTCAGCATCGAGGCCGAAGGCCTTCCCCTGGCTAGTATAAAACAGTGCAGGGGTGCATAGAACGCAACTTGCTTGATTTTAATTTGTAATAGACCGTGTGAAGATGTTTACAGATGTTTAAGCCGATGAGGTGGTTTTCACATGTACATGAGACTATACATACTTTGTCACACTCGTAACAAGTCGCTCCCTTCTTAGGCTCACTGCTTGCCTCTGTTGGATCCAGACCATGTCTGAAGCGCATGTGCCTGTACAAGGTTTTCTTGTGTTCATATGTAGCTGGACACCGGAGGCCAGACAAGAAATTTTTTATAGAGAAATGATCAAAGTAGTCTAAGGCAGCCAGTGTTGTTACTCACAGTGAACATGCCTCCTTTGAGTACATCTTCACAGGTTGACCGACAGAACAGAAATGACCGATAATCGCGCGCTTTTCCCTTATATTTGTTTTGCTACTTGCTTGTTCTGCTAACTCAATTAGGGTCAGTTGGGGTAATTATGGGACACGGGGTAAAAATGGGACAGCTGATTTTTAGTCAAGAATCGAGATTTTAGAACTTGTGCCGTAGCAAAAATTATTTTCTCAATAAAAACATCACATTTGGTATGTAATGCGTTCAAAAATGTCAAATCTTGACTAATCAGCTGTCCCATTTTTACGCCGTGTCCCATAATCACCCCAACTGACCCTAGTTCGCTCCTTTTTCAAGCGGTGTTTTCCCTTCCCCGGGCCAGTTTGAAATTTCGCGTCTCACGGTGCCCCGCGCCAGTCCCCACCACTGCCGCTGGGGGCGCTCCGATCGGCGGTGCTGTGGCATCTTCCTGCGCGTATCCACTCGTAGCGGACGCGCTCGTGGTGAGTCCTGGGTAGGCAAGGGGAAGAAACACTTGCCAAGCTAGCTGCACCGCAATACAATATTTACCAACAGGCAAAACAGGGCAAAACAGCTGATTTGGGCGGATTTTGGGCATTTGTTTTCTCCGCCTCACCTCCCTCTCTCCTCCCCCCTCCCTACACAGCCCCGGTCCGGGGGCTGCCTTGCGTTTTATGTACCCCTACACTGTTTTATACAACCTGTGGTCATGGTATAGGCCGACTGGGTCGGTACAATCCTCGATAAAAGCTGAAAAAAAGGGGGAAAAAAATGAAAAATTGTTGTAAAAAAGGGTGAAAATTGAGGTTTGGGACACGCACGTGAGGTGTCCGGTGGTCCTGCCAAGCTGCAAAACTTGTATTTAGTGTAGGCGGTGGCCATCCGACCGTGCAACAGCCGCCCCGACAGTTTGGGATGGAATGCGGAACCAAAAAACAAGAAAAAATACAAAAACTCCGCTTTTTGACTTAAAACGCCCGGTAGGGTCATGAAGGCTTTGTCCTATCGCAAAATCGAGGTCATTTATGGAATCAGCACAAAAAAACGAAACTTTTGAGTGCTACCCAAAAGCTGCATCTGAAAAGTCGTGCATATCGACGCACCCTAACATTTAGTACGCGTTCTGAAAGTTCACTTCCAATCAATATACGATCTTCAAATTCAAGCAAGATAGTCACTATTAGTTAGAGATTTGATAGGTCTGTGTGGAATTCGAAGATTTGAATGGAACAAAGGGTTGTAGTAAGTTGGTGTAAGGTGCGAATGGACATGACGGAACTTACAAAATCGACCCTTTTGGCCCCTCTCCCGCGTCACATGTAAGCTTTGAAAGTCCGTATACAAAGGGAACAAGCTAGTCTAGTGCCAAACAAGATTCTTAAATGCATAAATGGACTGCACTCGAATGAGTTCGCACTGGGGAGGGTGTGGACACGAAAACGCCCTCTACGGGCGGAATCACCCCACCACGTTTTTCGTGTCTTTCGTCACTGCTTCGGCGCTGCTCCGCACTTTCCCGTATTTTCTAAACTCAGTCCGGATTCAGCCATGGATAATCCAAAGAGGATTATGATTGATATAAGTGAATTTTATAAGCAGGTGAGTGTCAGAGGTCATCCCACAATGGGGTTTGCGTTCGGTTCGCGAACGCAACGAACGTGGCTATTGTCGGTATGATATTGATTTAGACGTTTTGATGTTGAAATATTCCCTGTGTTGTTGTCGTTGTTGTTGGCGTCTGTGTACAAGGAAGGAGTTGAGCTTGAGTAACCAGATTTGGAGGGTACTTGAGGAGTACCGTCCAAAGAAATAATCCGGTGGTGCAAATCCCGTCCGGGTCGCACAAGGGCTGCTGTAGGTGCATCATGGTTTACATGAGCGGGAGGGGGATTTCCGCCATTATTGGTGCTAGCAGGGCACATAGGGGTATTTTTGGAATCGGGGCGACGAGACAAGATGAATGGACCTGGTCCCGACCCCATCGGCCGCTTTTACCAGTTGGCCTGATCAGGATCTTCAAAAAAGGGGGTCGCCCGACTAAAAAAAATTATTGCAGATTTCGATCGGTCTCAGCAAGACCTTTTCAACGAGGGGTTGGAAAGGGGGTCCAGGAGCCCGACTTTGTCTATTGGTCACATCAGGATCTTGAAAAAAGGGGGTCGACCGACTGAAAATCTTTACTTAAGTTTTCGATAGGTCTTGGCAAGACCTCTTCAACGAGGGGTCGGAAGGGAGGTCCAGGAGCCCGCCTTCATGAGTTATGGGAAAAAGTGCGACGGACTCGTTTTGCGCTCCTGCTGTGCCTCTATTGCAAGGAGTTGCAGTAGCATGGCAAATAGGGGTATTTTCGGAATGGGGGCGAAGAGACAAATGAAATGGGCATATTCTAAGGACAGTTGGAGTAAAAAAAGTAAGGACTATTGCATATTGTGAATAGAAGGGCGGGCCTAAGTCACGATGGTACATCGATAACTTTGTTTTAAACCCGCTCACGGTGTGTGTGATGCGAGCGGGCCGAAGGCCCGAGAAAAGGCCGCCGGCAGGCCAAGCTGGGCCGGCCCCCTGTCGAACCGAGTTGCCGGCGCAGCGAAGCGGAGCTGGCAACTCGGTTCGACGGAAGGGGGGGCCATAGCTTGTTGGCTGAGCGATAGCGAAGCCTGTTACTCCAGGGGGGTTTGAAAAGTTTTGTCTGTCTGTCTGTGGGTCTGTCTGTTGTCTGTCTGTCCGCACTACTCCTCCTGAACGGCTGGGCCCGATCTCGGTGAGATTTTGCACACTTCTTGGGTATGTCCTTGGCTCGGCACACGCGACATTTCACCATCCTAGCTTAACTGGTTCAGTTTTATAGGCGAAAAACACCTAAAAAACGGCGAAAACTAGAGATTTCTGCAAATAGCCCATTTCTGTCTTGGAAAAAGGGGGGTGTGGGGGCGGAGCCCCCAGCCTCGACAAGTAAAAAAGTGACAAGGGTCAAGATCGTGTTATCTGTAGATAAAACAACTCTATTTAGAATGTAGGGGGTCTGGGGGCGGAGCCCCCAGCATTCAACAAGTTAAACAAGGTAGGTTTACGCCAGCCCGCGTCTTGTCGAAACAGGCTTCGCGATGTCTCGCTGCCGTTCCTCCAATCCACGCCTGGTACCTACCTTGGCCTGCGGCGCTAGCCTGCCTGCGGCAGGCAATGGCTTGTCCGTTGTCGGTTTTTTTTTAACTTGTTGAATGCTAGGGGGCTCCGCCCCCAGACCCCCCTACATTGTACATAGAGTTGTTTATCTACAGATTACACGATCTTGACCCTTGTCACTTTTTACTTGTCGAGGCTGGGGGGTTCCGCCCCCCAGACCCCCTTTCTCCAAGACAGAAGTGGTCTTCTGCAGAAATCTCTATTTTTCGCCGTTTTTTAGGGGTTTTTCGCCTATAAAAACTGAACCAGTGAGCTAGGATAGTGAAATTTTGCGTGTGCCGAGCGAAGGACATACCTAAGAAGTGTGCAAAATCTCACCGAGATCGGCCGAGCCGTTCAGGAGGAGTAGTGCGGACAGACAGACCGACAGACAGACCGAAAGGCAGACAGACAGACAGACAGACAAAACTTTTCAACCCCCCTGGAGTAACAGGGTTCGCTATCGCTCAGCCAATAATTTTTCTGCCAGGATTCTCTGTAGCCCTCTTAGCAATATTTTCGGCTCTTACAGTTTTCTCCGTAGGACCGCACAGTCTTCTCCGTAGGCCCTGGAAGACTGTATAGCCGTACGGAGAACACTGTAAGGTCCTACGGAGAAGACTGTGCGGTCTTACGGAAAATACTGTAAGAGCCTACGGAGAATACTGAAAGGGGCCTACGGAGAATTGCCACAACCTGTTTACAGAATTTTCTGTACCTTTTGGCCACAGTGTGCGTGCGCGCGTGTGTGTGAGTGTGTGTCCGCACTACTCCTCCTGAACAGCTCGGCCGATCTCGGAGAGATTTTGCACACTTTTGGGCCCGTCCCGTTAATTTATTGTAAAAAAATGACGGAGGGACGGGCATATAGTATGATCCCTACTGTGCGTCCGTCCGAGGACTTCCCGTGGTCCGATCTTGACCAAATTTGGTATGCAGCCTCCTTGGGTGACCCTAAGAACTGCCCGGTGGCAGCAAATCCGATCCGAGCCCCGGGGGCGCTGCTGCAGGTGCATCATGGTCTACATGGGGTCGAGGAGGATTTCGGCGACGGATACAGCTGGGCATGTAGGGGTATTTTTGGAATCGGGGCGACGAGACAAAACCAACGGTGCCAGCTTTAAGCGAATCGGAGAAGTTTGGACCCGGGTTCAAATCCCAGTAGGGTGTATTTTGAACATTCTTTTTATTCGAGTTGTTCCATTCTTTCTGATGTTTTTGAGGGTGCTGATGACAAAAATTTCATCTATTTTGCCCCAGACTCAGGTTCAAATCCCGTAAGGGTTTAACATAGGCGAAATTTGCACATTTCTTAATGTACGGGACGGGCCAAAGTTGCCGATGTGTATCGCAACTTTTCCTGTTATTGGGTATGTCTTTGGCTCGGCACACGCGAAATTTCATCCTAACTTAAGTGGTGCAGTTTTTATGGCCGAAAAACACCAAGAAAGGGCGAAAAATCGAGTTTTCAGCAGGCAGATCACTCCTGTCTCGAAGGTAGGGGGTCTGGGGGGGGCCGCCCCCCCAGCCACGACAAGTTAAAAAGTTACAAGGGTCAAGGTCGTGTTATCTGTAGGTGAAGCAACTCTATCTAGAACGAAGGGGGGTCGGAGCTCCCCAGCATGCAACAAGTTAGAAGCAACCGACGATGGGCAAGCCAATGCCTGCCGAAGGCAGGCTAGCGCCGCAGGCCAAGTTAGGTACGCCAGGCGCGGATTGGGGGAACAGGCCGCGAGACATCGCGAAGCCTGTTACGACAAGACGCGGTCTGGCGTAAACCTACCTTGTTAGTGCATGCTTGGCAGGCATGCGCTCGCTATACAGCGTGCTTGCAGGCATGCTCCAGTTAGAGCATACTATGTACACTCTTTGATTTGTAGAGTACGCACAATTACGGATGACTTAAAACTTTTCAAGCTGAAGTTAAAACGATAAAACAAGAAACCTTGTCTGCAAAGTAAGGCTCAAATTAAGGTCCTTCGTTCAAATCATCAAAAATAAATAGTTAAAGGAGAGGAAAATGTTATAAATGCCATACGCGGAATTCTAATTTCTGCAGGGGGGAAGCAGATAAGTATATCGAAAATCGTTAAGCAAATAATTTAAGTAAAAATCATGCCACGACGCGGAAATTTCTTATTTCTAATAGGAAGAGCTTATGGCTTTTACTTTTACGTTGGGGCCTCCGCCTTTTTAAAAGCATCGTTACGTTAAGACTGCTTCAACAGTGTGCCTCGAACTTCATTGAAAGGATCCATCGATCCTCGCTCTTGTTACGAATCCAAAACTAGAAACTCAAATCTGATCCAAATGCTTTCTCGTCATACACTCTCATTCCAGGAATGTGACACAACGCTCAAACGAACGTTATGAAGTGTCACGTTCGTTTGAGCGTTGTGCCACATTCGTTTGGATGTGAAGCGGCCAAAAATTAGCTTGTTCACGTTCAAACGAACGTGGCATTTTGCCACGTTCGTTTCAACGTGGTGTCACGTACTTGGTATAAGAGTGTAGTCATCTAATGATTTTTGTCTTTTCTTTTTCAGCACAACAAAATGTCAACCATCCGACTTGACCTGACCAGCCTGCTGTCTGTACTCAAGACGCGCGCAGACAGCGCAATAATTGTAGTCCCGGACAGAGGTCATGATAACCGAATCAAAGAAATAGGCGCCTACATGGAAGACAACGTCGGTCAAAGTAAGCTCACTAGCAGAAAAAAAGTACAACAAACCTAACTACAATTCCTAGCCAACATTTTATCACGGATGGACTGTGATTTCAAGATACAACAATATTAAGTACAATGAATCCGGCATGAATAATGCAGTCAAGTCCGGACTTCATTCTTTCTACAAATGAGGTAAACACCATAAGAAACGAGAACGAAACAGACAGGTTCTGCTGCACACAAGCTGCTGCACAAACACTTTATTGACATCACGTTACTGTCGTCATTTCATTTGGGGAGCAGGTGCCAAGATTCGGTCTAAAAATCCAGAATAAGATGAACAATGGGCACAGTTTTAACAGTGTAGTGCCCCTACAAACTTGATTTCTTTTAGGAGATTCCTTTAATTATTACTAATTTGGGCAGTTGGTTAAGAGCTATACATACAGTGTCATTGATAGATTTTTTC
>NW_023144625.1:3033875-3050065 GCF_012932325.1 Thrips palmi | reverse complement strand
TTTCATTGTAAGACTTTTTAAATGCATAACTAGCGCGTCATCACCCGTCAAAAAATTAAGACGGTGGGACGAAAAATCATTATCACCCCTCCGCCTCCTTGCCAGCCTTGTCTGCGGGGTTTTTTCTTGTCTTCAGGGTATGCAAACGGTACAACGTATTGGCTCCAAGGTGGCTTCAACGCATATTGTGGTGTTGCTCTCTTCGGGTTGATGCTGTGGAAAACCCTCAGGTACTCTACTATGACTTACAGAGTTTGTACCACGCCCAAAGACATTACCCAAACCGAAACGATACCAGGGCCGTTACGAAAACAGTTTGCACAATGACAAAAACTCGAAAAGTGTTGCACCTGGAACCAAGGTAAGGGGTTTTTCCTTGTTGATCAGGCGTCCCGGGAGTTTTGTTCCCATGTGGGCCAAGTCAAAATTCCGCTTCCCGAGTTTTGTTGATTTAGGCCCCAAAAAGAACAAAACTCAGGGGAGCGGAATTTGGACTTGGTCCATATAGAAACAAAACTCCGGTACGCCTTGATCAACAAGGAAAAAGGGTTTCCCCTTGGTTCCGGTGCTACATTTTTTGAATTATAGTCAGAAGTGCAAACTGTTGTCGTAACAGCCCTGGTATCTTTTCGGTTTGGGTATCATCCCTGCTTTTGGGTGTTGCTGAAGCTGTTTTTGGTTTCCTTCCAGGTTCTCGTGGCAGACCTGAAGTCCTTCATCGCCAAGCCCCGGGAATCATTTGACCCTGGTGCGGAGGAAAGGTACACTATCCCCCGGTTTACTGTTTTCTTTTTCACGTTCGTTTAAGCATTGTGCACGGTTAGCGCGACTCCTTGAAAAACAAGGACGGTTTGGCCCAAAAAAAGTAAATATGGAACACCCCAAGGAAGTTCCTTGGAAGTCTGCTCCCTTTCCCAAAGGGAAAGCCCCCCTTTTTCCAAGGCCGGTCCCGCGATTTCCAAGGACGGTCCCTTGGTGTGTCGCACGCCGGACAAATTCCAAGGGCCCGCCTTTTTTTGGGGAGCGCGCCCCCAAAGGGGGGCGCCTTGGTAGTTCTGTGCCGGTTCAAGGAGCCGCCCTGGTCTGGGTTTTGTCGATCCAAGACGTCGCCTTGTTTGTGCCCGCGAGTCCCAGGAACGTCCTTGCCGGAGCCCGCAAGTCCAAGGAGGCTCCTTGTTTGTGCTCACAAGGCCAAGGGACCTCCTTGATTCTTGCTGCAGCCCCATGGAAAAGTCTTGAAATGATCAGATCACGGCTTCAAGCAAGAGATTTTAAATTAAAATAAACGTCTTGCAAAATCTTCTTGTAGTCCGTTATGTGGGAAAGTTCAAATTTTCGCGCCATTCTCACCAGCGCCACCTTCGCGGTGCGGCGGACATCTGAAATTATTTGAAAGGCTGTGAGGTGGAATGCCATTTCAGTCCACCTGTGCGAGTTTGTGAAGCCGGATGTGTGTGCCGTTGCATCTTTTTGAGTATCCTTCTTCCTTTCCTTTTTGAATCAATCATTTTCGTTTTCCGCCGCGCCTGAAGAAAGATGTAGGGAATATTTGCGACCAAAGAGAAGTACTATCATCGCCTTTGCCTCTCGGTTTCGGGCCTGTTGTGAAATGCCATAACCTCCGTAGGCAACCTTAGCACCTTTGTGTATTTCTTGCTGTCTGTGGCTTATCTCATGCCCTAACAGTAAAACATTCTTACCGTTTAATGCCTGCTTCGCTTTCCATCGTCCGCTTTCAATTCTCTAGCGTTGGCGTACTTGCAAGACCCAAAAATATTGAGAAGGTTTGTTCTTGCCTGCCAGCTGACGCCATCGGCCGTTGGCTTTGAGTCGAAATAAATATCTTTAGTGGTTCGTGTTCTCGTTCGGACAGTGTTTCACTTCGTTTTAGACGCGTTCTGTGTTTTGTTTTCTTAGTACTTTGGTGCTTTTCTTATTGAAATGATACACGCCTTGTTTAATTTTCTCCCGGTTCACACAGCACTCAAGCCTTTGGTCTTGAGCTAGTGAATCAATCTATTAACTATGCCAAAATAACCTTACCTTGAGAGTGTTTGCATTCTGCATGGTGCAGTTTCGCTTGTCACTTCACATCTAATGCACTCTAGCCTTTGGTGTTGAGCCAGGGAATCAATCAATTAAATTTGCCAAAATAACCTTACCTCGAGAGTGTTAGCATTCCGCACTATGCATGTTTTGTCACTTCACATCTAAAGGAATGTCACGCTTTATTTATAATTTTGTACCCTGTTCCAGGTTGTTCGTGTTCTGCTGTCCTGCTCTTCCTGTTTGTTAGCTGGCTTCTAGAAAAGCTGAGTCTGCTTACCTTGGTTAACGTCTTCTCGGCCCAAAGCACCATACTTCAAAGTTGAAATCGTAAGTCTTCCTTCTTAACCGGTTCTTTTGAATAACGGAACTCTGATCCTTGTGGATGTGCGCGTCTTTAAATGTTATTTTTATCAGTCTTCCCACTGCATTGCTTTGCATGGCTGGAGTTTAACAACCTCATATCAAGCACATCAACTTGTGACAGCTTTCATGTTCTTAATTTTACTTCCCTTTCACCTTCATTTGCCAAGTTTCTTTCTCCTTTTTTATACAGAGTTTTTATCTAGTCAGTCAAGCTCTTTCTTTAAATAGATGTGTTTTACTTTCTTGCTTGTGTCTATCTGGAATGATTTGCCCCTTGTACTCTTGTCTCTCTCTTCTCAATTTGCATTAACTATTATGATATTTAAATGGTAGCCCTTGTATTGAGCAAGGGAATCAATCGATTTAATTTGACAAAATAACCTGACCCAGATAATGTTTGCACTCTCCACTTTTGCTTGTTGTTTCTTATCAAAGGAAATGTCTGTGTATATTTATAATTTTGTACCCTGTTCCAGGTTGTTCGTGTTTTGGTTCTGCCGCCCTGGTTATGCTGCTTGCTGGCGTGCTCCTGAGTGGCTGTCTCCGCTCATCTTCTTTATCGTCTCCACTCCCTGGTCTTGTTTTGCAATTGTTTGTAAGTTCACCACCCCTGCCTTCTTGACTGGAGCAAACTTTACTCTTTTTTTTTTAAATTGGAAGTCTTTCTTCTAGACCTATGTTTTGAATAAGGAAACTCTGTTTCTTGTTGATGTGGATTTTGGATCCAATTCTTTGGATGTTATTTTTATTTTTATGTATCTTCCCACTGCATTCCTTAGCATGGCTAGAGTTCAACATCCTCATATCAAACACATCAACTTGTGACAGGTTTCATGTTTGGATCCTGTTTTCAAACTAACTCTGTGAGCTTTCAAAGCTCTCTATCTAAGTAGAATCAGGGTTTATTATTTTGTCCACTCTCTTAACATAATTTGCCATTCCCTTTCACCTTTATTTGCCAAGTTTCTCTCTTCTTTTTTAAGAGTTTCTAGCTAGTCAGGCAAGCTCTTTCTTGAGACAGATGTGTTTTACTTTCTTGCTTGTGTCTATCTGGAATGATTTGCCCCTTGTTCTCTTGTCTCTCTCTTCTCAATGTGCATTAACTATTATGATATTTAAATGGTAGCCCTTGTATTGAGCAAGGGAATCAATCGATTTAATTTGACAAAATAACCTGACCCAGATAATGTTTGTATTCTCCACTTTTGCTTGTTGTTTCTTATCAAAGGAAATGTCTGTGTATATTTATAATTTTGTACCCTGTTTCAGGTTGTTCGTGTTTTGGTTCTGCGGCTGTTTGCTGGCTGGCTTGTGAGGCTCATCTTGTTTACCGTTCCGAATTCTTGGTCTTGTTTAGTAATTGTAAGTTCACCCTCCCTGCCTTCTTGACTGGACCAAACTATACTTTTCTATTTCAAAGCTGTAAATTCCCTTGTATGTGATAAATTTAATAATTCCCATGCTTACATACTGTTATGTTTTGGGGTGAGAGCAATGGGTAATTTTTAATTGGGTCTTTCCAAGCAAATGTCAACGAACACTGCCGCATGGAACTGCAGTATTGAATGGCATCGAGTTAATCTCTGTGGTTGTTTTCCTCTTTTGATTATTGTGTTGTGATGGGGTCTCTTCTGAGAGCGACCAATTCCATATCAGCTGAGGATGGAAGGCGGTTGGGGTTCTGTTTTTTTGTATTTGAAAGTGATGATGTGAGAGGCGCTTTCCTATTATTTTTGAATTTTTATTCTATATATTTTTCACATTTTAGAAACTGAGCAATAACTGTGTGCTGTTGTGTTTGTTAGCTAAGTCTAGTATTTTGTTGCCCTTTGGTATTGTTTATTTTATTTCGTGACCTGGGCTTCTAGTCAAGTATTGTCTCCTATCATTAAGTACTGCTAGGTGTTTGTAAATATCCTGGCTTATATCGAGTGTGTTGTGTGTGCTTGGTGGGACTTGTTTGGTGGGACCTGTGATGTGGTCGCCCCACTCTTAGTTCATGATTTTTTGCTGTTAGTGCTGTACGAGTGATGTGGGAGATGGTTCTGAAAATTCTGTGCAATAGTATTTCTTTGTTTTCTACATGTATGCGTGGTGTGTGATGTGAAATGTTTTTTAGATGTAGGAATATTGTTGATCTTTTGTTCGTGTCTTGCTTTGTATTTTGGGGGCAAAATCGGAACTAATGTTGTTATCATTGTGTAATTCTTCTTTCCATATTGAACACTTTGATTCATAATTATGCTTAGTTGAGTTATAGATAGGAGAAATTTTGTTAAATAAATGCGTTTTTTCGATGTGTTATTAATGCTGATGTACTAGGTTGGAAATTCCTCTATTCCTCATATGATAAATCTTAAGTATGCATTGTGTGTTGCACAACTTAGCTAAGAATGCAAACATTTGATAATTTGATTTCATCCGTGCACTGTTTTTACTTAGGAGTCAGTAAGGCTAGTCAACAGAAATGAAACAGTTACTTCTGTTGGTCAAGTACCATCATGAACTAGGGTTAAAATGGACTACTTTTCCCAAAGCCTTCCGCTGGCCATGTTCTTAGAACTCCTACCCTATCAAGTCATTCGCACTTTGCCACATACATACATATCACAGTAAAATTCATTGCACGTAGAGGAGGGAAGGAACATAATGATTTATTCAAAGTTCACTATCAAAAGTCATTTGTTTCTTCTGTACTAACAACACTAACATAATATATACATAAAGTGTATAGAAACATAACCATGGAAACAAGGCTGACAGCAATTTGAGAAACAGTCACTTGGTGACTTCAATTAACACCAAACAAAAATAATTAAATGATAATTTCAAGCAAATAAATCAAACATTCTACATCTTTATATAGATAAATACATAACAGCAAATATAACATATAATATATTACAGAATGAAAATTTTAAACGACTAAATCAAGCATTCTATATGTCTAAAATTTCTTTCTTTGAATCAGTCCTACTTCTGAACTAAAGCTCTTACAGCAGCATTCAATTTTGACACACTAACCAATGGAGTTTGATTGATACCAGCCAGGCATTCAAAGTAATTGATAACAGCCCTCATAAAGATTTGAAAACAGGCTCACAGCAGTAATTTTAGAAACATTTACTTTAAGACTTCAATTAACACCAATCAAAGTTCTAAACTTTAAAATTAAAATGTAGCAAATATAACATGTAAAATATTACAGAATGAAAATGTTAAACTACTAAATCAAGCATTCTTTATGTTCAAAATTCCTTTGTTTAAATCAGCCTTACTTTTGAACTAAAGCTCTTACAGCAGCATTCAATTTTGACACACTAACCAATGGAGTTTGATTGATACCAGCCAGGCATTCAAAGTAATTGATAACAGCCTTCATAAAGATTTGAAAACAGGCTCACAGCAGCAATTTTAGAAACATTCACTTCAAGACTTCAATTAACACCAATCAAAGTTCTAAACTTTAAAATTAATATGTAGCAAATATAACATGTAATATATTACAGAATGAAAATTTTAAACTACTAAATCAAGCATTCTATATGTCTAAAATTTCTTTCTTTGAATCAGTCCTACTTCTGAACTAAAGCTCTTACAGCAGCATTCAATTTTGACACACTAACCAATGGAGTTTGATTGATACCAGCCAGGCATTTAAAGTAATTGATAACAGCCCTCATAAAGATTTGAAAACAGGCTCACAGCAGTAATTTTAGAAACATTTACTTTAAGACTTCAATTAACACCAATCAAAGTTCTAAACTTTAAAATTAAAATGTAGCAAATATAACATGTAAAATATTACAGAATGAAAATTTTAAACTACTAAATCAAGCATTCTATATGTCTAAAATTTCTTTCTTTGAATCAGTCCTACTTCTGAACTAAAGCTCTTACAGCAGCATTCAATTTTGACACAGTGACCAAAGGATTTTGATTGATACCAGCAAGGCATTCAAAGTAATTGAATACAGCCCTCATGTATGGGTGATATGCAAGATTGAAAACAAAATGCGCCTTCATGGCTAGAGCAATAGCCTTGATTACAATTTCACCGGCATTTACATTGTCTACGGATCCAACAAGGAATGTTTTCTTGTCAATTTTAAGATACATTTTGCCTGAGAGACGATCTTTAGTTGTCCACAGAAGGAAGGGAAACATTGGTGATGGAATATCCTTGCGTGTTTCCACTGAGTCATAGCTTTCTACATCTGTTCCTTCCTATGAGCACAAACAAATTAAGAAGAAGAATTAAGAAGAACTCAGATTGGAAACAATTCACTATGAAACTCGAAAGTGTGGAGATTTACTTACCGGCACAATTTGCAACAAAGCGCTACTTGGAAATTTCTGAATTGACTCCTTGAATAATTTGAAATGTTCCAAATGATCTTGTGGCGCAGTTTTGGAGTTAAGAGTAAGGGTCAGAAGTTTGGGTAGGAGCACAAGGGCCTGCAGCTCTTCTGCAAAATAAAGACAAAATGCAATAAGATTACTGCAAATGAACCACAAAAACCTTGATAGATGAAGTCCATTGCAACACCGTACCAATGTCAAATAAAGCATTGACTTCAGTAAACATGTCAGGTTTCACCAGTGAACAATGTTTCACAATATAATTAGCTATCTTTTTAAACCTGGGTACAATATCAACTTCCAATGGTTCAATGCGAGAGAATTCTTCTGATATCTGCAAGAAACAGAAACGACATTAGTGTCAATGCAAAGAAAGACCAATAATAAAGGAAAAGTTGGAAATGATAAGCACAGAATCGACTTTAATACCATTTCTCCTTCGTAACTGGCAAGATGTGGGTATTCTTCCAAAATGTCAGTGCAAGTTGGTCTCTCGTTTAATATCCAATTCCGTCTCCCCTGGTATGTTGCATGTAAAGCTCTACTTATTTCGTCCTTATTTCTGCTAGTTGGTACAGCATCACGCATCCAAGATTTCTGAAAGTTGAAAATAATTATTGGAAACAGAGCATGTCACTTAAAACACAGGTTTCTTCACACACATTGCTGTACCTTTGAGTTAGTTATATCATCAGGTTCAATTTGACTATCACTTGTTGTGATTTTGGCACCAGCAGATGATGGACCAGCTTTTCCTTTAGCCTTACTTGACTTATCAGATGAAACTCTTTTGGAGTTCTTTTTCTTTTCAGGAGGTAATTTTGATTGGACCGTCTCAAACTTTGTCTTCACTATGCGAAGCCAGGATGCCTGTCAAATAAGGAAGTTTAAAATAAATCAAATGCAACTGCAGAATAAAGAAAATACAAAAAATACAAAAAACGAAAAGAGAAAAATTTCTTACTCACCCAAGGACAGTCCCCTTCATCAGCTAGTTCGGGAAAATCCTTTGTAATACCTTTGGCCATAGATATTTTTACTTGGCTTTCTGGATAGCTAAATGCACCACAAAAGAAAGAGAGAAGGGTAAGAACACTTCAACATCAGATATTAAAATTCTTGATATAACTGAAGGACTTACTACTTCAAGGGGCTTTCTCGGCCGACGGTCACGTGTCGAAATAGAATGTTCAAAAGTGAAGTCTGATGCGATACATCTAGTCCTCCTTTCTCTTTAATGAAATTCCGAACCTTTTTGCCAGCCTCTGTATCATTCAAGATCCCTAAAACATCCATGGGTTCCTGCAAATAAATTTCATCAATTAATTCTTGAATAAATCCTAGCTAGATCAGACTTCGATAAGAGTAAAGAGGAGAGGGAACAAACCACACTATACGCATCCACTTTGGAAGCTTTACTCTTACTAGCAACATCTGATTCCCTTTTCTTCCTTTTTTTTATGATAGAGGAACTGATGCATGGGTGAATGTCAAACATTATTGCCTCATTAGTAGAGTTGCAACAAAGAATACCATTGTCGTCAATGTATCCTCCCAACTCACGAACCCCCTGAAAGCAAACAGAAAATTGTAATTACAATATATCTGAAAGAGAAAGTTCAATAAATTAATAAAATAAAATCAAAACATACAAGATCATCAGAGTCGTCAGTGACCACAATAGATGTAACAGAAGCTCCCTCTTCAGTAGTGAGATTATCAGCAGGAGGAGGAGCGGGGTTCCCAAATTTCTCAATAATTTTCATTAATGCTTGCCTTTGAGCATAATTGATATCTTTGCTAAAATTTTCAATCAAAATCTTATCTGTAAAGCTCAACAGCATATCTCCATCAATATCATTGCCTGCAAGAAAGAAACGAAAAAACTTCAGGTCAAATAAACAAAGAACTAGTAAGTTTCACAATTGCAGAAATTCAGAACGCAAGGATGCAGCTGAAAGAATTAACATAAATACCAGCAAAAAAAAAGACTGACAGAAAACCATGCATTACAGAACCGTCTACCGATTATGGATAAAACTAGTTAAGGAACACATAGTTACACCCAATAGTACTTGTAGCATGCAACTCACCATATAGTCAGAAAACCAAATATTTGAGACAAAGGTAAGTAGCATCAGAGGAATAGTCACTCCATTTGCTGATGGGTGGGTGAAGGGGAAGGTCTGATACATTGAATAAGTGGGTAGGCGCATTTTCTGGCAAGACAATTGAATATGAATTGAAGCGCTCTACCAATCCTGCGGTGCACCATGACTGAAGACTAAGGAGGATCATATCGTTGATTTCAGGGTCAATGACAGCCCTAATCCTGCCAAACCGTGGCAATTCATCAGGGTTATCAGATGCTTTGCTGTACATTACAAACTCCCCTCGACGATACTCAAAACCATTCACTGTTACAGCATCAGCAACAAACAATTCATCATCAGCTTGGTACCCTAATGCATACAGGTGGGCAGCTACAGTCAGAGTGTTCACAGTAGCAGACCTCCTCCTGATGAATTTCACTTCCCTTTCAATGTCAGGACTCTGGGTACCCCAAACTTTGGCCTGTGCAACTTGTACCTGCTCCATAGCTGTTTTAGATGGATTGATAAAATTATTGCATGTTGCAACATGTCTTTTCACAGGGCAATTCTTTCCCTCATTCCTGAAGCATGCAAATGGCTTCATTGGGCCCATTTCCAACATATTCATCCAACTGTGCATCAGGTGGTGAAATTTATTTGGTGGGTCCACCCCTGGATACAAAATGTACCAGCTCATAAAGAATACATGAAGCAGTCTTCTCAAGTATGGAATGACAGTATTTCTGGGAATACATGGAGCCAATTCTATTTGATAAATACGATGAACCAACAGTAACATTTGAAGATGCTCATGCTCCTCAGGCACACCAGCACCATCTTCTCCAATGCCATCCAATAAAAATGGAAGTGCTCGAAGCAGAACTAGGGTTTGAACTGAATTCATTTTTTGATTGTGCACATGTTGAGCTTGTGCAAGGGAATCAAATGAAAAGTTTGGGGTGGGTTTATCTTTGGAATTTTGCTTGCCATAGTGAAAAGCAAATATTCTCTGGTTGAGTTCTTGCACTGAAAATAACCCCTCAACACAAATGAACTGCCTCAAGGTGAGGCGTATAACCATCATTATCACACCTTCTGGGCCATCATGTTGAATGTCAAATAGTCTGTTATTTTCCACACGAAAACCAGGAATGTCATTCAAACATGTTCTGTACCTGATACCACACTCAGTAGTGAAAGCGTCATTCTGGGCCACTCGCTGGAGCTGCCAATCAGTGAGTTCAGGTGTTCTATTCTCACCAAACATTACATTCCCTTGATGCAGTTCTTGCCTGCTTATCATGCATAAGGGGCAAAAGTGGCGAGCACCACATCCCAAAAACCCCAGCACTTCATGAATCGCCTTGGCATCTCCTTTCACAGCCACTAATTTGGCTCGTAATTCCACAAAACCATCATCGGTAAAAGTCCTCACACCTTCCTCCTGCAGTATACGCATTTCTTGAACAAATCGATGAAGTACAGCTTGAAAAGTACCGTTGCAATCCTGAGTGTTGGCCAAAATAATTGGATGGATGCTACTCAAACTGGACCGATCCACTGCTGGCATATTGAGAATTTCCACCTGAAAGTTGCCCAACGAATGAAGGCCACTTTTAGACCCTAGAGAGCGTGCTGGATCAACATCATCATAATACAATGCTACTTGAAAAGCATGCGGAAATTGTTGAAAGAAAGCACTTCTGCGAAATTGGTCACCATCTGTATAGCACCTGAGCATACCATCCTGAGATGGAAGTAAATTATTTATATACTCCATTATCCTGGGTTTCCTTGCAATCAGTTTGAGGATGTCAGTAATAGAAACATATTCATAAGTTCGAGGAACAGGCACCAGCCCATATTCAGCATCATCTTCGAGGCGTTGGTCTAATCTTTCTTCTATGTGACAAGAGATCGGTGTAACATACTGGTAGTAGGTCTTGATACCAGAGATTTGGCCAGTCTTGGATTTGAGACCAACAAAAGGACTTTTTTCTTCAAATTTTGCCAGAAGTGCTCTGCCTTGAGGACTGTCAATCTGCCCAACATTGTTAAGGTATTGTGCCACATCTGCCTGCAGTGACAGATTGTTCACCTTCAATACTAGGTCAGCGCCAACCACCGCTTTCCTAGCACCTTCTCGTGTCATGGCTGGAACACTTCTCATATTAACAAGCATGTTAACTGCAGCATGTTTAGCATCCCTGCGGCCGTCTGGAAGTCTTTCCAACCTGTCCATGTCATCTCGTCCCCTGGGACCATTCCGAAGTCTATGTAACTCATCCATGTCATCATCTCCATCCCAATCACTGCTACCATCACTGCTACCATCACTGCTGTCACTGTCGTTTTCAAAGGAATCCTCAAGCTCTTGATTGTCATCGTCAGCATTAATTTGATTCTGATTGGCATTGTCCTCATTCCTGATGTTGTGATTATGATTCTCCTCAACCCCATGATTGGGAAGGTGGTGAATTTGCGTGTGGTCTTTCCATCCACGATAAGTAGCAAAGCGCCCACCACAAATACCACAACCAAAGCCACCTGGTAAGCCTTGAGTGACACGGATCCCGTGGACAAGCAATAAATGGTGCCGAACCCCATGAAACAGATTTTGTTGTTCCGCACCACATGCAGGACACAAAACTAATTGATCCATTTCCAAGCAGAAATTGAACTCAATAAGACTTCCAAAAGTCTTAAAAGAAAAAAAAAACCAATAAGACACAAGGCAAACTAAAAAGCACACAAAACAAGCAACTCAAGCTTCCAATAGACAAACATAAAAAAAACTAGATACTCACAGCGGAGGCAATCCAAGGTCTCTGGTTTCAAATTAGTATATCCAGAGAGGAAAGCCTGCACTTCAGCCACGGAGCTGTCTTTGGACAGTTGAGGTAGTGAACCCATCACAACACTATAATCAAAAGAGGAAAACAACCAAAAAGATTAACATGATGCCATACAATACTGCAGTTGCATGTGGCAGTGTTCGTAGACATTTGCTTAGATAGACCCAATTAAAAATTACCCATTGGTCTCACCCCAAAGTATAACAATATGTGAGAATGAGAATTATTGAATTTATGACATACAAGGGAATCTACAGCTTTGAAAAAGTAAAATATGGTTTGGTCCAGTCATGAAGGCAGGGAAGGTGAACTTACAATTGCAAAACAAGACCAAGAATTCGGGAAGGTAACCAAGATGAGCCTCACAACCCAGCCAGCAAACAGCAAAGGCAGGGCCGCAGAACCAAAGCACGAACAACCTGGAACAAGGTAAAAAATTGTAAATATACAGGGACATTTCTTTTCATAAGAAACAACAAGCAAAAATGGAGAATGCAAACATTCTCTGGTCAGGTAATATCTTTAAATTTAGTTGATTGATTCCCTTGCTCAATACAAATGCACATTGAGAAGTGAGAGACAAAACAACAAAGAGTGAATCATTCCAGATAGACACATGCCAGAAAGCAAACCACAAACGTCACCTTACGTGAGCATGGCTATTAAATTTATAAATTTATTTATAAAATAAATTTATTTTAATACAAGTAAAATCACGGCTTTAAAAAAGTATAGCATAGTTTGATCCAGCCAAGAAGGCAGTGGTGTTGAACTTACAAACAATTGCAAAACAAGACCAGGGAATGGAGACGATAAAGAAGATGAGCGGAGACAGCCACTCAGAAGCACGCCAGCAAGCAGCATAACCAGGGCGGCAGAACCAAAACACGAACAACCTGAAACAGGGTACAAAATTATAAATATACACAGACATTTCCTTTGATAAGAAACAACAAGCAAAAATGGAGATTACAAACATTATCTGGTTATTTTGTCAAATTAAATCGATTGATTCCCTTGCTCAATACAAGGGCTACCATTTAAATATCATAATAGTTAATGCACATTGAGAAGAGAGAGACAAGAGAACAAGGGGCAAATCATTCCAGATAGACACAAGCAAGAAAGTAAAACACATCTGTCTCAAGAAAGAGCTTGCCTGACTAGCTAGAAACTCTTAAAAAAGAAGAGAGAAACTTGGCAAATAAAGGTGAAAGGGAATGGCAAATTATGTTAAGAGAGTGGACAAAATAATAAACCCTGATTCTACTTAGATAGAGAGCTTTGAAAGCTCACAGAGTTAGTTTGAAAACAGGATCCAAACATGAAACCTGTCACAAGTTGATGTGTTTGATATGAGGATGTTGAACTCTAGCCATGCTAAGGAATGCAGTGGGAAGATACATAAAAATAAAAATAACATCCAAAGAATTGGATCCAAAATCCACATCAACAAGAAACAGAGTTTCCTTATTCAAAACATAGGTTTAGAAGAAAGACTTCCAATTTAAAAAAAAAGAGTAAAGTTTGCTCCAGTCAAGAAGGCAGGGGTGGTGAACTTACAAACAATTGCAAAACAAGACCAGGGAGTGGAGACGATAAAGAAGATGAGCGGAGACAGCCACTCAGGAGCACGCCAGCAAGCAGCATAACCAGGGCGGCAGAACCAAAACACGAACAACCTGGAACAGGGTACAAAATTATAAATATACACAGACATTTCCTTTGATAAGAAACAACAAGCAAAAGTGGAGAGTGCAAACATTATCTGGGTCAGGTTATTTTGTCAAATTAAATCGATTGATTCCCTTGCTCAATACAAGGGCTACCATTTAAATATCATAATAGTTAATGCACATTGAGAAGAGAGAGACAAGAGAACAAGGGGCAAATCATTCCAGATAGACACAAGCAAGAAAGTAAAACACATCTGTCTCAAGAAAGAGCTTGCCTGACTAGCTAAAAACTCTGTATAAAAAAGGAGAAAGAAACTTGGCAAATGAAGGTGAAAGGGAAGTAAAATTAAGAACATGAAAGCTGTCACAAGTTGATGTGCTTGATATGAGGTTGTTAAACTCCAGCCATGCAAAGCAATGCAGTGGGAAGACTGATAAAAATAACATTTAAAGACGCGCACATCCACAAGGATCAGAGTTCCGTTATTCAAAAGAACCGGTTAAGAAGGAAGACTTACGATTTCAACTTTGAAGTATGGTGCTTTGGGCCGAGAAGACGTTAACCAAGGTAAGCAGACTCAGCTTTTCTAGAAGCCAGCTAACAAACAGGAAGAGCAGGACAGCAGAACACGAACAACCTGGAACAGGGTACAAAATTATAAATAAAGCGTGACATTCCTTTAGATGTGAAGTGACAAAACATGCATAGTGCGGAATGCTAACACTCTCGAGGTAAGGTTATTTTGGCAAATTTAATTGATTGATTCCCTGGCTCAACACCAAAGGCTAGAGTGCATTAGATGTGAAGTGACAAGCGAAACTGCACCATGCAGAATGCAAACACTCTCAAGGTAAGGTTATTTTGGCATAGTTAATAGATTGATTCACTAGCTCAAGACCAAAGGCTTGAGTGCTGTGTGAACCGGGAGAAAATTAAACAAGGCGTGTATCATTTCAATAAGAAAAGCACCAAAGTACTAAGAAAACAAAACACAGAACGCGTCTAAAACGAAGTGAAACACTGTCCGAACGAGAACACGAACCACTAAAGATATTTATTTCGACTCAAAGCCAACGGCCGATGGCGTCAGCTGGCAGGCAAGAACAAACCTTCTCAATATTTTTGGGTCTTGCAAGTACGCCAACGCTAGAGAATTGAAAGCGGACGATGGAAAGCGAAGCAGGCATTAAACGGTAAGAATGTTTTACTGTTAGGGCATGAGATAAGCCACAGACAGCAAGAAATACACAAAGGTGCTAAGGTTGCCTACGGAGGTTATGGCATTTCACAACAGGCCCGAAACCGAGAGGCAAAGGCGATGATAGTACTTCTCTTTGGTCGCAAATATTCCCTACATCTTTCTTCAGGCGCGGCGGAAAACGAAAATGATTGATTCAAAAAGGAAAGGAAGAAGGATACTCAAAAAGATGCAACGGCACACACATCCGGCTTCACAAACTCGCACAGGTGGACTGAAATGGCATTCCACCTCACAGCCTTTCAAATAATTTCAGATGTCCGCCGCACCGCGAAGGTGGCGCTGGTGAGAATGGCGCGAAAATTTGAACTTTCCCACATAACGGACTACAAGAAGATTTTGCAAGACGTTTATTTTAATTTAAAATCTCTTGCTTGAAGCCGTGATCTGATCATTTCAAGGCTTTTCCATGGGGCTGCAGCAAGAATCAAGGAGGTCCCTTGGCCTTGTGAGCACAAACAAGGAGCCTCCTTGGACTTGCGGGCTCCGGCAAGGACGTTCCTGGGACTCGCGGGCACAAACAAGGCGACGTCTTGGATCGACACAACCAGACCAGGGCGGCTCCTTGAACCGGCACAGAACTACCAAGGCGCCCCCTTGGAGGCGCGCTCCCAAAACAAGGCGGGCCCTTGGAATTTGTCCGGCGTGCGACACACCAAGGGACCGTCCTTGGAAATCGCGGGACCGGCCTTGGAAAACAGGGGAGCTTCCTTGGAATGGGAGCAGACTTCCAAGGAACTTCCTTGGAGTGTTCCATATTTACTTGTTTTGGCCAAACCGTCCTTGTTTTTCAAGGAGTCGCGCTAACCGTGTACGCTCAATTTCGTGATAAAGCCATGCGTTAAAATAAAACAGGAGTAGTACTGTGAGTTTGCAGTTTCTGATCATATGCCTATCATCTCTTTAAAATCATCCTATGACATTTCTTTTTGAGTGTTTTTGTTCGTTTGTATTTTATGTGCCTTCCCTATTTTAGCATTACGTAGTATTTGTCTTTTGTGCAGTGTGTTATCCAGCTGTGGTCTATGGCAGTGGACTTGCAGTGTTTTGCCGTGTGCCAGTTCAGCATGTGGATATGGGCGCGGTGGATGCGTCGGTCTCCGAAGCCACTTCAGGTCAGATCAAAGGAGCTTTCATGTCAGAACATCTCGCTTCCCGTAACTCTAACTCAGAAGTGTGTGCAAAGCATTCTTCATGTTGGAGCATTCCTCGACTCCCATGTACCACGTGGGCCAGAAGCCCCGTGACAAAATGAAAGATGTGCAGTCCTGCCAAACACGCCCGCTGCCACTGTAGCAAAAAGATACGGAAAATTCTGTTATTTTGTTTGCCAAGATTCTCCGTAGTCCTATCAATATTCTCCGCGGGAACTAACAGTATTTTCCGTAGGATCTCACAGTTTCCTCCGTTGGACTTGACAGTGTTCTCGAAAGAACTACTATAAAGTCTGTAAAGGTGGCCGTCAGGTAAGGCCACGTCCAAATATTTGGGGTTTTTTTGAGAATAGTTCACATGTGATGGTTTCAAATGGTA
>NW_023144625.1:2892362-3033375 GCF_012932325.1 Thrips palmi | reverse complement strand
AGCCAGTTAGACAGCCACGCCAGTTGGGCTAACCACGGTTTCAAGTCCTACGACTTAAGAAAGTCTCATCAAAATCCTATGGAAAATTTCTGAATGAAATCTCGGCGAGGCTGAATTCTGGGGCTACTAGAAGACTACGTAGTGCTTTCAAATAATATGAACATGCAATCTAAATTCTTTAAGAAAAAGTTAATTCATAAGAGATAGGTAAGGGGCTATTACATGCCATCCAGGAACATAGTGAAGGGACAGGAACAAACCTACAGAACTCTAGTGACAACTAAGTTGTTCTCTTGTTGAAGTAATGAGAAATTGAAACCGAGAATTGAGAAACACCACAGACTTCTCACAGAAAGCTGTAGCTACCGATGAGTCGATCAAGTGGAACCCCAAGAGATAAGGATTAATGGCAATGGGGTGATTCCGTGCGTAGGGGGTCATTTCAGGTCACCGGGGCCTTGCGCCTGAACTGAGGTTGATTTGGTAGCTCTGGCAATTCAAATTTGTTTTACTAAACGAAGACCATGTGCTCATGTGGATAAGTCAATCTAACTTTTGTTTTTCTAGGTTTCGTAAGCTGCTAAAGTGTCGTTTTGTAAGTTCCGTCATGGTCACCAACACCTATAAGACAACATTGCCATGCTGTAGCATATGACTCAGCCACATCAAAAGAAAACTGGCTATTTCACTCTCTTCCCTGACTTATTCTTTGCAAAATTACGGAAGGTGACCTTTGTATCATCACTTGTTAAACCCGAAACAGCCTATGGGAAAATGTCCACCGTGTGACCATGTGACCTATGCTGCTTTCACAACTGACGGTCTACTGGGGTTCCTTTTCGTTTTAGAACCTCGCGACCACTTGGGATCGAAAGAACATAAAAAACGCTTCCAGAAGCCCGTGCCCGCGGGACATTGGGCGGTCAAACGACGCTTTCAGGCCGTCAGAATTGTTCAAAACGGTAAGGGTGTAAAAATAGATGTAAATTCCGTTTCGGGCCGTAGCTCCTATATCTGAGGGAGAAAATTTCCACAACCTTCGCTGAAAAACGCTATTTTGGATGCTCAAAATGACACCGTCAACAGTTTTTACTTATCTTGTAACCCAGCTGGTCAGGAGACGAAACACTTCGCTTTGTAAATTCCGTAATCTGTAAATGCCGTCATTATTTCTGTAATTTCCGCCGTATTTCATAAGGGGAGAAATTAAAAGTCAACTTGTAGCGCTGCCACGCTCAGAGGGGTACTGTGGGGTACTATGTATGCCATCTACACCAAATTTAGCCCCTAAAGTTGAACTTTAAAAATGAACATTTGGTACATCCAAAATGACCCTCTACGCACGGAATCACCCAATGGCAGACAGTTGAATAAAATGTTGGCAGACAGTGGAATAAGAATGTAAAAGTATCATCGTACCTGCCCTGTCACATTTACTTCGTGTTCAGATATCTGTTTAGAGAACCCCGCTCATTTCGGGTACGGAGTCATTGCTCCCGGGAGCAGGTCGAACGGCTGAGGTGGTGACGCGTGAGTCGAGTGCTAAACGACGAATATCGTCATCGGTGGCATCAGTGAGGCAGGTCAAGGTCCCACCGCCAGCGATCCGGCAAACTGACGACCTGCAGATGCCCGAAACAAAGTGGGAAAAACTCAGTTTAGTCACATCTTTGCGTTCAGAACTTCTATCGTTGGGCCTTAAGTGGTTTGCATCATGGCACCAAATTATTTGACTCAATTCCAAGCAGTCAAGGAGAAAATCCACTTTGAAAAAAGATATAACTCATCTTTACCCCTTTTACACTCTCAATTTAGCGGAAAATGGAAACAACTCGATCAAGTCAACATGACTCCGTTAAGGGGAGGTTCTGGTGAAAATGCTATTTTCTCCTAAATAGGTCCACTGTGAAAATTTGTTAAAAATTTGATGTCTTACCAAGTAATTATTAAAATTTTTCAATGCACTGTTAGAAATTAGCTCCGAAATTTTATGGAGAAAAACCCTATAATCACGTACATGGAGACTCCATTCATTTTCCATTTTTTTCGGAGAGATTTTCCCAGGGCTTAAACAGATGTTCTTCGGAGCATTAATCGGGTCCTGATGGGAGGTAAAATGCATGTCTTTTCTCAGAATGGTTAAAGAGGGCTTCGCTGAAGCGTTCTTTAGTCTGAAATGGTCAAAGAAGGGACAATCTTTTTCGAGCTCATTTGACTTATATCCTGTAGCTTACCCTTAATATTATGAAAACTGAGGTAAACAAGTAGGGGTTTACCTTTCCCTCATTTTTTAACTGGTTGCAAACCTTTTTTCGTGATTTCGTGATAGTGAAGCATGCATTTTTGTTCAAAATTCCGAAAATTTTCGGAGAAAGCCCGGAATTTGCATTTATGGAGAGCTCCATGCAAAAGTTTCGGAAAAACTGCATGATTTTTCCATTTTTTTCGGAATTTTCTGACAGTGTACGTCCAAAAGATGCACCAGATGGACCAACACTCTCTGCTGACTATAGTTCCACTTGTCTCCAAATTCCACTTAGTTTAGGAAAAGTTGAGATATCTCTGTTTTCCATTTAAACGGAAAGTAATAAGTCAGAAATCCTATACGCAGTGGAGGGCACTCTCAGACAGACAATGACTTTTACCACATGGTATTGACATTTTGTCGATAGTACCTCTGGTTTTTGTGCAACAGACATATGTACTTTGGAATTTTGTTCGTATTATCTGCATTTTTGTTAGTACGTATTGGCAAAAAAATTCCTACATAATTTTATGCAGTAAATTGTTTTTATCTAAAAAGAAAATACTAAGTATTATTGTTGTAGCCTGCAGTACCTAGTTACTGACGATAAAGTCAACTAGAGGCTGAGAGTGGGGATATCATGGCAAATAAAAATTAACTGACTTTCCCGCAATTTTTGGTCTCTGTACGACTCTTTAGCAAGGATTAGAAGCGTTTCAAATCAGAAAACTGAGCTTTCTCCGCATGGGTCAGGGTCACGTGACGTGAGTGCAAGAGTCGACGACTGTCGGAGTCGTTTCTTTAAGTCACGTCGGCAGAGGTTATCGTATTACAATTCCAATTCCCGCGTCGAGCTTTATTTGGGGAGAAAGGGGAAAGCGCTATATAATATCGGCATCGTCGTGAATCGATTGAGAAGGCAGACGGGGCTGGCAGTATCAGCTCCACTCAGAGCATTCCGAGTCAGCATTGTACCAAGATGCTTCTGCTCGTGTGGATGCTGCTCTCACCAGGTGAGTGAAATGTTCAATGGTCATGTTCATTGCGAGGAGAAAACTACTTTGGATGTACTACACTGAGAACCTATGTATGTACTCAGTACACTCAAGTTTTCAGTTTAGATTTCTGCAGCACGCACAAGATTTCGTAGGATTTCGCCGGATTTCAGGCTCTTTCAGATCTTGAGCCTTTTTGGGAAAATATTTCGGAGGTGGAATACGGCTTAGAGAAGCTCCAGACAAAAAAAACCACTTGGTCGGCGACATCCTAGGAGCGGGCGCTTGTGGTGTTTTATCGGTTCATTGTATGTATACGAACTGCCGAAAAGACACTTGGACGAAATCCGACACCCCCTGTGGCTTTGGTACGGGTCTAAACACCCCAAAAACAGCTGTTTTCGAGGGTTTGGGACTAGATGGGTTCTCGCAAACCGAGATCCAAAAAAGTACCCAAATGGGTCTCAGATACTCAAAAAAATGCGCTCTTTCGAATGCCGTGTCGAACGAGGCTCTACGACGTCGGGTTTGGATGCTACGGGCTCTCAAAATTGCTCAATTTCACTATTTTTACTGAAGATTTGGGCATATCAGGGCCGTTTGAAGTAGACCATCGGCGATTTCGGTCCTCTTTGTCTTAAATGGTGCCTACCCATAGGTAAACACCCCCACAAAATTTCAGCCATGTCAGGCAATTATTAGAGGAACTGTGAACAATTTAAGTTTTGGGTCATTTTACCACTGGGCGTAGGTGGTTTTGGGTCCAGAAAAAAATATTTTTTTTAGCTATCTACTTTTGATCAGCACCTCTTGAAACGCCTTTTTAACATGGTGCCTCAAAACTTTTTTTCGAGGACAAACTTGTCTTTTTCTCCAAGTTATGTTCCAATTACAGCTAGAAAAAGACAAGTTTGTCCTCGAAAAAAAGTTTTGAGGCACCATGTTAAAAAGGCGTTTCAAGAGGTGCTGATCAAAAGTAGATAGCTAAAAAAAATATATTTTTTTCTGGACCCAAAACCACCTACGCCCAGTGGTAAAATGACCCAAAACTTAAATTGTTCACAGTTCCTCTAATAATTGCCTGACATGGCTGAAATTTTGTGGGGGTGTTTACCTATGGGTAGGCACCATTTAAGACAAAGAGGACCGAAATCGCCGATGGTCTACTTCAAACGGCCCTGATATGCCCAAATCTTCAGTAAAAATAGTGAAATTGAGCAATTTTGAGAGCCCGTAGCATCCAAACCCGACGTCGTAGAGCCTCGTTCGACACGGCATTCGAAAGAGCGCATTTTTTTGAGTATCTGAGACCCATTTGGGTACTTTTTTGGATCTCGGTTTGCGAGAACCCATCTAGTCCCAAACCCTCGAAAACAGCTGTTTTTGGGGTGTTTAGACCCGTACCAAAGCCACAGGGGGTGTCGGATTTCGTCCAAGTGTCTTTTCGGCAGTTCGTATACATACAATGAACCGATAAAACACCACAAGCGCCCGCTCCTAGGATGTCGCCGACCAAGTGTTTTTTTTTGTCTGGAGCTTCTCACAACCGTTACCCCCGTCAGTTCATCAAAGTTCTGCAGTGAAAGGAAGGTGCTTTGTTATCGATGCGGCTGCCTGGCTCCCTTGGATGTCAAGTCTTGAGGCCCTTCATCGTGAATGTTAAACGTGAAGCTGAACCTGGAGGCCCTCTGTGACCCTTTTATATGCGAAGCTAAATCCCGAGACCTTTCTCTTTGAACGTCTTATGTGATTATGTGAACCTGAATCATGAGTCTGTGAACGATCTAGTTATAGGTGAGGCTACATCTTGAGGCTTCGCTCTCCGTGAATGTCAGGTTAAGCCGGAATCCTGGGGCTCCTCTCGGCGAACGTTGCGTCTGAATGTTCGCGGCGAAGCCGAATCTTCAAGCCTTTCTTTGTGATCGCTAGGTGCGCTGGCTGCAGGGCAGCTCGCTCCCAGCCGTCTGGTCCCTTGGCCATCGTGGATCGGGACCTGGCTTGCCGACGTGGCTGACGAGGCAGACATCCACCCCGAGGATCGACAGTGCGCTGCGGATAGCCGCCTGGTCTTGGAACATTTTCACAACCACTCGGCTTGGGCCGCGAGAAGTAAGTCCATGACAGTGAACCACAGAGAACAGGTTGGCAGCTCCAGAAACCCTTCGGGAAGTCCTCTTAGATCAGGTGGAGCAGGCCTGCAAGCACACTGCAGTGCAGAAGAAAGTGTGAATGGGACAACAACAATACAACAAAAACTGTATAAAATAGGAACATCAGGGATTGCATAAAGTAGAACGAGAAATGTACAAACCACAACGAGGCCTGGACTGCACAGCACTCGTCATGCTGGTTTCATTGTACTTTGTACAACAATTGTTAGACTTTGAAAGTTCAATAAGTTATTACTAAAAAATGTGCCAGAAATTTCTGTACTTTTGTTTTGGTTTTTTCTAGCAGTGATGCAGCCAGTACGGTTTTATAATGCCGAGGCTAGGTAAGGTTGACTTTTTGAATTTTTGTGTACGTTTGCCTTGAAATAACCAAGCGTGACATGAAATTACGTGCAAATAACCTTAGATAATGCGAAATAACGTGATGTATCTGGAAAATGTCTAGAAGTAAGTGCAATAACGTGAAATAACTTGGAAGAACGGTGTACAAAAGTTTTTGAAGTTGTTTGCCCTTCGGTAAAAGTCATATAAAGTTTGCACACTGTGAATGTCGTGGGAATTCCAAGCTAGGACATTCCACGACGATCATTAGACATAGGCGCAAGATTTGAGCATGGCCTCTCCCTCCCAGTGCTGGACGCCAGCAGCACGGGCCCCTCGCCGGGCCTGCTGCGCGGCGTGACGGACAGCCTGGGCGACTTCGACGAGTGCCTGGGCTTGGCCTGGCCGCACGCCACCGCTGCACCCGTGGAGCCGCAGTACTGCCTGGTGACGCTGCGCACCGACCCCTTCCGCCCCTCCACCGCCTCGGGGACCGCAGCCTGGGGCACCGTGGATCACGTGGGCCCTTACGCCAACGTCCACGCCATGATGAAGGTAGGGCACTGTGATTCCAAATGCTATGAACACAGCAATAGCCTGGTAAAACCAAAATCAACGTCTGACCCCCTGTTTTGAAGCTTTATCAGTTTTCGATTGAAATCAAGCGTAAGAGGCTCTTCCGTTAAGAAGCATGAGACAAAAATTTCGGCTTTTACGCGGATTGTTTCATTGTATTGATGCGTAGACGTTGTTTACGCAATTAACGAAACTTTAACGATATGGTACTGTGTAATTGAGCTAATATTTACCGTACTGTTTTGATGCATCACTATGAAACTGACAAAGTTTGCCTCTAAAGGTATGCATCATGTAACGCATCCCCCCCCCTTTTAGTCGACTCTAATTACGCCCCTGGTAACATCTTCAAGTGCATGTCTGTCTATGCTTGACCCAAGCGAGTTACCATGTCATCGCGCACCATACGTGCGATGCCGCGCACTCGCACTGTGGCAAAAAGGTACGGAAAATTCTGTTAATTTTTTTGCCAGGATTCTCCGTAGCCCTCTTATCAATATTCTCCGTAGGCTCTTACAGTATTCTCCGTAGGGCCGCACAGTCTTCTCCGTAGGACCGCACAGTCGTCTCCGTAGGACCTGGAATACTGTATAGTCCTAGGGAGATCACTGTAAGGTCCTACGGAGAATACTGTGCGGTCCTACGGAAAATACTGTAAGAGCCTACGGAGAATACTGACCAGAAGGCTACGGAGAATTACCACAAGCTGTTTACAGAATTTTCCGTAGTTTTTTGCCACAGTGTTGGGGTTATTAACATTTTAAGTAAGAGGGGCGTCTGGGCCGACCTCTCAGCATCGATCCTCACGTGCCACTCGCGATGAATGAGTCATCAGCAGCACACTAAATTACTAAGTAGTTTTACGTGCATAACCTTTGCACAAAAGTGTGCATGCGTTTTAAAATGCACGTATTCACGCGTTTCACACGCATGCTCGATTTTGTGCAAAACCTATGTGCGCACTAAAAGTATGAAGCAATTTAGTGTGATGACTTAAATTTGGGGTCAGATGAACCTTATCACTCTATAGTCGGAAAGGATTATTATCGCTTAAATTTGGGTGATGAAACCTTACCCAGTCTCACTGTATCGTGAACCAATAATATTCCACGCTTACCAATGTGAACCACGTGCGTGTCACGTTTGAAAGTAAAACACTCCACGAATTTAGGAATGTTCTTCAGTAATTTTTTAATTATTTTGTCGACTTAATTTCATGAATTTCGGAGAATTTTGACCAGCAGCTAAGATATCCCACGAATTAACACTAGAAGCGCCGAACGGGCCAATTTGACCCATTTTGAGTTTCGAACTGTAATTTCGACTTTTCAAAATGAAAGTGGCAGCCCCCTAATTCCTGACTTTTCCTAGAATGATGAAATGCGTCTAAATTCGAAATCTGGACGTTCTCGGACCATATTTGACCGAGATAAATTGACTTTTAACATAAAGCGCCAAGCGGGCCAAATTGACCCACACGGCATTTTTGACCACATTTTCGCGTTTCTACACAGCGTAACGAGCTATGAACTGACTCTTCACCACTAAAAATAACTAACGTCATATTAGGAATGCGTTAGGTCCGCCTTCATAGCGAAGTAGGCAACCCGCAATACATTTTCTGGCTGGAGACATCGTGCAGCTTCTTTTGACGCAAACTGCCAATGTCTTGGCCATTTTGGGTAACCCAATTGACTTCGAAACGCCCTAGGGTGTCTCTGGAACACTGAAGCGCTAGTCTCAAGCGCGGATCCAAGGGGGGGGCACCGGGGGCGAGTGCCCCCCCCAAAACCTCAGACGCGCATGGGAAAAAAGGGAGAGAAGGGAGAAAGAGAGGACGGACGAAAGAGGAGAGGAGAAGAAAAGGAAAGAATGAGTAAAGATAAGCGGAAAAATTGGAAAGTTTGAATTTGAAGTGCGGAGCTTTCAGCTCGCTTCGCTCGCAATAAGGAACAGGCTTGGTGCACAAGTAATTGCCGGTTCGGTCGAAGTCATAGCCTTGAAACGAGTAGGAATATAGAATAGTACTGGTGGTTTGATGCGGACTTGGGTAGCTGGTTCTGCTATCGGGAAATTGTTTTAGTGTTTCATAAGAAACCTCTTCAACTAAACGCCAGTCTAAATTTGAACGGCCCATGGCTTGGGGCTCGCTTCGCTCGCAAAGTATCTGTGTTTCTCTTTGCTTTTTAGATTAAAAACTTTGGACTCTTGTTAAAATTGAGCCTCGATTTTGTAAAAGTATGAAGCTTGCGGCTCGCTACGCTCGCCGGCAATGACTAAATCCATCCTTTAACCCATAAACAAACCCGTAGGGTTACTTATTACCTTTCTAGATCTAATAAAACGCCACTCCTAATTTTGAAACATCAGTGGCTTGTGGCTCGCTCTGCTCTGTTGTTTTCACATAAAAACCTTAAAAAAGATCAAAAATTCAGCCCAAATTTAAACAAGGTCGGTAGCTTGCGGCTCGCTTTGATCGCCGCAAACCACGCGAGTTGTATAGTTCAAAACCTGCTATCCACTCACACTTCGATTAACAGTCTTAAGAGTATTCAAATGCGTACTTTGCTGCGAGAATGGCCCACTATACTCTTTTAACGGTCAATGCGGCGGAACGTCTCAATATCGGCGATCATGCCCCTGTAGGTAGGCAACCTGTGATACACATCTGCCAAAAGTGCCCCCCCTAAACGGAAATCCTGGATCCGCGCCTGGCTAGTCTACCTTCAGTGGCACTCATAGCACGCTCAGCCCGAATCTTTGGGGGAAAGGACTCCATCTTTTACTCACGCGTAGAGAAATAAATAAAATGCCGAGGTTCACTTTGTTGCTCGCGTGTCTAGTGTTGCAAGGCACTTGCCTCCATACATTTTAACTAGTTCGGAAATCCCTAGATGTTTGCACAAGTCGGTCAGGACGATGGACGACACGGAAACCCATCTCCCTCCGGGATGCCAGGAGCAAACCTGGTTAGGACAGATCATTGAATGCTAGTTGACGAACGGACGCAAATTAGAACCCACCACGCGCCTTGCTGGCTATGGCGAGTTTATTGAGTACCCGAGGGTGTTTACACATGTCTCTTACATTCCAGCCTTTTTAGCGCACAATCGAGCACTCAATCCTCCTTACTATGAGCTTCTCCGTTGCTATGAATCCAGGTTTCCGGGCATGCCTTGCAGCTACGCTTGGAAGGTTTGGTCAGGTCTTAATGGTCTACCGTTCAGTAATTTGATTAAAAATCACTATCTCGATCACAAGGCGATTACAATTATGCCATCTATTATCATCAAAAACGTTTCGGCAACGAGGCACAGTAGAAAACACCAAGAACAGCAAATCATGGTTTGCGGGTTGCCTACCTCGCCCCCTGTGACCCCCGTGCACCAAATTTTATCCTTTGACTAGCTAAGGGTCTTTAAATCCGTTTTAGGTTCCCTTTGAGTCGAAATGACGGTTCAAGAGTTGACATGTACGACGAAAATGCCCTTGGGTCAAATTGGCCCGCTCGGCGCTTTACGATAATCGGAAAACCCGGCGCTTCTAGTGTTAATGTGTACAAATTTCCCATTGAAGTAGGTTCCCATTGAAATTTTGCGTTAGCCCTCTCTGAGGCAACTTTCCCTCTCCCGACCGCAGGGCCACGGGCAGCACCGTGCCGTGGTCCCGCTGGGCAGGCTGCGCTTCGGCGTGTGCCTGCCGGCGTCCTGCTCCGCCGAGGCCGTGAACCGCGCGGCGCGGCGCCATCCCCAGTCGGACGGGGACGTGCGCTGGGCGGCGGCGGTGGAGCACGCCAAGTTCTGCACCCGTCGCCACCACGTCACGGACGGCAGCAGCACCAGGATGGTCCTCGCGGGGTGAGTCGGCTTACAGACGTAACTGTCTGTACTCACAAACGCGGCCAAGTACACACGAATGCATGCTTGGCAAGTGCGCACTTACAAATGCGGCGCCGTATAACTCCATGCCATGCAGATGCATATGTAAGTGTGTACTTGGCCTAAGAATTTGTAAGTGTGTACTTGCAAGCCACACTGGTAAAACTAAAGCGTAACTCTATGCTTGAGTCAAGCATAAAGTTATGCTTGAAGACGTTACGCTTGAAATCAAGCATAGGCTAGAAATTCCCCCATGCATTTAGATAGGGGAAATCTTAGCGGATGAGCCTGTTACGCTTGATTTCAAGCGTAAACTGATTACGCTTGAAAACAGTGGGTAATACTACGCTTTAGTTTTACCAGTGCAGTTAAGGTTTTTCGTGCAAGCGCGGATCCAGAATGTTCCTTGGGAGGCGTTAAAGCAGTGCTTTTTGCCTACACTACACAACGAATGTGACGTCTTAACAAGTTCGTTGCATATCTTCGACTTCGACACACTGAAGTCGCTTAGCTTCTTTCGGACACAAGCATCCGTACTGCGGACAGTTTTGTTCAAACGCAGTTTTTACGGATGGATAAAGCTTGTAAAACGGGTGATATTCATGCCTTACCGCATAGGTGTCTCTTCCTGACTCACATGAATGTTGTACACAGAATCCTGTCATTACACTGCAAATCCCAAGGTCAGACTTCTCGCCACTCCAGAGGCAAGACTTAAAAGTCTCGCCAAGATTTGGTCAGACCTGAAAGTCTCGCCAAAATTTGGTCAGACAAAACAAGCTAGGGCCCGCCCTTCCGTAGAACCGAGTTGCCAGCTCCGCTTCGCTGCGCCGGCAACTCGGTTCGACAGGGGGCCGGCCCAGCTTGGCCTGCCGGCGGCCTTTTCTCGGGCCTTCGGCCCTCGCATCAGACCCAACTTGGCCAGTCGAAGGCCCGGGCCTTCGGCCCGCTCGCATCACACACACCGTGAGCGGGTAAAGCAAAGTTATCGATGTACCATCGTGACTTAGGCCCGCCCTTCTATTCACAATATGCAATAGTCCTTACACTTTTTACTCCAACTGTCCTAAGAATATGCCCGTTTCATTTGTCTCTTCGCCCTCATTCCGAAAATACCCATATTTGCCATGCTACTGCAACTCCTTGCAATAGAGGCACAGCAGGAGCGCAAAACGAGACCGTCGCACTTTTCCCCATAACTCATGAAGGCGGGCTCCTGGACCCCCCTTCCGACCCCTCGTTGAAGAGGTCTTGCCAAGACCTATCCAAAACTAAAGTAAAAATTTTCAGTCGGTCAACTCCCTTTTTTCAAGATTCTGATGTGACTAATAGACGAAGTCGGGCTCCTGGACCCCCTTTCCGACCCCTCGTTGAAAAGGTCTTGCTGAGACCAATCGAAATCTGCAATAAATTTTTTTAGTCGGTCGACCCCCGTTTTTGAAGATCCTGATCTGGCCAAGTTGTAAAAGCGGCCGATGGGGTCGGGACCAGGTCCATTCATCTTGTCTCGTCGCCCCGATTCCAAAAATACCCCTATGTGCCCTGCTAGCACCAATAATGCCGGAAATCCCCCTCCCGCTCATGTAAACCATGATGCATCTGCAGCAGCCCTTGTGCGACCCGGACGGGATTTGCACCACCGGATTATTTGTTTGGACGGTACTCCTGAAGTACCCTCCAAATCTGGTTACTCTATCAACTCCTTCCTTGTACACAGACGCCAACAACAACAACACCTCCCCCTATTTTTTGAATAGAAGGGCGGGTCAAAAAGTATCGCCACAAAACGGTCATACACAAAAGTCTGACCCCAGAATGGCGAGACTTTTGTGTCTGACCACCACCGCAAGGCCGTAATGCGCCAGATGGTTACGGCCTAAAGGCCGTGGTCAGGCACAAAAGTCTCACCATTTTGGGGTCAGACTTTTGTGTATGACCGTTTTGTGGCGAGACTTTTTTGTCTGACCAAATTTTGGCGAGACTTTCAGGTCTGACCAAATCTTGGCGAGACTTTAATGTCTCGCCCATATTTTGGCGTGAAGTTTCTCCATCCAAATTGCAGTGTACCGAAGGTGGAAGTACTTTTCTATTCTTATTGTTGCAGTGTAGCAGTGCTCATCGGGTTGCTGGTCCTCGCTGGCAGCATGCTTGATCCAAATGGAGTAGCTGACCTGAAGAAGTTTCAAGGTACTGTCGTACATTCCAACTCTTGCGGCCTGCAACTCGGAGAATCATTTATCATACCCGCACAGCTCTGCACTGAGAATGAATGACTAAACTTTGGGTTGCGGTATTCTTCATCGCCCAAATTTGGGTGAGAATAATTTGATCACCCAGAAAACCATAATTACCCAAATTTGGGTGATAGCACGACCTTACCATGTATCCCATGTATGCAGCTGAAACATCCTTCATCGCGTAAATTGGGGTGTGGAAACCTTGGCTTTGGGTGATAAAGTATACCTCACCAAGAATTTGGTCTTAATCAAGACCTTTTCATTCTCAGTGTAGCTTGTAAATTGTGAAACCACTCCCTTTGTGGTCTATTTTAGGGCTGCAAGTTCTGTCTGCATTTTCGATGCGCCGCCAATGGGCTGATCTGACGAAGCCCATGGGAAGTGGCACGATTCCTGGATTGGCAGGCTTTAAGACATACATGTGTGTCGTTGTTGTTGTCTTCCACCATTTCCTGTTGCAAGAAGCCCTCTCCGTAGGAGCCAACTCGTTCGCAGCTCCGGTAAGTCGCAATTCAAACTCAAATATCACTGTGGCAAAAAAATAACTATACAAACGCCATCTTTTTGGCAATGACTCTCCGTACCTCAAACCCAAATGTTTCCGTAGCTGTCTTGTCAATTTTTTACCTAGACGTTTCAGTCTTCTCTGCATTCTCATAGCAGACTTCTCCTTAAATGTCATTGAATTTTAGAAGTTGCCGAAGTAGACATATCCCAACTACAATAAAATGATCTCGACAAGACAAACGATATGTCAACAAATTTCGTGATTTGGGCGGGAAATGAAAATGTATTCAAAGTTACGGTTATTTTGGCCACCTTTTCGAGTTTATTCATCACCAACCTATCAAGGACTCTTAGAGTAAAGTATGCGCGTTGCTGTTTGTGTGCTTTAGGCGGACGGAAGTCCTCCTCTACTGGTCGCGTGGATGCAGGACTGCATTCACAATGGCATGGTGCACTTCTTTTTCTTCTCCGGCTTCCTGATGGTGCGCGCAGGACACGATGCACGCCTTCTTGCACCACTCCGGCGAGCGATTAGGTTTGACAGCACACAAATTCAACTTACTGAAAAAGCACTTATTTTAGATTATGCATTCATTTTCCGTGTGGAATCTCCTAGATTCCTAGCAGTGCATGCAAGCAAGCTATAGCTCTTTGCCTTGCTGAGATGCAGATGAAATCAAACATGACAGAATTGGCTTTTCGTCAGCACTGTGGTAACCGGGAAATGTTTTCAGTGACCGAGCACACTGTTGATACATTTCTGGGCATTGCCGCATGGAATCAGGTTTCTGCCGCAACTGGCGGCCATGACGCTGGTGCAGGCTGTGGTCTTGCCCGCGTGGAGCAGCGGCCCGGCGTGGCGGTGGCGTATGGACTTCGAACGCGACGACTGCCGGGCGGCGTGGTGGCGCACCCTCCTGTATATCAACAACTTCGGGCCCCGGGGGGCGCCCACTGTGAGTTCCGCACTAAGCTGGAGGGATAGCATTACAATATCGCGTCTCCAAACCACCTTTTACGTGTCACTGTGTGGTATTTTGTGCATAACTTTCAACAAAATGACGCATTCGTTCTAACATGTACGAGTTCGTATTTAACAGAACAAAAATGTTCGTTGTTGCGCATTAATTCAGGCATCTCATGCGTACGCTCAATTTCGTGATAAAGCCATGCGTTAAAATAAAACAGGAGTAGTACTGTGAGTTTGCAGTTTCTGATCATATGCCTATCATCTCTTTAAAATCATCCTATGACATTTCTTTTTGAGTGTTTTTGTTCGTTTGTATTTTATGTGCCTTCCCTATTTTAGCATTACGTAGTATTTGTCTTTTGTGCAGTGTGTTATCCAGCTGTGGTCTATGGCAGTGGACTTGCAGTGTTTTGCCGTGTGCCAGTTCAGCATGTGGATATGGGCGCGGTGGATGCGTCGGTCTCCGAAGCCACTTCAGGTCAGATCAAAGGAGCTTTCATGTCAGAACATCTCGCTTCCCGTAACTCTAACTCAGAAGTGTGTGCAAAGCATTCTTCATGTTGGAGCATTCCTCGACTCCCATGTACCACGTGGGCCAGAAGCCCCGTGACAAAATGAAAGATGTGCAGTCCTGCCAAACACGCCCGCTGCCACTGTAGCAAAAAGATACGGAAAATTCTGTTAATTTTGTTTGCCAAGATTCTCCGTAGTCCTATCAATATTCTCCGCGGGAACTAACAGTATTTTCCGTAGGATCTCACAGTTTCCTCCGTTGGACTTGACAGTGTTCTCGAAAGAACTACTATAAAGTCTGTAAAGGTGGCCGTCAGGTAAGGCCACGTCCAAATATTTGGGGTTTTCTTGAGAATAGTTCACATGTGATGGTTTCAAATGGTAAAGAATAGTAATTTGCATAAAATTCCTGTAACATGTGCTTTAAATAGTGCCAATAATCGGAGGACGGACATGGCTGGACACTCATTGTGAGGCCACCTCAAGGCGGTCATGGAGGAGACTGTACGGTCTCACGGAGAATACAGTTTGTAAGGTAATACGGAAAATATTGATAAGAGGGCTACGGAGAATAATCACATATTGTTTACAGAATTTGCCATAGCTTTTTGCCCTAGTGGCTGTCTGGCAGAAATGCGTACCAGTCACCTCGCGGGGTTTCTGGCCCACTGGTACAGACCACCTGGAGCGTGCCTTGCATGAGGTTGCGTTGCTGAGGCTCCTTGAGAGGAGCGCTTCCAGACATGCTCCAGGTGGAGTGTTCACTTTTCAACCTGATGCATGGAATCTCCTCTCCAATGTTGAGTTTTTGGAGCAGCCTCGAACAGAACGTTATCCCTGAACTCTGTTGAATAGGGAGGTGCCGAGAAGTCAACACCGTCGGTCCAAGGCAGCCAAGAGGTCAAAAGCCGGTTCGCAGGAGGATGGCCGAACGGGCAGTTGTTTGGAGCGCTCTTGGCTCTGTCACTGACACTAGTTGTCCGTGTAGGCATGGGGGTCTACTACAAGTGGCCTCTGGTGCTTGCCATGGATCACGCGTAAGTTATGCCCCACTGTTCAACGTCTCAGCGCAATGTTCAGCGTTTGGAATCACAGTGCAATTTCAGAACAAGTTGTGTTTTCACTTAGTTTTCTGGCATGATGTTTGCAGCTCCTGCGCTCATCTAGAAAACGCTCCAGAACTGTTCCGACCATACACACCCATGAGCATCCATCTTTTGTCCTACGTTCTCGGTGGCGTCTCCGCAATTCTCGTGAAATCTCTCTATCGTGACACCTACTCGGCTAAAATTAGCAAGGTGACGAGCAACTGTTCGATTGTACACTGGTGTTTCTGTACATGGTGATCAAGTGAATTCACTCGTGGCTCCAGCCGAAGTAAAAAGAACAAAATCGGAAATCAGAAAGGACTTCTCACTGGCGAGCTTATCCAAGCCAATCTAAAATATGATGCTTCTCTCCTATCCCGGCTAGTAAATCTACACACTAAATGTTTGTGTTGAATTTTGTACGTGTAACTTGCACCACTTTGAGCACATGTGGAATTTGCATGATATGCGTGAAAAAGCATAAACTTTGACTAGTTTGAGAACATTTTTGTCAAAGCCTTACACAGGTTAAAAGTCATGCAACATCACGTACAAAATTGTACATTAACATTACACGTGTACAGCATGCAGTTGGAGTGTAATTTAGAGTACTTACTGTTACAACCGTGTTTCTAAAACAGAGAAAACAGGCAGTGAACTATAGTTGTCTGAAAAAACTGCTAACTTTTCTGAACACTGAGATTCCAAACGCTATGAGTATAGCGCGTATGGTGCAATGCAGCTGAGATATCGCACCATACGTGCAGTGCCATGGCCATATTGCACCTTACGTGCAATGCGTCCCGAAAATGCCCTATGCTAATGCATGGGAATGGGGGGGGGGGCATTGCACTTTATGTGCAATGCTTTTGCATAGCACCAATTGACGCTATACTCATAGCGTTTGGATTCTCAGTGAAGTTTAGGTACAGTTTTTCGGTATACTTTCACGATAGATCCTCCTATTTTCAACACATTACGGTTTTGTTCTTGTACTTCCGCGTCGGGTCAGTAAGACGCCTTTTCAGTGCAGTGGATGCCAGAACAATTTGTAATTTTCATTCACCGCTTGCAGACCATGGGCAACGTAGTGTTCGCCCTCGTGTGGGTGCTGATGTGCTGGCGGGGCGCAGTCTCGTACGAGGCCTGGCGCGATGCCGTGTACCTTGGACCGGTGCTGGACGCTCTGGCCTCCACGCTGCGACAGGTGCTGACTTGTATCATGGCCGCCGTCCACCTCGTCTTGCTCGAGCCTCGGATCGCCAGGCCAAGTGAGTGGTGAACGGAGCGCATCCTCATCCCTAGTTCCACTAGGCACTCTTTAAATCCGCCTTCGGTCAAAATGACTCAATTGCTCAAAATGGCGTAAGGAGATAACTCAACTTGTCTTCTTAAGAATCTATTGTAAAAAGAGTCAACTCAACCTCCACACACTGGTGAAACACAGGCATTAAAATTATGCCCTTCAAGGGCGTAAACGATTTACGTCCTTGGAGCGGCGTGAATCATTAATTAATGCCTTTTGGAAGTGCATTAAAATGTTGCCCAAAAGTCCTATACCATACCACTCACGCCCTTTCTAAGGGCGTGGAACGATTTACGCCCTTAAAGGGCGTTAAAGAGTGTTTATGCCCTGAAGGGCGTAATTTTCATGCCTTTGTTTTACCAGTGCACTCCTTTACTTAAGAAATAAGGGGTATCTCCAAAAATGTACCAGAGCCCAGACCTCAGCTCCACTTGGATTGTCTCCGAATTCCACCTCTTAAGGGAGAGCTAAGAGGTCTTGGTTGGTCCGTTCTGAAGTAAATATTTAAATCGCAAAAAAACGTCTTAGGACGGATCTTTCACTTTTGAAACCTTTCAGTTTTTACTTATCGACGCATCATTCATGATTTTAGATCTAGTTTCCCCTGCAAGCAGTGTTTTGTTCCCTCTGAAAATGATGAAAATTGATCCCCTTCCTCCACTTCATGTCCTCTGACAACAACTCTGTCGTCTTTCCAGATTTTTGGCAGTGGCTTTTGGGTCACCGATTGATGGTGGTGCTGCATCGCCTCGCTCCACTCGTCTTCCTCGTGCACATGATGCCCATAATGACGACTGTTTTGACTGCGAGGGGCCCTGTTCCTCAAGACACCGCGTCTCTGGTAAAGTATAGACATCTCGAACTTGGGCTGAAAGCCAAGAGCTGCCATCTGTAGCGAAAACACACAAGTTAGCTGATATTTCTAATGAGATAAATTTCATACAATTTGCTGCTATAAAAAGGCTAAGGCTAGTGTAAACCTAGCGCCGCAACCTACCTTGTAACTATACGTACTCTAATAAAGCGATAAGTGTCCTAAGGCAATTGCCTTCATTGTATTAATACAATAATTATTGCACTTAAAATGCAATAACTTTTTCATGGCGCTACTAATGCAATAAAATGTTATTGCCTTTTTAATAAGTTCATTATTACACTAAGAAAATCAGTGTTAATGTGCTTCTTTGAAAGCGCCAGTGCCAGTGTAAGTGCTTTAGCACAAGAATTACGTGAAATGTACCCCATTCTACTACAGTCGTACCCTTACGCCTCGAAATTAGCTCGTTGCAGATGAATTTGCGGCCAAGATCACGGCTCATGTCTTCCGGCCTAGACTATCTTTAAAATGACCTTCTTTGAATCTTTTTTACGAGTGATAAAAAGTACAACTGATTGTGTACACTCACTGTGGTCCCGCCTTTTGCGATTCGGCCAAGTGCAAGGCAAAATGCAAGGCAAGGCTTGCGCCTAGACCCTGCCTAGACCTGCAAATGACATTTTCGCAAGGAACACCTAGCGTGGTGTATGCGTTTCCTATAATTGCAAGTAAAAACTTGCAGAAACGCAAGGCATTAATTGCACTGCCTCCCGCCTTGCGATTCTGCAAGGTAGAACGGTGCAAAACGCAAGGTTTGCCCTGCGCAGTCGCATAGAAGGCCTTGCAGAATTGCATGTCCATCCGCACTTCGACGATGCAGGCCGTCCCTTGCGGTAATGCAAAGGCTGCTTTGCGATTCCGCATGCCTCGGCCTGCGGCTTGCTCTCGGACTTGCCTTGCAACAGTGCAAGCAGACGATTGCGTCTTGACTGCAAGGCTACTCCTACCATCGCACGCAGCAGCTGTCCCCTCCGGCGCGCTCGGGCCATGTGCAGTACGGCGCCGTCGGAACCTCGACAAGTCCTGTAGTCTCGGTGTAAGCGTCCGCGCTACGAAGCTACTGGACCGGGGTTCGATTCCACCCACCCAGTTGCGCATCAGCCCTTTGGGGCATGCTCCATGAAGAAGATGCGCATCGGGAAGCGTACCTTGCAAAGTGCACACGGTAAAAACGGTTCCTGGTTTTCCCAGGAGCTCCCTGCAAATCGCCTATGTCTTCCCCAATAGCTTCCTAGGAAAACCTGGTTCCGTTTTTACCGTGCAGGGGCTGCCTTGCAGTATTGCAACCCGGATCGCAAGGTGTACCTTGCATTTTTCTTGTGCGAGTGTGAGGGCTGCCTTGCCCTTTTGCAAGGCAGACCCGGGCAGACCGCACTCCACTCCTTGCGGGACTGGCAAAGCGGTCCTTGCACCTTTGCATGGCGCGCCCTTCACGAGCGGAGAAAAGCGCAAGGCATTGGGTGCCGATCTGCAAGGCACAACGAAAGCATTGACCTGCATTTCCTTCGGTTGCATGGCAAGCCTTGCAGTTGGGATGCAAACGTTCTACTGCGTTTTGGTATCACATGGAGACGAGACCTGCAAAAGTGCAAGACTTGTGCTAACCGTGCTTCCTCGTGATGCAGCAACTTAATGCCTTCTATATATATATTCCAGGTTCCTGTTGCAGTCACCATAGTGGTGCAATCCTTCATCTTGGCGCTGCTGGTACAGCTGGCTTTGTTGGGCCCGCTCACTAGTCTCTGGAAGTCCTGGACACGTCCTAGAAGCTCCAATAATAGCATCAGCTGCAGTACAAACGGGAAGAAGCACACCGATTAGACACAATCTACCATTTTGTCGGTTTCTTCTAACATTATTTCATTAAAAGTTATTATTATTCGTAACGAATCCTGACTATGTCCTGACACAACACGGAGGAAATAGAGGAACAGGGGAGTAAAAAAAAAAAATTGGAAACCTTGTTCAAGAATACACACCAAATGTTGATGTAGAATTATGTACGTGCCAATTGCACGATTTTGTGGGACTTTGCATAATATTAAGCGTGAAAATGCATAAACTTATGCGAATTTCTGCACAAATTTATGCAAAACGTCTCGCAGGTTTAAAATAGTGCATCACGACGTACAAAATTCGAGGGGGCAAAAACTCGCGCAATCATGTGTACATGGCCCCCGAAATCACGCGCGAATCATTGAGAATCACGCGAAATCAAGCAATCCGAAATCAGCCAAAATCACTAAAATCGATCGAAATTAGGCAGAATCACACGAAACCAGGCCAAATCAGTCCGAAATCATTTCTTTCCGAACACTGAAAACGTAAAGGTCGGACACACAGCCCAATTGTGGCATGACAAAAAGTCACGCCAAAAATTGGCGTGACACGAAATTCACGCCGATAAACGGCGTGACATGTGAGTCACGCCGTCATTTGGCGTGAATGACTACGCGTTTTACGAGACAAGTCATGCCAAAAAGCGGCATGACAAGAAATTCACACCAAAAATTGGCGTGAATATTTGAGTCACGCCGATTTTTGGCGTGACACTTAATTCACGCCCCTGCAGTGGCACGAAGTCACGCCGATAGATTTTCAGTGAACACAATCACACGCAATCACGCTCAACATCACCCTGGTGCGTCGCGAAATAAGGCAAAATCAGCCATGAAATCAATTAAAACCATGCGCAATCATTGCGTTTTCCGATTCATGTGTACACGAAAATCCCGAGTTTTTGCCCCCTCGACAAAACTGTACACAAACATTTAGTGTGTAATTTGGAAAATCTGAGAGAGTTCTTCGGGGCGCTTCTACCCGTTCCAAACCTCTAGAGACGTTGCTCATCTGAACCAACATCTAATTCTGTTGCGGATCAACAAGAACGAAAATCGGGAATGGGAGAATGTACACGACGGGCCAAAGTTGCCCGTTTGTATCGCCACTTTTCCCGTCGGACGTACATTGCTGGCTACATAATTTACGGCCCTGTCGCAGGGAAGCGACTTTGAAGCCGTTAAATTATGCCTGAGTTTGCGTATGCTGCCAGGAGTGAGGCATAATGATCCCAGAGCGTGCAAGAGTGCCGCACGGCTCAGCATCGCGCGTCGCGCGCCTCGGTCCCAGTGACTCACGGCCCGCCGCGACTTTTCCGCCGAGCTCGCAGTCGCAGCGTGTCTGCCTATCGCTGGACCGAACGCCGCGGCGCCGAGGCGACCCTACACCGATATCAAGTTTCACGGGTTCCTAGTTGGTGATTTGTGTATCCTTGCGTTGCATCAAAGAAACTGATACCAAACACAAGTGGTCCGAGAGCGAAATGAAGCGTTGGTTGTCTGCTGTTTTCAAGGGAGCCACCAACTCCGTAATCCTGTGTACAACTTAATTTTACTATACCACTGTGTGACAAAATTCCGGTCATTTTGAACAGTGAATAAATAGATAAATACATAACACATGGATAAAAATAAATTGGGAACAGTATTGTATGACTGAAGTTAGATAATGGTAAAATAAAAACACTTATTGTCGCTAGTCCTCGCTGCCGCGCGCTCCGGGATTTTTTCGCCATGCTGCTTGCGGCGGCTGGGCCCACTGCGGTGCTCCTCGCTGTCCGTCTCTACACCGCGCCGCCAGTGTTCTGACGGCCCGCTCTGCTGACGTCACTCGTTGACGTCACCGCCTTGAACTTGGCCCTAGCGATGAAGGCCGCGAAGAGATCGTCGTCCTCCGCCGTCCCGCTGGTGGGCAGGAAGAGGACCAGGCTGCCGGCGATCTACGTGGCGTGGCGGTGGCTCTGGCCTGCACTGCAAGGAAAAGTGTGAACGGTAATGTACAACGAAAACTTCCGGCGGAGGCGTACACATTTTACTTCGTCAGGACATTTTTTGAGGTTTTGGAGGAAAACTGATAGTCCGTTGTTTCCATATGGGCCGGCGACTTTCTAGTTGGTTCCTTGACTGTTTTCCTCTATTTTGACCAAAGAGCAATCCAAAAGCGGGGTCATTCCATGTAAGATTTACACGGATCTGGGTGACCATTGACGATTTCTGTGAAAATTTGAGTCGTCATTTGATGATAATTTCTAGGCTAATTTTCCTTACCACAGTGTCATCAAAACAATTGATGACATTATTGTCACGCTTATGCAATAAGTTTTCTTTAGCAACCCCAAACCGTTTAGATTTTATAGCCATTTGAAACTGTTGTCAACTTTGAATGTCACAATCCTTGGCCATTTGGCATGCGTAGTCAGAAAGGGACCAGCCAGGTTTCATTGGCTACCTATAGACTATTATATCCATAGACATGATAAAATTTTGAAAAAGATGAAAAACTTGGAAATATTAAGTAAAACTGATGAAAACTATACAAACAAGCTAGGGCCCGCCCTTCCGTCGAACCGAGTTGCCAGCTCCGCTTCGCTGCGCCGGCAACTCGGTTCGACAGGGGGCCAGCCCAGCTTGGCCTGCCGGCGGCCTTTTCTCGGGCCTTCGGCCCACGCATCAGACCCAACTTGGCCAGTGGAAGGCCCGGGCCTTCGGCCCGCTCGCATCACGCACACCGTGAGCTGGTAAAGCAAAGTTATCGATGTACCATCGTGACTTAGGCCCGCCCTTCTATTCACAATATGCAATAGTCCTTACACTTTTTACTCCAACTGTCCTTAGAATATGCCCATTTCATTTGTCTCTTCGCCCTCATTCCGAAAATACCCATATTTGCCATGCTACTGCAACTCCTTGCAATAGAGGCACAGCAGGAGCGCAAAACGAGTCCGTCGCACTTTTTCCCATAACTCATGAAGGCGGGCTCCTGGACCCCCCTTCCGACCCCTCGTTGCAGAGGTCTTGCCAAGACCTATCCAAAACTTAAGTAAAAATTTTCAGTCGGTCGACCCCCTTTTTTCAAGATCCTGATGTGACGAAGACGAAGTCGGGATCCTGGACCCCCTTTCCGACCCCTCGTTGAAAAGGTCTTGCTGAGACCAATCGAAATCTGCAATAAATTTTTTTAGTCGGTCGACCCCCTTTTTTGAAGATCCTGATCTGGCCAACTTGTAAAAGCGGCCGATGGGGTCGGGACCAGGTCCATTCATCTTGTCTCGTCGCCCCGATTCCAAAAAAAACCCGTATGTGCCCTGCTAGCACCAATAATGGCGGAAATCCCCCTCCCGCTCATGTAAACCATGATGCACCTGCAGCAGCCCTTGTGCGACCCGGACGGGATTTGCACCACCGGATTATTTGTTTGGACGGTACTCCTGAAGTACCCTCCAAATCTGGTTACTCTAGCTCAACTCCTTCCTTGTACACAGACGCCAACAAATGCACAGACACAAAGGCAAATGCATAGGCCCTCCCCCTATTTTTTGAATAGAAGGGCGGGCCAAAAAAGGTTGCAAAAAGAGCTGGTCCTTCGTTTCTGTCGATACTTGGTTCAGAACTCACCTACCTTCAGTCGAACAAGCCCACAAAATTTCAACACTGGCACAGCTTTCTAACTATTGATCGGTCCACAGTCCACAGTTTATACGGTAAGACCTTATTTTGGTATCGTAACTTGAACGGCATAAGCCAACGTGCCCCTTCAACACTCTTAATTTGGTGGAACGTGGAAATGACTCCACCAAAGGTAACATGACTGCTGAAAACTTTGTTAGTAAGAGATAATTCAACTTGTGTTTTGAAGTATCGATTGTAACACGAATCGGGTTAACTTAAGCCAGGGGGCCACAACGGCCTAGGGAGCGCGTGAAGCCATGCTCGAGCGAGGTGCAGGGGTTACTGGTTTTGCTTCGACTGTAAGATATTGGCCGTTATAGCAAACCGCTTGGCACAGATCAAAAGGGCACCAAATTTGTGGTGCATTGGGCCTAGTAGACTGCCCTTTACTTCTAGTTCAACCGAACACAAGGGCGGAAACCTTCACATCAACATGGCGCAGACGAGGTTTTTCCTAAATTTTATGATTTCTCGTGTTTTTTGGCCCGTCCCGTTTATTTTTTGTAAAAAAATGACGGAGGGACGGGCATATAGTATGATGCATGCTGTGCGTCCGTTCGTTCGTTCGTTCGTTCGTTCGTTCGTTTGTCGTTCGTTCGTCCGAGGACTTCCCGTGGTCCGATCTTGACCAAATTTGGTATGCAGCCTCCTTGGGTGACCCTAAGAACCGCTCGGTGGCAGCAAATCCGATCCGAGCCCCGGGGGCGCTGCTGCAGGTGCATCATGGTCTATATGGGGTCGAGGAGGATTTCGGCAACGGATACAGCTAACAGGGCATGTAGGGGTATTTTTGGAATCGGGGCGACGAGACAAAACCAATGGTGCCAGTTTCAAGCGAATCGAAGAAGTTTGGACCCGGGTTCAAATCCCAGTGGGGTATATTTTGAACATTCTTTTTATTCGAGTTTTTGCATTGTTTCTTATGTTTTTAGGGCGCTGATGACGGAAATAACATCCATTTTGACCCCAGACTCAGGTTCAAACCCGTCAGGGCTAAACAAAGGCGAAATTCACACATTTGTTAATGTACGGGACGGGCCAAAGTTGCCGATGTATATCGCTACTTTTCCTGTTATTGGTGTTTACAATTCACCTTAATATAAGGTAAGGTGGGAGTTTTGAGAAGGGCAATTAGCCTTATGCACCCTAAATTTCAAGCTCTTTTCATCGGTGCAAAGCGTTTTGAAAGACACAGTCTAGTTCATAATCTCGAAGAAGTGCGCAACCTCTGCACTGACGGCGCGAGCATCGCTTCACGCTCCCCTTGGCCGTTCCCACCCCCTGCTTGAGGCCGTCACATTTTAGGAAGAACTTACATGGAAAAAAGGGCTGAGTTCTAAAATACACCACACTGAGAAAATTTGTTGACACTATACAAGGTAGGTTTACGCCAGACCGCGTCTTGTCGTAACAGGCTTCGCGATGTCTCGCGGCCTGTTCCTTCAATCCGCGCCTGGCGTAAGGGAGTGTGGGGCACCTAGTGACAGGGGCACCTAGTGACACAGGGGTGCCCTGGCCACCCTATGGCACTTTCAGACACCTTGAGGTGGCTAATCTAAAGGTCTTGTGCTGTGGAATCATGTTCAAGTGAAAGTGAAACTTTGAACAAAATATTTTAGCCCCTAGAATAAAAGCAAGAAAATAATAACCCAAAATCACAGATTTTACGACTTTTTAACAAAATGTTTTCTCGCCATTCTTCCAGTAAACGGCACTGCCGATCGTTCTGGCACTTTTAATCAATAATAAGGACCTTTAGTAAGTTGTTTTCGCTGAACCAGCTCAAACATGTGATTTCATTTCCTTAATATCAAATTTTGAACGAAAATCAGCCCCCGGGGCAGGTAGTGACAGACACACTCTATTTATCGTATTTCAACGATTTAAACGTTTCAAAACATCGATTTGGCAACCGCGAAGTAAATTGTCACCGATTGTCACACAACGAAACATAAATGAGACTACTTTTAACGACAATTTCGTAGAACATTGAATTTGATTGGCAATTTAGTAAAATGCAGTTTCTTGGGGAAAATGGCGCCGTTCAGAATGGTTTGATATTTAAAAAGCTTAAAGAGTCCAAAACGGATAGTTTTCAATTAGCTGGAGCGTCGCTCTATGCTGGTAATGTGAGTTATATGACCTGTCACTAGGTGCCCCGGGCTGGGGCACCAAGTGACAAGTGCAGAGGTCTGCGGGAAGCTATGTAAATAATAGAAATAGGTGTTGTCAAAACGCCACAACATGTTTTTTCGATCAAGGAAGGATCAAAGCAACCTTCTGAGGTGTAAGTAGATTCATTTCTCGCACAGTATCGAAGTGAGAGCCAAAATCCAAAAAGTGTCACTAGGTGCCCCACCCTCCCTTACCTACCTTGGCCTGCGGCGCTAGCCTGCCTTCGGCAGGCATTGGCTTGTCCATCGCCGGTTACTTCTTACGTGTTGCATACTGGGGGGCTCCGCCCCCAGACCCCCCTTAGTAGTATGGCTACCCCATAGTCCCGGCCTGGTCCCGTGGTCCCCCATAGTCCCGGGTCTAACCCAACCTGAAAATTTTGGGGGTGATCCATTTTTTTCGATTTTTTTGGTGATTCGGCCAAGATTCGGGCTGTAACCCAACCCAACCTAAGTTGGTCGTCATCTTTTTCGGCTCTAACCAAGGGGTTACCCACTCTGGTAATCGTGTGTACACTTCGTCCAGTAATCATGGGTAATCACACACCAAAACTGTCTAGTTTCGCCGCTTTTATCGGATTTTGGGGGTTTTTCTTGTGAATTTGGGCCAAAATGCTCTTAGCTGGCCAAAATTATGGAGTTTTCTCAGTATGTTTTTAGGTAATCACTGGTAATCAGTAATCCTGTGTACACTCCTGAGCTGAGTGGTCAACCCCTTGGCTCTAACCCAGCCCAACCTAAGGTGAGTCGGCATCTTTTTCGGCGCTACCCCACCCCAGCCTAAGCCCAGGCAGTGGTCCCCCATAGTCCCGGGTAGCTGGTAGGGAGCGCCGTGCACGCCTGGGTAGGGAGGGGACGTGGTCCCCCATAGTCCCGGGTCTAACCTAGCCTTAGGTCTGGGTCGCGGTGGTGACGTCATCCGCTAGCCGCCCCGACCGCCGCCCCGCTCCTGTGAGCCGGACGCCGGGAGGGTAGGCAACCCAACGCGCACCGGTGTGTGGCCAGGCCCGTCTCAAGCCTCGCCATTACCATTACCATTAAGGGCTCGCCGGTCAAGATGTCTAGGATGCTGGACGCGTGTTCGCACAGACTGGTCCAGGACGTCAGCCCTAGATAGGCCTCATGGAACTGAGGCACTCCGTTCTCCTCTTTGAAGTTGTTGTCTCTCTCCAACACTACGAACGGCTTGTCGCGCAGCTCGATATAGTGTATCAGGTGGGACTGCAGCCTGTCGTACCGGCCGAGGTGGTCCCTGGTCTCTCCTGTGAGGTGCGCTTTGATTTTGGGGACCAAGCGGCGCCTCTCCAAATAAAACTCTTGCACCTCTTTATGCGTGTAAACATCTTTTAGGAATCCTTTCTTCCATATTTGGACTGTCCCGTCTGCCGGGCAGACCTCCAGCTCCTTCTGGTTCCACACATTCAAGATGAAACGAGTGGACTTCATCGCGGTGCCTGCTCGACTCCTAATGACGCGTCGGCCACGTCGACGAGGCCTTTTATACTACCGCGGCGCACGGCGGGCGCCCCCTGATGGTGAGCATACTTATCTTAGTCGAAAAAAACGAGCTAGAACACTTGAGCACCCAGCGGTACTTGAACCCTGGGCCAGCCGCCTCCAGCGGTGCAGCGCCCAGCCTCGCTGACCGCTAGGCTATCGTGTGTGCTCGGGAGTGACCCGTGTGGCGAGCGGAGTCAAGCCGCGCCGAGCCGGGCCGAGTCGGGCGGAGCCGAGTCGGGCGGCCCACCCCCGCCCCTTCACCCCTTGCCCTGCCGTGATTCGAACAGGCCGTTATTATGGGCTTACATGACCTCTCATCGCAAAAGCATTTGCACTTCTCCGGGTGAATTATTTTTCTGTAATTTATTTTCACAACCCCCCTGGTTCAATCTATCGGCAAACGTTCACGTTCTCGTTGCGAAATACTCCTACCGTTCCGCCCCGTTTTCGCGCCACTAGCACCTACTTGCCCCCTTGCGTTTGAGTCTCTGTTACCTCTTTTCAATCGTTTTCCTGTCACGAATGGATCTGAAATATTATCCTACACGTGTTGACAACACATTCTTGGTGTTAAATCAGATTAGATTGTCCTCAAATTCAAATTTAGCCGGTCAAAAAAACGACCGGCACTGACCACTTATCCGGTTCCGTTTTGAACCAACCCCAACCGTTCGAAACGAGTTCCGCCATCATTGTGCTGCAAGCTACTGTTGTGTGAAGTGTCGTGTCCTGTCGTTAGTGAGAGAAACGTAAACGCTATGGATTCTGATAATCAACTAGCGAAGGACCTGGAATTGTCAGGTTCTTCCTCTCGCAGTAGTTTATCGCTAGGGATGAATCTCTCAGGAGAGATTTTCGCTGAGGTGAGTTTTTAAATGTGTGAGATCGTTTTCGCCGTCGTTTCGCTGCTCGCCCCTCTGGCCCTCGGTGCTCGCCCTTCTGGCTCGTTTTGAGCTTTCGTCTTGCTAATCCTGTGTGTTCCCTGTCGCGTCGTGCTCGCGGTGATCTCAAATTCATGGGGAAAGTGTTATTTCTGTGTGCGCTAAGGGTGTAGCGGGGCGTTGTGGCGTTGGCGCGGCGGCCCGTTCGGGTCGCTCGCGCGCCTTTGGAGTTCTTTCCGACTGTTTTCTCTCTGTTCTGGCGCTTCGGCGCGCGATTCCGAAGCGAGGCGCGTTGAAATTCTCCCGAAATTCCGAAAACTTTGGCGAAAATCAGTCTGTGCAATGTGTCCTTCCCCCTGTGGAAAACAAAGTCTCTTTGTTTTCCTTGTAGCTCGTAATGTTTTCGTGTCGGCTGCTTGTTCTGGCGCAGCGGCGAGCGATTCCGAAGCGAGGCGCGGTGAAATTTTCTCGAAAATCCGAAAACTTGACTGAAAATCGGCCGAAATGGTGTGCTTTTTTGGCATTCCCTCTGAATGTAAACACGTGCGTTTCTTGTGCTGTCCCAGGGATCCTTAACTTAACTTAACATTTAACTAACACTTCTTTCATAACGTAACATAAGACAATGTTCGCTAAAGGTTAAGGGTACGGACTTCTGAAAGTACTTGCAAAAGTATATCCACACAAATTCGAGACATAAAAAAATAACCTACCCTTTTGAAAAGGTGTTAGAAGTTAGGGGTAATAACTTTAACTCATATCATAACGTTATGATGCCCTTATGAGGTAAGTTAAGGATCCCTGTGCTGTCCTGATGTTTTGCTCGGTGAATCGTTAGCCAGGGCCTTGCCCTAGCTGTGCCGGAGCGAGGCGCGTGAAAATTTGATCGGAAAATCCTGTACTTTTGCCTGTTTTCCTCCCGTCTTTGAATCAGCTGTTGGCGCGCAGTGGCGCGGCTGGGCGAGGGGAAGGGGGCGCGGCGCGGTGCGGTGCGACAGTGTAGTGGCCGGTCAGCTGAGCTTGGCGCGCGGGGTATCGTCGGCGCGGAGGGCTGTGTTTAATTCTCTGTTGTGATTTTTCAGCCAGCTGCCGTGGTCCCAGTGGGCCCCGCGGCCCCCGAGGCCTCCACTTCTGGTCGACGTGTGTCTGTGGCTCAACGCCTGGGCGCCGCGTCCAGTGCCACCAGTGCCACCGCGGCCGTGGCCTCCACTTCTGGTCGACGTGTGTCTGTGGCTCAACGCCTGGGCGCCGCGTCCAGTGCCACCAGTGCCACCGCGGCCCCCGCGGCCTCCACTTCTGGTCGACGTGTGTCTACGGCTCAACGCCTGGGCGCCTCCCTCTCCAAGCAGGCCAAGAAGGCCGCTGAGGTCAGGGCCGCCCCCTTCAAGGGGTCATCCAACAAGAGGCCCCCGGGGGCCCCCACCAGACCTCCCTCTGAGCCCGCACACGTAAGTGTTCTGTCGCTACTCCCCGTTGAAGTTTTGGGGGGTGCGTGGAGTATTGACACTTTTTGTCCTTTTCTGTTTGCAGCGCCCCGTCAAGGAGAGGCTGGGGGCCGCGCCAGGCTGCTTCAATGCTCTGGTAATGGCAACTTTCCCCCTCCCTCCTCCTTCGGTTTCTCTTCTATCCATTTTGGAGAACATGCAACTACAAGTGCAGCACCAACAACTGATACTCGACGGTATGAGGCAGCAGCATGTCGTTTTGAGACAACAGACCGACTTAGGTTGGGTTGGGTTACAGCCCGAATCTTGGCCGAATCACCAAAAAAATCGAAAAAAATGGATCACCCCCAAAATTTTCAGGTTGGGTTAGACCCGGGACTATGGGGGACCACGGGACCAGGCCGGGACTATGGGGTAGCCATACTACTCCCCTTTCTGCAAGACAGAGGTGATCTACCTGCAGAAAACTCGATTTTTCGCCGTTTTTAAGGTGTTTTTCGGCCATAAAAACTGAACCAGTTGAGCCTGGATAGTGAAATTTCGCGTGTGCCGAGCCAAGAACATACCTAATAAGCCTGCAAAATCTCAGCCAGATCGGCCGAGCCGTTCAGGAGGAGTAGTGCGCACACACACGCACAGACAGACAGACAGACAAAACTTTTCAACGCCACTGGAGTAACGGGCTTCGCTATCGCTCAGCCAATGACAAAAACGTGGCTGATATTTACACCACTTCCCAATGATGACAATCTCATCACAAATTGACAAGGTAGGCGTACGCCACTCTGTGAGACAAAAGTACGGAAAATGTACGGAACATTGTCTGGTCAATAATTATTTGCCTGCAACGTCCGTGCTTGCCAAGAACGGAGCTTCCGTACTTTTTTCCGTGCCCATTTACATGGGTTCACATGGAGCAAGTACGGAACGTTCCGTACTTTTCTCCGTACTATATTGTTCTGTACCATGTCCGTTAAGAAGTACGGAGTTTTTTTTACAGTGCAGACTCTGTCTTGTAACAGGCTTCGCGATGCTGCGCCAGTTTCGACAAACCACGCGTTTACTTGGGCTGCGGCGCTAGCCTGCCTGGCAAACCGAAGCAATGGGCATGATCAAAAATATCATTTGGTGATCAAAATCTTCACTGATGGGACTTAGGGGTCAGGATGGGATCAGCAACCTCAAAACCAAAGGACATGATACGAAAGTTGACCATAACTGGAAAGTACTTAAAGAGTTGTCTTTTTCCTGCCTTTTTTAAACTGTTTATTGGTTAATATGACCAAATGGATTGAGTTAGTAAGCTGAAGTTTGGTATGGCGAGCCAATGACATGCCCAATGACCCTGCAAAATCTCAGCCAGATCGGCCGAGCCGTTCAGGAGGAGTAGTGTACACACACACACACACACACACACACAAACACACATCTTCATCAACATCAGCGCTGTTAGGCCTCAGCAGACCTCTAGCGTTCGAGTGAGCAACACCGACAGACAGACAAAGCGTTTCAACCGCACTGAAGTAACAGGCTTCGCTATCGCCCAGCCAATGATCAAAAAAGTTGGAAGGTGTTTATTCGAACATACTTTAGAACACAATTGTGTCCCACCAGTCCCTCAAAAACAAACAAAAAAAAACAATGATTAAAAAAATTAAAAGGCGTTCCCTGTAACGCAATGGCTTCAGAACACAATGATTAACATACTCAAAATTGAAAGTATCATACAGGTTCACATTGCTATGATTTGTCTGAAAAGTAAAAAAAAAGAAGATTGTTTAAGCTCAGACAATAAACATGAGTGACCAACACTAGTCAAAACATTATAAAGAATAACTAAACTTAATAGAATGTTACTAATTTTCTTCAAAAAAAATAAAAAATAAGGTTGTGTCAGTGGTCTTTGGCACCAAAAGCAAGGCTTTGGTCCTGGACAAGCATCCATAGTCGCTACCGCACTTCCAGCAAGCCCTGACAGTTCTGAATAACACATGCAGAACCACTGTGTTGTTGGAAGCTTCTCAAGACAAATGGCACAAATCTACTCTCGTTTGCTTCCTGTCAATAGAGTAAAAAAAGCTCAAAATATGAAATTGTGAATACAAGCAGAGATGTCACATATTTGACTTACGCTGCTTATCCTGCTTCACCTTCTTTTCAGCCTTTGCCGGCGCCTTTGCAAGCGCCTTTGCCTCCTTGGCAAGAGTAGCCTTGTTTTTGGACCCAGGTTGCCTTCGAGGGCCTCTCTTCTTTACAGCTTTGGACTTCACCAAATCCTGTTAGACAAGGTAGGTGCGCGCCAGACAGTTGGCGGCGCTGGCCTGCCTTCAGCAGACTCTCTCGCCACATATAGCCACATTAATGGACTTGGTCGCACGTCTAAGCAGCATACGGTTCCAACTTTTATGCTACCCCCATTTCAAGTACGGGGCGACGACGTTGGTTCGCATTTTTGGTTTGACACCGCTAAAAATTCCGGCTAACTTTGGGACTTGAACCTGGGTCGGAGGTCGGATTGAATCCCAGTTTCATTACCAGCAACCTCCAAAACTTATGAAATGATGTATAACTTAACATGACAACATACGAGCGGTCGGCAAGTTCCCTTGGCCGTGTACGAGGGAGTATACGTATATTACCAGTAATATAGGTAATATATGTGTAATACAAAGTAATACAAACTAATATACAGTAATATAGGGGTATTAAAGAGGCGAAATTGTGGTAATATGCAAGTAATATATGGTAATATACGGGTAATTTAGCCACCGCCCACGAAGTAATATATGAGTTGCCGACCCCTCGACAACATATGTCGGTAAAAAGTTAATCTTCTTTTTTGCCGTTTTTAAAGTGAATTTTGGCTGTAATGACCACATGGATTGAGATACAAAGCAGCATTTTGGTGTGTGGTGAGCCAAGGACATATCCAATGATCCTGCCAAATCTCAGCTGAATCGGCTCAACCGTTCTGGAGTAGTAGTGTAAACACAAACACGCTCACTCACACAGACAGGAAAAAGTTTCTAGCCCCACTGGAGTAACGGGCTTCGCTATCGCTCAGCCAATGACATTTTCATCAAAGGTCCTATACTTATTGCATGGCCGTGACAACAATGTCATCAATTGTTTTGATGACGGTGTGGTAAGGAAATTTAGCCTTGCAATTGTCAGCAAATGACAACTCAAATTTCACAGTCCAGAGGAACCAACATTTTCTGCTGACTATCTTTCCACTAAACTTGTCTCCAAGTTCCGTTCCGTTAAGTAAATATAAGTTGAGATGACTGTTTTTAGGCACGAAGTAGCCTTATAGTATCCCCCAGGATTCAGCCTCGCTGGGATTTGATCGCGTGGCCCCTTATGCAAGTCGAAACCTCTCTATACGATTTTGATGAGATTTTGCAGACTGGTAGAATTCTGAGACGTGATTTCAATTCTGGAATATGGTTGAAATCTTAGCGATAAATTTTGAGAAAATTGCCGTCAAAATCACTGTTTCCATAGCATAGCTCGACTCGTCAACGAAAAGGGAAGAGAGAGGGGGGAGCCGAGCCAAACCCAACCAATAGTATGGCTCCTTTTCGCTTGTGTACAGGTTACCCCAAAAACGGTCGCTTCTTTGAAAAAGGACGTTGGAATAAGAAACTTTCTGCAACCGTGATAGAACAGATGTAACAAAATTAAGGTGAGCTTCGACTGCTTCATGTTTCTGGAAGACTTGATGCCGCTCCTTCTGAGCAACGCACCCAGTGCTGAGGTTCGACTTCCTTGCTCAGCTGAGGTCAGCGTGTCAGGAACCGAAAGTGTTGAGCAGATTGTTCCACACCGTGATGTTATTATGGAGAAAGGAGTCGCGGCATTGGAAGAGGCTATACACGAAAGCGTTCAAGGAAATTTGAACCTCAGTTTTTCACCCTCTATTCACAGGTGTCCCGACACATGTAATGGAATTCCAGAGTGTGAATGCCTCTTCAAGGAGTTCATAAGAATAGATCTTTTTGTAGCACCACTGTTTGGAGCGAACAAAATGTCATTGAAGATGGCATTCAAAACCATCTCCCTACAAGACATACCCACGATCATTACTCGCATGCACAAGTATGTACTATGTGGGGTAGTGATAAGTGTACCTCCAAACTATCTCGCCTGCCTATGCCGTCAGGCGGATGGGATGTGAGAGCAATTTAATGACCTGAAAAGGCATCCTTCTAGCGTAAGCAATAATTGCAAAGTAAATCCAGTAACGGTATTGTACGTGCTTTTGTAATTGATTTTATCAAGTTGCCATTGTATTTCAATTAAATTATTTTATTAGAATTTTCCCCTAAAAGCATGATTTATTTTTTACTGCATGTACTTACTTTGCTATTTTCTATTGTATTTCAATTCACTGGTTTTTCGACAAAGGGGCGTAAGTCCACAAATTGGCAAAATCCACTTTTTTCCAGAAAATAATTTAAAATTAAATAACAAGCCTACTGGTTTTTGAAAAATGAAAATATCTCAATTAGTTCAGAAGATACAGAAGGTGTCCAAAGGGCGTAAGTCCATTCCATTTTTGACAAAGGGGCGTAAGTCCACCCGTTTTCTGACAAAGAGGCGTAAGTCCATGTGGTTTTTTGACAAAGAGGCGTACGTCCAGGTGATTTTTAAGACAGAGGCGTAAGTCCAGGTGGGTTTTTGACAAAGAGGCGTAAGTCCATTGGCCATTCTGACAAAGAGGCGTAAGTCCATAGGCCATTCTGACAAACGGGCGTAAGTCCATGGGTCATTCTGACAAACAGGCGTAAGTCCCTAGAACATTCTGACAAACAGGCGTAAGTCCATAGAGCATTCTGACAATCAGGCGTAAGTTCCATGGACCTTTCTGGCGAACAGGCGTAAGTCCACAGACCATCCCAATCAACCAACCACTCATGAGGTCCCTGAGTGGTTTGCAACTTGTGAACACTAGGGTGGGCCGTGAAACACGATTTTTCGATATCGCAACCGTAATAGCGCGCCAAAGTTACTTCATGGCAATACAAACTCAACGCGATCTGGGCCAGGTCTGTAACTTAAAGCTTGACCCTCGCGCATCCACGTTGAAAGTTGGAAAATTCGACTTTTACGGGTTTTTCTAAAAACAGCCATAGAAACTGAACCAGATGTCCAAATGATGTTTCCGAGACGGAAATGGAAACGTCTGATCATGCTTTATCAGTTTATGACCACCGGGACCCTCTACGAGTAGTAGGGGGCCGATGGGAGAAAATAACAAAACAACAATTTTTTTCCGTTTCTTCCAAAATGCAAAAATTGCCTTCAGGGTTTGATACAGCCATCCTGACGTCACCGTACGCGAACCATACCCCGAATCTTCTTCTCTAAGGGCCCCTTTCCCGTTTTAAGCGCACGGGGTACTCCGGGATCCGTTCACACGTTAGGATTTGGACGCCAAAAACACATGTTTCACTAAAAATGCAAATTATCGGTACTCAGGGCACTGTAGGGCACACCCGTCTCGTCCGTATGAACTGTAGGGACTCAAAATCGATTACTGGATGGTGTCTTTGCGTCGCAGGAACCCACCAGTATATAGACAATCGGACGAAAAGACCTTTAGAACGGTATTTACACTGTAAATGTCGTTAATCTGGAGTTAAAACTATTTTAGGCCGTGAATGGCTCGTCTGGATTAACGACAGAAGGTCGCTGCACGTTTATACAGGTTTTTCTTGTCCATCGTATAGATTCTCATTTCCTTTCTCACTGTTATGTCCGCTTGCAACGGCCCAGGGGATAAACTTACGCTTGGTGCGCTAGTAGAGCTGAGCCCCCCGTAGACACGCCGCTGTTTCGTTTGGCTTTGTAGGTAGTTTCTCAATACCGTTACAATTTGTGCGTAGGACAGCCTGCGACAGCCGCAGGGACATGTTACGCCAGTTTACCACTTTGGAAGTGATGTTTTCTCACAGGTAGACATTTACCTTCGTTCTGGCGTACTGTACCTTCGCGTTTTGCTTCATTCTCCTGCATACAGTATCAAAGAGTCAGCTTATACATGCGCTGTAGGAAAAATGCACGGGAAAAAATACAGGCACAGTCTCGTAGAACATTTGCCTGGTACCACCGTACCTCAGCCAGTACGGCTTTTGGGGTACGGAGTACGGTTTTTCATGACATGGGCTCTCATGGGAAGCACGGTTTATTGGGACAGCTGTTCTGTACATCGTGTGGTACGGTCTAGCCGTACCTTTTTCCTTAAAATGTACGACATTTTTACCAGTGTGTCGCAGCCCCATCTGTGGTTGGTTGGGTAAGGGTGGTGGTGCATCTCGACGTGCTGCCACCTTCTCGTGGTGAGGGCTGAGTCGTCTCGGATTTTCCGGGCGAGCCAAGAGCAGTATAGTGAAAACCTAATGTTGGAAAACGGATTTAACCGAACCTTCAATGGAAATAGCGTTTTAAAGGTCTCTCCATCTGATTGTCAATATATTAGTAGGTGCCTGTGACGCCAAGACACCATCTAGTAATCGATTTTGAGTCCCTACAGTTCATACGGACGAGACGAGTGCCCTACAGTGCCCTGAGTACCGATAATTTGCATATTTAGTAAAACATGTGTTTTTGGCGTCCAAATCCTAACGTGTGAACGGATCCCGGGGTACCCCGTGTGCTTAAAACGGGAAATGGGCCCTTAGAGAAGAAGATTCGGGGTATGGTTCGGGTACGGTGACGTCAGGATGGCCGTATCAAACCCTGAAGGCAATTTTTGCATTTTGGAAGAAACGGAAAAAAATTGTTATTTTGTTATTTTCTCCCATCGGCCCCCTACTGCTCGTAGAGGGTTCCGGTGGTCATAAACTGATAAAGCATGATCAGACGTTTCCATTTCCGTCTCGGAAACATCATTTGGACATCTGGTTCAGTTTCTATGGCTGTTTTTAGAAAAACCCGTAAAAGTCGAATTTTCCAATTTTCAACGTGGATGCGCGAGGGTCAAGCTTTAAGTTACAGACCTGGCCCAGATCGCGTTGAGTTTGTATTGCCATGAAGTAACTTTGGCGCGCTATTACGGTTGCGATATCGAAAAATCGTGTTTCACGGCCCACCCTAGTGAACACTGTTCCAATCAAATAATAATGACTACAGTGCAAACCTAACTGTCTACTAAGTACACACTTAAAAATGCATGCTTCCAAGTACACATTTACAAACGCATGCTTGGCCAAGTACAGCCTGCCGAAGGCAGGCTAGCGCCGCAGGGCAAGGTAGGTGTATACGCCAGGCGTGGATTGTCGAAACTGGCGCAGCATCGCGAAGCCTGTTACGACAAGACACGGTCTGGCGAACACCTTCCTTATAATATAATCAAATTTGAAAAACTCAACTTGGAGATAAGTCGAATTATTCCCTTTTTCCGCTTCCTGGATCATTTGGCAAGAAACTTTGTACAATTCAAGGGGACTAGTTCTTTGTTTATTGCCAAATTTTGACGATACTCGAAAGTATCGCCAAATTTTTGCAATGCTTTTGTGCATTACCGTTTTCAAGGCAAGATTTTGCGGAAAGGTCGTTTGTTGGCCATACTCGATTGTGTCGCTAAAACAAACCCTCAAGTATCGCCTTTGGATTTGCAGTGTACGCTTCTGGAACTTGTTATCATTACTTTGTCTAGTTTTAGTTTTCCCTGCCAACAGTTTTTTTCTTTCCCCTGAAAAATTGCCAAAATGGAGTTATCCCCTTCTTCCGCTTCCGGGATCAATTTGGACATATGTCTTATCATTTATTGCTCAGTGCGACACGTTGAGCCTTTTTCCTAAGCCACAATTAGCCTACTTTGTCAATATTTCAATTAAGCTCAGAACAGAATAGGCAACTTGAGAGGTGTATCCTATGTCCTTGAAGCCTGAGGGCAATCCTTTCGGCGAACCGTGTCACAAGGTAGGTTTACGCCAGACCGCGTCTTGTCGTAACAGGCTTCGCGATGTCTCGCTGCCTGTTCCTCCAATCCACGCCTGGCGTACCTACCTTGGCCTGCGGCGCTAGCCTGCCTGCGGCAGGCAATGGCTTGTCCGTTGTCGGTTATTTTTTAACTTGTTGAATGCTGGGGGGCTCCGCCCCCCAGACCCCCCTACATTCTAAATAGAGTTGTTTTATCTACAGATAACACGATCTTGACCCTTGTCACTTTTTAACTTGTCGAGGCTGGGGGGCTCCGCCCCCCAGACCCCCCTTTCTCCAAGACAGAAGTGGTCTATCTGCAGAAAACTCTATTTTTCGCCGTTTTTTAGGTGTTTTTCGCCTATAAAAACTGAACCAGTTGAGCTAGGATGGTGAAATTTCGCGTGTGCCGAGCCAAGGACATACCCAAGAAGTGTGCAAAATCTCACCGAGATCGGCCGAGCCGTTCAGGAGGAGTAGTGCGGACAGACAGACCGACAGACAGACAGACAGACAAAACTTTTCAACCCCACTGGAGTAACAGGCTTCGCTATCGCTCAGCCAATAAGAGCGCCGGTGCTTTACAGCATGAGAGAAGGGCGCCCGGCGCCCTGGAGTCCCAGCTTTTTCGGGCCGGGACGCCGCCTGGCCGAGGTTTGCACCACTTTGCGGCTAAACGGCTCATCGCACAACATTTCTGACTAGCTCAGAAGATTCAGGAAGGTTTTTTACATGCCCCGGCGTCGTTACATCTTGATTTGGTCAGCCGGGGACCGAACGCGGCGAACCTGAAGGGCGGCAGTGCGGCGCGGCCGAGGGTCCGCAGCGGCTGGCTGCCTGATGGCTGCCTGATGGCTGGCCGCCGCCGGCTTCCCCCACCCTACCGCTTGATGAATATTTCGTGCCTTTTAAGAAGAAACAACGGTGAAAACGACACGTTGTCTTCGTCTAAGCGTGTAATATGACACCTAACACAAGTTTGAACCAAGAAATCGGTGTCTACTGGCCTGTAGCGGTAGGGTGGGGGTAGCCGGCGGCCAGCCATCAGGCAGCCAGCCGCTGCGGACCCTCGGCCGCGCCACACTGCCGCCCTTCAGGCTCGCCGCATTCGGTCCCCGGTTGACCAAATCAAAATGTAACGACGCCGGGGCACGTAAAAGACCTTCCTGAATCTTCTGAGCTTGTCAGAAATGTTGTGCGATGAGCCGTTTAGCCGCAAAGTGGTGCAAACCTCGGCCAGGCGGCGTCCCGGCCCGAAAAAGCTGGGACTCCAGGGCGCCCTTCTCTCATGTTTGCAGTGCAGCACGTGGCTACTAGGCTCTGGAGCGATTCCAAGTGACTACTCTGTGGGTCGTGGTGCGAACCGGTTCGTGTTCGTAGTCACCGTCACGAGCTCAGCCAGAGACGTTGCCACGATGGGTCATCGCGCTGTGTTCATACTCGCGTTCGAGCTGCTCGTCGCAGCGGCCGCACAGGTGCACGGAGGTAAGCACGAAAAAGAAGTAATTAGTCCAACCAAATTTTAGTGAGCCCAACCAATGCTTCGGTTGGTTTTGGCCCAACTAAGATGTTCCGTACCAGTAGCGAAAATGTCGTAAGGAGAGCAGAAAATTTTGTTGCCTCAACAACGAATCCATCGTTGCAGCAGCAAATTGGATTGTTGCAGTAGCAGACTCTTAATTCGGTAGTGTCAACCAACGAATTCACTGCTGCAATGAACTTTCCGCTCGTCCAACAAATTTTTCGCTCTTAGAACGCAATTTTCATTACTGGAAAAAAATTTTAGTTGGGCCTTTTTTTTTTTTTTTGCAATGGGGTTCACAAAAATCTGCATTAAAAATTTTAACTTCATTCTGCAATAAAGTATCACTTTTTTTGTTACAATGAATACAAGCGAAATGCTGTAAAAAGTTATCGCATAAAAGAAGTGTTATAAAAGTTACTAAGGAACGCTCTTTATCGCAAAAATTGGGAGTGGTAATTGCAAAAATAATATGCAATAATTAAATTATAGCACTCCAGAGTGCGAAAAATCGTGGGAATCGCAAACCCGGGTGACCCTTTGAACCTAACATATTTACTTTACACTGTTAAAAATTGTTGTTTTAAAACAACAACACAATTACCAACCTCGACAACGCTGTTGTTTGTGAACAAGTTTGCTTGTTTTAAAACGACGAATTCGTTGCTAATTATTTTTATGACTTATGCTGTTTCAAAACAATATTTTGCTGCGTACAAACAACCCGGACAATCTAAGAAGTGGTTACTGCGGGGTAACCGGGACTCTACTAGGTCTGTGACCTAATCGGCAATAAAAATTGATGCAAATAAGGCTGTCTACCGGTTTACAAACATCTTGTGGACGAACGACGCAACTCGTTAGTAAACAACGAAAGTCATTTGAAAACAACTTTGATCGCTAAGAAAATTAGCAACATATTTACTGCTAAATTACAACATAATTTTTTACAGTGTACACTTCATTCAACACACTGGCAACAGCGAACTTAGCAAGTACAATAAACCGGCGTCGATTCAGTGGCAGGGGGAAGTGTCACACTTTGCTTCTGTCGTTGGGCAACTTTTGCGACACCGCGGCGTGCTGCACTGTTAAAAAAAATTGCTGTAAATTAACAGCACTTATGCTGTTAAGTTTGATAACAGCACGACTTGTTTTATTATTATAAGCATGTTGTAGCCCTCGGTGCTGTTTTCTGACAGTTCGATTGTAATAAAACAATACTTCTTTGGAGTCTTCAACGATGTCTTCCCAACATTTGTGTTGATTTCATCGTGCTGTTATTAAACAAGACCCTTGTAACCTGACAACAATATATGTTTTAAGATTGCAAAAGGCTGTTTCTAAACATGAAACCTGTTCAACGACAACACAACTATTTTGAATAACGATTACATTGTTGTTACTTGACAAGGAAATTGTTATGAAACGAAAGTGCTGTTTCTGGATGGGTTTCCCGTTCAGACACAAAACAATACTGTTGTTATTAAACAGCATTACTGTAGGTGATTGTGTTGTAATATTACAGTGGATTTTTAACGGTGTGGGGTTACCACTCCGAAGTCGAATCCTGAGGTCATGCTCTGTGATCGCTAGGTGCGCCGGCCGCAGGGCAGCTCGCTCCCAGCCGTCTGGTCCCTTGGCCATCGTGGATCGGGACCTGGCTTGCCGACGCGGCGGACGAGGCGGACATCCACCCCGAGGATCGACAGTGCGCTGCGGATAGCCGCCTGGTCATGGAACATTTTCACAACCACTCGGCTTGGGCCGCGAGAAGTAAGTCCTATTTCTGTGAACCACTCAGATCACGCTGCAATTTGGATGGAAAGACTTCGCGCCAAAATATGGCGAGACATTAAGTCTCGCCAAGTTTTGGTCAGACCTCAAAGTTTCACCAAAATTTGGTCAGGCCAAAAGAGGGGGCCTGAAAGGTAGGCATAAAGTGCTACTTTGCCCCCCCCCCCCCCCCCCAAGGCCAGGCTTCCTCTGGATCCACCACTGCTTTGAGGTGTGACCTAAACTTGGCGAGACTTTTGGTCTCGGCTCTGGGATTTGTAGAGCAGGTCTGTAAATCTCAAAACACTATGGTGCTCTTCACTCGACTTTTGTCAGACTGAGTGCCTTTGTCGCCTGCTCCACTTTTTAGGGTGGCTTTGGCGCCCACTTTCTGGGCACCTACCAGTATGTCACCTATTTTTAGGGTTGACAAATCATCAAGCAACTTGCCTTCACCTCTGGGTTCGTCTTCACATCATTCCTGTACAGGGTTTTCCCAGTTGGGAAAGTTCCCGGAAAAGTTGGGAAAATAACCAACTGGCCATACAAGAGCTTATTCCATTCCATTCAAACGGACATGACACAATGCTCAAAGGAACGTGACATTTTGCAGGGGGGCGGCAACGGCCTAGGGAGAGCGTGGAGCGATGCTCGCGCCGTCAGTGCAAGTAGAGATCTGGGATGGTCCGGTTGAACCAGGCGTGCCAACGCTTGCCCGATGGAGCTCGGCTCGAATTGGCCGGCATTAGGCTCAAGTTGCTGGTGCCTGAAACTCGCCCATGGGCCAGAGGGCGGCTGACTAAGGTGGCAGTAAAGTGCACCAGGAGGCAGGCAACCTCTGTAATTGAGGAAAAATCTCATTCAACGAACGTTAATGAAAGCAGATGATACGCGTTTGGTTTTTTCTACTGGGTAGTATGGGCTCATTCCAAAGATAGTATTTAATAGTTTAACGTGGTTATGTTTTAAAGCAAAGGAATCATCTGCTAAAAACTGAGTCCTTTGTGCCGTGGCCTGCACCGCCGCCGCGCCGTGTCCGTTTGGTTTGCAGAGCAGGCAGTGCATCTGCGCCGTGACGCAAGGGGGCATTGCCAATGTTGCGCGCAGCCCGGCCGTCGCGCGCCAGACGGGGTGCCATTGTCGATTCCGCGCAGGCTGCGGCGCAGGCAAGGCACAGCCAGACAGACGCACCATCCCGCCCCGGCAGCCAGCCCCCATTATATTGTTGGATATCACTTGGTTTTTGGACTCTCGAGTAAAAGCTAGCTGACACCTTTATATGTCTTGTAGTTGTAGTTTCAGGTATGTTTTTAAGTAAAGGTATCATCTGCTAAAAACTCAATGCGCCATGTTAATGTAAATGATTCCGCCCTTGTGTTCGTTGTATTGAAATCGCCAGCCGGCCAAACCCAGTTCTTTTTCTGTGCAAAGGTTTTTCGCAACCTTGTTCGAAAATTATAAAACCAGACTGTGATTTTCAAAACGCTTTGCACCGATGGAAAGGGCTTGAAATTTAGGGTGCATTAGGCTAATTGCTGTTCTTGAAACTCCCCCCTAACCTAATTTTAAGGTGCAGTAAAATCACCAAAAACACAAAAATCATAAAATTGAGGGAAAAATCTCATTCAACGAACGTTAATGAAAGCAGATGATACGCGTTTGGTTTTCTTCTACTGGGTAGTATGGGCTCATTCCAAAGATAGTATTTAATAGTTTTAGGTGTATGTTTTAAAGCAAAGGAATCATCTGCTAAAAACTGAGTCCTTTGTGCCGTGGCCTGCACCGCCGCCGCGCCGTGTCCGTTTGGTTTGCGAGCACGCAGTGCATCTGCGCCGTAGCGGGGAGGCATTGCCAATGTTGCGCGCAGCCCGGCCGTCGCGCGCCAGACGGGGGTGCCATTGTCGAATTCCGCGCAGGCTGCGGCGCAGGCAAGGCACAGCCAGACAGACGCACCATCCCGCCCCGGCAGCCAGCCCCCATTATATTGTTGGATATACACTTGGTTTTTGGACTCTCGAGTAAAAGCTAGCTGACACCTTTATATGTCTTGTAGTTGTAGTTTCAGGTATGTTTTTAAGTAAAGGTATCATCTGCTAAAAACTCAAATGCGCCATGTTAATGTAAATGATTCCGCCCTTGTGTTCGGTTGTATTGAAAGTATCGGGCAGTCTACTAGGCCTAATGCACCCCAAATTTTGTGCTCTTTCGATCTGTGCAAAGCGTTTTGCAAGCAACGGGCTAGATCTTACAATCGAAGCAAAATAAGTAACCCCTGCACCTCACTCGCGCATGGCTTCACGCGCTTCCTAGGCCGTGCCGCCCCCTGCATTTTGTCACATTCGTTTGAACGTTATGTCCTGTTCCTGGCATGGGAGTGAAGATGCGGTGAGCGCTTTGTTCCGTGCCCAGTGCTGGACGCCAGCAGCGCGGGCCCTTCGCCGGGCCTGCTGCGCGGCGTGACGGACAGCCTGGGCGACTTCGACGAGTGCCTGGGCTTGGCCTGGCCGCACGCCACCGCTGCACCCGTGGAGCCGCAGTACTGCCTGGTGACGCTGCGCACCGACCCCTTCCGCCCCTCCACCGCCTCGGGGACCGCAGCCTGGGGCACCGTGAATCACGTGGGCCCCTACGCCAACGTCCACGCCATGATGAAGATAGGGCACTGCGAGAATAAATCTGTATGATTTACGATGAGACCTCTGGGAAGGGTTAAGTCGAAGAACCCTTCGTTAAATTGCGAAGATCCTTGGTGATAAACGAAGATTCTCCGGGAATCTCCATGAAAGTACCGCAGGTGCGGGAAAAGATCCGGTTTTGCCCGAGTTTGGGCCATTTGTTCCCACACTGTCATTTCAGGACCGTGGCATACGTTCAAACAAACGTGACAAAATGTCACGTTCCTTTGAGCATAGTACAAAAAGTTGATCCTTGTTGTTTTCCTGCACAAAAAAAGCTGTGACGCCTGGTGCTTTTTTTGGCCCGTCCCGTTTATTTTTTTGTAAAAAAATGACGGAGGGACGGGCATATAGTATGATCCCTGCTGTGCGTCCGTTCGTCCGTTCGTCCGAGGACTTCCCGTGGTCCGATCTTGACCAAATTTGGTATGCAGCCTCCTTGGGTGACCCTAAGAACCGCCCGGTGGCAGCAAATCCGATCCGAGCCCCGGGGGGCGCTGCTGCAGGTGCATCATGGTCTACATGGGGTCGAGGAGGATTTCGGCAACGGATACAGCTAGCAGGGCATGTAGGGGTATTTTTGGAATCGGGGCGACGAGACAAAACCAACGGTGCCAGTTTCAAGCGAATCGGAGAAGTTTGGACCCGGGTTCAAATCCCAGTGGGGTATATTTTGAACATTCTTTTTATTCGAGTTTTTGCATTGTTTCTTAGGTTTTTGAGGGCGCTGATGACGAAAATAACATCTCTTTTGATCCCAGACTCAGGTTCAAACCCGTCAGGGTTAAACAAAGGCGAAATTCACACATTTGTTAATGTACGGGACGGGCCAAAGTTGCCGATGTATATCGCTACTTTTCCTGTTATTTGAAAATACATTTGGTGTGCGCGCCACAGGGCCACGGGCAGCACCGTGCCGTGGTCCCGCTGGGCAGGCTGCGCTTCGGCGTGTGCCTGCCGGCGTCCTGCTCCGCCGAGGCCGTGAACCGTGCGGCGCGGCGCCATCCCCAGTCGGACGGGGACGTGCGCTGGGCCGCGGCGGTGGAGCACCCTAAGTTCTGCACCCGCCGCCACCACGTCACGGACGGCAGCAGCACCAGGATGGTCCTCGCGGGGTGAGTCAGCTTGACACATCTCCACATTGAAGTCAAAATCGTGCTGAGATTGTGGGAGTGTAATTGGAACCACACATCCCAAGGGGCCCAGAGCCTTCTCTTTCCCTATTCTGGCGACACATATTGTCCCCCGCCCACTGCAAATCAAACCTTTGTTTGACAATTTGTGCTGTCGGACACGGGATGGTTTTCACCGTTGGTATGGGCTAAAAATTGCACGGAACGAAGTCCCATGACATTTGATCCAGGAAGCGGAAGAAGGGAATAATTGGACTCATCTCCAAATTGAGTTTTTATCTTACCATTTTGCCTCAGGATGGTTTGCATCATTACACCAAATTGTTTGACCCGACTCCTAAAATGAGTTATCTCCGAGGGTCAGCCACTCTGGTAATCGTGTGTACACTTCGTCCAATAATCATTGTGATAAAAATAAGAAAAAGAAGTGAAGGGAGTCCACATTCGCGAAGGACGCTTAACAACAAATTACAGAAAAGCACTGCTCAGCCTTGTGGCCGAGTTATCTCAGTTATCTCCGTTAGGTATTACATCCTCTCCTGGAGTTACTAAGTGGATATTCTTAATTTTTCTTTCTTTTTTGCAGTGTAACAGTGCTCATTGCTTTGTTGGTCCTCGCTGGCAGCATCATTGATCTAAATGTTGTAGCTGGCCTGAAGAAAGTCCAAGGTAAGGTGGATCTGCAATGGTTCTCCGTCCATCATCCATCCACTGGTAAAACTGAAACGTAGTATTATACCCTCCGTTTTCAAGCGCAATCAGTGTATGCTTGAAATCAAGCGAATCAGGCTCATCGGCCAAGATTCTCCCTATCTCAATGCATGGGGGAATATCCCAAGTATGCTTCATTTCAAGCGTAACGTCTTCAAGCGTAACTTTATGCTTGACTCAAGCATAGAGTTACGCTTTAGTTTTACCAGTGTCCTAGCTATATGATATGTTATGTTAAATATCGCTCTCTAAAACTTGAAACTCTTTGACACGGACACGTCCTAATATCATCGCGCGTCGTTCTTATTGTGACACCACAGTGTATGAACACAGGAAAGGAAATGGAGCTGGGCAGACGTGGAACACTGAGAATCCAAACGCGATGAGTATAGCGTCAATTGGTGCGATTCAAAAGCATCGCACATGAAGTGCGATGACTCCCCATTCCCATGCATTAGCATAGGGCACTTTCGGGATGCATCGCACGCATGGTGCGATGGCTATCGCATCGCACGTATGGTGCGATATCTCAGCTGCATCGCACCATACGTGCTAAACTCATCGCGTTTGGAATCTCAGTGAACGGCCGGCCGTCCTGTTCATTGGAGGTCCACCTGAACTGTCACACAATCCTGATAAACCTGTAGAAAGATTGCCTCAAAAAGTCTTTGAAGTGCCATCAAAAAGATACACATTCTGCCGGCAAAGCTTCGCACAGTTCCTAAGACTTCAATTTTTTAAATAATGCACTTTGTTTTATTGCATTTTTAAAATGTGGTTTCAAGACTCTAAACAGAAGTCAGTCTTGACTCTTTTTTTCATTTAATTAGAAATTGTTCAATATTTTTAAACAAGGTAGGTTTACGCCAGACCGCGTCTTGTCGTAACAGGCTTCGCGATATCTCGCTGCCTGTTCCTCCAATCCGCGCCTGGCGTACCTACCTTGGCCTGCGGCGCTAGCCTGCCTTCGGCAGGCAACGGCTTGTCCACCGTCGGTTACTTCTACCTTGTTGCATGCTGGGGGGCTCCGCCCCCAGGCCCCCCTTCATTCTAGATAGAGTTACTTCATCTACAGATAACACGATCTTGACCCTTGTCACTGTTTAACTTGCTGAGGCTGGGGGGCGGAGCCCCCCAGACCCCTTTCTTTAAGACAGGAGTGACCTGCCTGCAGAAAACTCGATTTTTCGCCGTTTTTTAGGTGTTTTTCGGCTATAAAAACCGAACCAGTTGAGCTAGGATAGTGAAATTTCGGGTGTGCCGAGCCAAGGACATACCAAAAAAGTGTGCAAAATCTCATTGAGATCGGCCGAGACGTTCAGGAGGAGTAGTGCGGACAGACAGACAGACAGACAGACAAAACTTTTCAACCGCACTGGAGTAACAGGCTTCGCTATCGCTCAGCCAACAATCACTTTGCTTCTAGTAGAAATACATTTGGCTCTTGCATCACAATAATCAATGTAATGACTTCACTTGGGAAATTTGGAAATGGTTTTAAATACAATAATCACTTTGCTTCTAGTAGAAATACATTTGGCTCTTGTATCAATGTAATGACTTCTCTTAGGGAAATTTGGAAATGGTTCTAAATACAATAATCACTTTGCTTCTAGTAGAAATACATTTGGCTCTTGCATCACAATAATCAATGTAATGACTTCACTTGGGAAATTTGGAAATGGTTTTAAATACAATAATCACTTTGCTTCTAGTAGAAATACATTTGGCTCTTGTATCAATGTAATGACTTCTCTTAGGGAAGTAAGTTAACATTAAAAAAACTTACGGGATCCGTGTAGTTGTGTCAACTACTGTGCACAACATCACTTGAAATAATAAATATAATAAAAACCAAACACAAACTTGAAACCCCCCGACCCCTCGGCTGCGATGTTGAATAACTTCTGCGGATGCCAACCAGCCTCGTCCGGATGACTGGGAGGTGGGTTGCAGCGTCGGAGTGGTTAGGAGTCAGTTGGAGTTGGAGTGTGCGGTGTTGCTGTTGGGGGGTTGGGGATGCGCCCCGGCACCAACCGCACCCTGTAACAAATCGTCAATAAATCTATAAGTTACAGTGCACCCTTTAAACCTGACAAAGTATTGAGCATACATACAAACTAATTTACTGTGTTACTCTAAGAAATAGTTCTTAAATTACAAAGTATTTTCTTTAATGAACTCAAGAGTTGACAACAAAATTTCAGAACAATACTGACAGAGCATTCAGTGTTGGAAACACCGAAGGGGAGAAGGCAAACAGAATAGTTTACGCAACAACATCCCCGGAAAATTTCATGTCAGCAGGGCACAGCATTTAGTGTTGGGAACACCGAAGGGGGAGGGACAAGCAGCTCAGAGTTGAGGACAAAATTCACGAGCAATACTGTTAAACAAAGTTCGGGACAGTGAAGTTAAGACTGAAACCCATGGATAGCTCGTTAACATGTGGAGAGGATAGCAACCCAAGAGTAAGGTTCACCGACGAGGAAAGGGCAAACACAACAAAATAACTCACCCCAGTAGGCCTCCTGGGGGGCGGGTTGGGCCGCAGGCGCAAGCCCCTCAGCCCGTACACACATCGGCGGTTTCGCCGACTGCTCAAATTGGCGACATCGATCACTGCAACACAAGTAACATCTATCGTGAGCGAACATGTTTGCTTTGCCAAAAGCTCCCAATAATTCAATGTCATAAATGGCACAAGGAAGGAAAGATGCCACATTAAGTTTTCATTCATTCAATGACATGACCAGTATAATGAATGAGACAAGAGGCAAGTGACAACAGGTCAAGATCTTCGCCCGTTCATCACGGTACCGACCTAACCTCTCAAGCACATGGCCGAACATGCAAAGTACGTCCGCGGGAACAGATGACACTTACTGTTGGTAGTAGAAGAGGCGCGTACGGTAATTCCGGCCGGAATACACAGCAACAAGTGATTTTTCGGAGAAAACGGCATCTTTTTATAAGAAACATTTCTGCAGCTGTCAGAAAGCACCCGTCTTCTGCCGCTATTTTTGGCTAGGGGATGTGAACCGCCTGAAAGCAGCTGGAATGACACCTTTTTTTGGTGGTGGAGAGGTGTTTCATGTCATGTATCATGGCACTGTTGGAATGACATGTTAATTGCTCGTTGACATTTCTCGTTGACATAGCGCTGAATGACAATTTAAACAAGGTAGGTATACGCCAGACCGCGTCTTGTCGTAACAGGCTTCGCGATATCTCGCGGCCTGTTCCTCCAATCCGCGCCTGGCGGACCTACCTTGGCCTGCGGCGCTAGCCTGCCTTCGGCAGGCATTGGCTTGTCCATCGTCGGTTACTTCTTTACGTGTTGCATGCTGACCCCCCTTTATTCTAGAAAGAGTTGCTTCATCTACAGATAACACGATCTTGACCCTTGTAACTTTTAAACTTGGCGAAGTTTGGGGGCCCCGCCCCCCAGACTCCCCTTTCTTCAAGACAGAGGTGATCTACCTGCAGAAAACTCGATTTTTCGCCGTTTTTTAGGTGTTTTTCGGCTATAATAACTGAACTAGTTGAGCTGGGATAGTGAAATTTCGCGTGTGCCGAGCCAAGAATATACCTAATAAGCCTGCAAAATCTCAGCCAGATCGGCCGAGCCGTTCAGGAGGAGTAGTGTACACACACACACAGACAGACGGACAGACAGACAAAACTTTTCAACCGCACTGGAGTAACAGGCTTCGCTATCGCTCAGCCAAAAATGTAAATGATTTGCCGGAAGCACTGACAAAATTCGAAGTTCCTTCGGCCAAACTTTTCCTCTCTTTCTTTTTACTGCCAAACTTACCTTTTTTCTCCAAAAAGTCGCCAAACACTGCTCTACTGCTCCAGACTTGGGACTTGAAAAGAACGGAAGGCATATTCTTCGGGCACCTGCGGGCACGGCAAAATTTTTGCCCGCATAACTGCGCGCATAGCATCAAAGTATATTTTGTCATTCTCCCTAGATTTGGAGTAATTTCTTGCCTGATCAATTCCAGGGCTGCAAGGTCTGTCTGCTTTTGCTATGCGCCGCCAATGGGCTGATCTGACGCAGCCCGCCGAAAGAGACTCGATCCCTGGATTGTCGGGGCTCAAGACATACATGTGCGTGGGCGTCGTCGTCTTCCATCACTTCCTGGTGCAAGAGGGCCTCTCCGTGCACCCAGAAAAATAGATTCTTGATCCAAGAAAAATACTTTTCTTGAATCAAAATTCTTGATTCCACGTCTTGAAACAAGAACGGGAGTTCTTGAATCAAGAAATTTCCAAGCACAAGTGCGTCAAGAAAAATTTTGCATTGTATCGACGCCATCTGCGCGCGGCCGAGCGGGGAAGGCACAGGGCCTGGGGTGGGGAGAGGGGGGAGGGGGGGGGAGTAGGGGACTCTGTTCGTCGTTCCGTCCGTTCGCCGTAGCACCTTCGGGCTCGGGCAACTTCGGGGAGCTTCGGGTGGGCCGAGCGGGAGCCGAGAGCCGAGCCGAAGGCAGCGCCGGTCGGCGCCGGCCGGCACGGCACGGCGACGGCGAGGAGAACGCCTGCAAGCGAACCGCAAGACAGAGCATTGACCAAGCCGACCGTGTAAACATTGTCAAAATGACTACGAGTGCCAACGAGGAGTTGGGGCGGTTCCTAACGAGCTGCGGACTTCCTCATCTGCTGGACAAATGCAAAGGTGAGTACGCCTTACCACCAAGCTAGCTTTTGCGAGGGCTGCTGCCGCGGTTCTCTAGGCGAGTTTGAGGTTAGTGACGACGCAGCGAGCCCGGCCCGGTCAGACGGCCCGTCCGGACGGGTTTCGATGGACACTTCTTGTGCTCGGAAAGATGGAACATGAACAGTCGCAATTCAGATTTGCGTTCCCGGCGTTGTGATGCGAGGTGAAGTGTTGCGTCGTTGTGCCTAGCTGCGGCGCGGCCATTGCGAGTGTGGAAGTGGGGTTGCCACAGGTGCTGTGTGCAGGAACGAGCGAGACGGGAACGCCTAGCGTTGCACGGTCTTGAGCGTGGTCTGCGTGCTCTGCGCCTCGGCTTGCCTTGTAAACTGATTCCGAGAGTCATTTTCGTTGCTTTGCCTCTCACATTCATTGGGCGTCCCGTATGCTTAGTGGGCCTGAAGACCGGTGGCGGTGGCCAAAATATCGAACGGGTATTGAGCTCCAGTGTCGTTAAATGGGACTCGAACCGAACGTGTGACCCCACTAATGGATTGGAAGGAATCCATGAGAGGGGTCAGACGTTCGGTTCGAGTCCCTTTTAGCGACAACGGAGCTCATAAGGCGTCTATAGTTTTGGCCGTCTGTGCCGGTCTTCTGACCCACTGTGCGATGATGCGAGAGAGACATTCGGAATCAGTCTGCTGGTGTTGCCATGCTCAGCGGCGAGGCGAGTCTGCTTGCGGACTAATTCCGAGAGTCGTTTTCGTCGGTTTGTCTCTCTCGTACTCATGGGGCGTCTCGTACAGGTGTGAGAGCGACACACACTACTCGGAATCGGAATTGCTGCTCGCATCTCGTTGCCGTCTCGCACTCTACGCCTCATGAGAGCGAGAGAGACAGCGACGAGATGCGACTTGCAATCCGAGAAGTTTTCGTCGCGCTCTCTCACACTCGACACGGCGGGCGGCTCTTCGCGAGGGAGCGAAAGAGACAGAGTGACAAACCGCCTCTGCCGACCGGCACTGTAGGCAGATTCCGAACATCCTCTTTATCGCTCTGTCTCTGTCACACTCGTGAGCCGGTCCGTATGGGTGCGAGAGTGACAGAGCGACGAAACGCTGTGCGAATGTAGTCTCCCCTCCCACTCTCCTCCCTTATATTATTCTCTTTCTTTCTTTTTTTCTTTCTTTCTTTTTCTTTCTTTCTTTCTTTGAGTCAGGCCTTGCATTATGAACTCTGTTTATGGCTTGTGACATTCAATGAACTATATACTAATAAACTTTCTTTACTTTCAGATTTGAAGTTCACTCTTGAAGGACTGAAATATGTTGAGAAGTCTGATCTCTCATCTATAACGCCCTACCCCGGAGAAGTTGCCATCCTGTGGGGCAAGCTTACAGAGCAGAAGCAGATGGCCCCAGTTCCAAAACGCACGCACAATGTGAGTTCTTCTTTGCTGTGGATTTTAAATTAACTGATACAGTTCACCCCTTATTACATTTACTGATTGCCTTCCTTTGTTTTAGGTGGTAGATTCTGAGAGTTCCAACACCAATGCCTCAAGTTCTAAAAGGAGCAAGACTCACCATTCACTTAGTCAGGTAATGTTTGTCATCTTTAAATTGTTTGTGTTTTTGAAGGCTTTGCTTTTTTGCGTTTCCTGTAATTTTGTGTAATTGTTTCTTTCCATTTAGGAAGCGGGACCCTCTTGTGCAGAGCCAGGGAGTGCGGCTGCAGGGACGAAACTTAATGCTCTTGCAAACTCCAAATTTGTGGAAGACTTTGTAAGTAAATTCATCATTGATTTAATATTTTATCTAAAGTTGCATTTTGAGGTACTGGTCCGGAAAGAGAACGGGTGGGTAGTGTTTTGTTTCAGAATGGTTTATTGTTTCTTATTTTTTCTGTCGCGCATAAATTAATTCTCTATTGCTTTGGTTTATAGTCATGTAAAAATATACAAATCTTATTCTTTAACTGATATCACAATCTTATCATCAAAGTATTATTCCTCTTTGCTCTGTTCAGATGCAGTTATTTTAAATTAGTACTTAAACATTAGATTTAATAAAATTTCTGGGTTGACGCTTGAAATTTTCAAATCCAAAGTTGTGAATTATATAATTTGTTTTTCTGCAGGATTTGTTGGCAGCTCTTAATGGTGACTCGGTAGGAAGAGAGATTGTCAAGGCTTACCAAGCAGCTCAAACATTAGGAGAGGATGATGATGAGGAGCAACCTGTTTTCCTCACAGAATCACAGAGAAATAAAATTGTTGAAATCATCATTGAGCATGTGCAGGTCCACACTGAGAAGTAAGTTTCACAATTGTGGTGTTTTGTACCTTCTATAGTTCTTTCTTGTATTTATTGCCAATTCATTTTTCAGAGTCCCGTACAATCTCTTGCAGAATTTGGCTGTAAAGATAGTGGAACTTTTCCCTACAGAATGTGAGGTATGTATTTCTTTTCATTTTTTTCTATAAGTTTCTGCTTAAAAAGTTGCTGATATTTATTTGCTTACTTGTCCTACAGAAAACCTATTACGTTGGTCCGAAGCAAGAACACTCTTCTAAGACAGGATCAGAGGGCAAACTGTCGCATAGATTGAAGAACTGCAGGAACAAACCTAAAATAGCGAAGCCAAGTTCAACAACCAAAGCTGGTGCCCGTAACAGTTTTTCTTCGTTTCTCAACCAGAGTATGTATCATCGCTAATTTTCTTTGTGTGTGTGTGTGTGGGGGGGGGGAGGGGGCTGTTGTGCGTGTGTGTGTGTGGGGGGGGAGGGGGCTGTTGTGCATGTGTGTGTGTGGGGGGGGAGGAGGGGGCTGTTGTGCGTGTGTGTGTGTGAGGGGGGGGGGAGGGGCTGTTGTGCATGTGTGTGTGTGTGTGTGGGGGGGGGCTGTATGTTAGTATTATTTGCTGCTCACATTGTCTTGTCTTTAATATTTTGTTTCTCTTGTGCAGCAATCACATCTGAGATTACTGAGGCACAGGCATGGTTATCTACAGGCCGAACTCCATGGCCTGAAGTCCTGCGGAAGTGGGCTTTAACTGCACCTCTGAGATTTCAGCAATTGTTCAATCAAGACTCTTCGTACGTCAACTCATATCTCGAGGAGTGGGAGGTGCTGAAGCACAAATCAGGCTTTGAGTTGGTACGCATTAATATAAAGGAAACATCATTGAATGCTAAGTGAGGCCCTTGTCTAACTATTTTTAAAAATTTATTTCAGCTCTTGCAGGACTTTGCCTTAATCTATCCAAATTGCCAAGACAATTTGCATGTACGCTGGGATGTTTTTGAGAAGAGAACTTTCAACATTGCTGCGAAAGATGTGCGAGACTCAGCAGGAAAGGAATACCTTAAACTTTTGAGTGACGATCTGACCAAAGGTTAGTTTAATAGACAGTTTTGTTGCGTTCTCATCTAACATTGTACCATACCGTTTGCAAACTTATAATTTTTCTTTCTTTATTATTTTTCAGACAGCCGTGCTTCTATCCTGTTGGCTCTTCTGCCTTCCATTAGGGCCTCTCACAGAGCTTTAATTGGAGGGAAAGCAGTGAAATTTTCAGTTGTGGAGGTGCGGAGCAGTTACCTTCTTCATGTCAAGGTATGTATGGATTTTTTTACACTATCCTTTAAATATATGCAGTGGTAGCTTAGGTGCATGTATGTATCAGGAGGAGTTAACACCATCAGTAAGGAAACAGAAGATTTAGGGACTTTGTACTGTAAGGAAATTAGTCTGACACAGCTGGTGTCTGCGCCTCTATTCTTTGAAGAAGAAAGTGGCTAATTATAATTTTAATAGAATTAGAGTAAATTAAATTTTTCATGCCAGTAAATTTTCCCAGAATATTTATATTGTGTTATAATATTTTACCTTTGGTCTTATTACAGGTCCCAGGAGATTTGAAGCGAGCTTTGGATGCGTTCCGTCTGAGTTATGCTGAGGAAGGTGGTGGCAGGCCCATTGTGATTGTTGTGGGCCCTGCTCTGACCAACATCACCACTGCATACATGTCAGTGGCCAATCTCCTGTTCAAGCTCCGAAGTGTTGTTGAAGCACTGGATGTGTGTTTCAAAGTTTTCCATGCGCTGCATTGCTCCTATCCACCACAGTGCAGCCACATTTGGATGATGCTCCAAAAAGTGATCTACAACATCAATACGGAGTGGGACCAGAAGCAGGACGTCAAACACAGCTGGATTAACAGTTATTCTTTTTAATCCTCTTTCGTTACTTTCATTTTTTTGTGATAGATTTGTTTTTTTTTTTTTGAATGTTTATTTATTTTTGTTATTAGTTTTTTGACACCATCATGTTTACATGCTTTATTTGTCATTTGAACTATTTGACTCCCCAAAGTCTGAAAGATCATTTTGTTTTTGGAAACCACAACATGAGCATCATTGACAAATACTCCTGTATGCAGTTAAACTGTCATAGATCCTGGAGTTCCTTGCACAAGTTTATATCTCATCTTGAACGTAGTCATGCTGCTCCAGGAGTGAATAATGCTAATGTTTATGAAGCTAATTATGTTGAGGTTGATGTTAATGATGTTGAAGTTAATGATGTTGAAGTTGTTGATGAGGGTGTTGGACATGAAAATATGGGAATTGATAATATCCATGAAAATAATTTGGATAACAATGTTAATGCACAACCAATTGAAATTAATGAGCCAGTTTCTTTAGAATCTTTTGTGAAAGCTGTTTGTAAAAATGCTGAAATTATTTCTGCGGAGTTGAGTGCCATTCCAAACATGAATAGGAAAAATGTCACAACTATAATTGGTATGATGTCTGATTTCTTAAACTGTGGAATTGTTTCTTCACTGAAGGAAAAAACCCTTCGGTGTTTTGATGACTGTGAGAGTAATGATCCTCTCTTTAGAAATAAACTTTATGAGATCAAATGTATGTTTGATATGTTGAGCAACCCTTTTGAATTTGTACTGACTGAGTATCAAAGGTTGCAATCTTTGAAAAAAGAAGGATTTTATATTAGCCCAGAGCCTCAACTCTATGGTCATTTTGATGATTATGAGAGAGTAGGGGGAAACCTTGAGCTTGTTCGTGATTCTTCATATGGGCTTTTTGTTCCCTTGCGGAAAGTACTGAAATCATTTCTTGAATTACCAGGCATGTTTGCCATGATCATGAATTATGTTAATTCTCTGGACAATGAAACCTCGTGTAAAAATTTTGTTCAGGGAGATTTGTGGCGTAAGATTTCAGCCAACTTTCAGGGCCAAATTGTGCTGCCTATCCACGCTCATTTTGATGATTTTGAACCCGACAATGTTCTAGGTTCTCATGCCACTGCTAATAGTCTAGGTGCTATGTATGCTTCCATTCCTGCCCTGCCTCCTCAGATCAGATCATCTCTTGCTAATATGTTTTTACTGACTCTGTTTTTGACGAAAGATCGGAAGAGGTTTGGGAACAGAATTATTTTCTCACCAGTTGTCAATGAGTTTAAGTTTCTTGAAGAGACTGGTATTGAAATCTCTTTAAGTACAGGTAATCTGAAGGTATTTTTTTGCTTGGGTCTCATTGTTGCAGATAATAAGGGTAATAATTCTATTCAAGGCTTGGTAGAATGCTTTACTGCTCATTATTTTTGTAATATCTGTAAGATGCATCTACATGACACTCGTCACAGTTGTGTCAGTGATGTTAGTCTACGTAGAAACCCCCAGAACTATGATGAAGATGTTGCATTAAGTGATCCAAAACTGACTGGTATCAAAGAAAAGTGTGTTTTCAATGATATTCCATCCTATCACCTCACCCAAAATATTTCTTGTGACATTTTACATGATGTATTTGAGGGAATGCTGAATTATGGGTTATGTGCTATTTTCAAAGAACTTATTGTAGAAAGGGAATACTTTGACATAGATGTTCTTCATGAGAGAATTTCAGGCTTTGATTATGGTCCTACAGAAGCAGGCAACAAGCCTCCAGCATTTCAAATTACAATTGACAGGATTAAAAATGATAATTTGAATTTATCCGGATCTGAAATGCTATGTTTAGCTAGGTACCTAGGAGAAATGATCAGTGACCTTGTACCAACCACTTGTGATGCTTGGCGTTATTATCTTGTGTTAAGACAGATCCTTGAAATTGTAACTCGTTCCCATCATAGTGAAGGGACTGATATTTATCTGAAGTCACTAATTGAAGAACATCATGAATTGTATATGAAGGTTTCAAAATCTCATTTGAAAGCCAAGCACCATAAGTCAACCCATCTGCCGGAAGCTTTAAGAAACAATGGCCCATTGATTGATTTCTCAGCCTTAGCTTCTGAACGAAAGCATCGGGTGTCAAAGTTGTATGCTCATTCATGTAATTCTAGAGTGCATCTGCCGTTATCTGTGTCTGTTAAATTACAACTTCAGTTAGCCAAGCATTTAATCGAATTATCATGTAATTCTCAACAACCTGACTTTAAAGCCCTTTCATTAGTAAAGTCAGTGCAAGCTAGCACTCTTCATTTGTACCCTTATTTCTGTGATGTTGTTACTTTCAATGAAAATGACATTGTTAATGTTGTTAAATCTGTTGATGTGTTGGGAACAACATATCAAAGGGAGATGGTTGTGGTGACAGGTTATGAGGATTTATTTCCTATTTTTGCTACAATTCAGCACATTGTGATTCTGCAAAATACTGTTTATTTTGTTCTTAGACTGAAAACTACTTTAAGTTACCGTGTTGAATCATGTGCATATGTTGTTGATGATACTATGAATTTTTTATTTTTAACTCAAGGCGAGTTCTTTTCTCATGTGCCACTTTGGCAGAGATTTGCTGTGTCTGATGGTAAACCTTTGGTGTCGCTCAGAACTGCTTTGTAATTATGTCAATAAAATAAAATTTGCACCCAAACATCATGTGTTGTTTTTACAAGGTATTTTTAATGCAGTGAAAAAAAACTGCAAACCCCTGAGTTGGACAGTATTAAGACTGCATATGTTCTAATTTGATACAAATAATTACCCAGAAAGAAAAAAAATTAAAAGCTCGCTATCCTATTGAATACACATACATTAGCCATACAAAATAGCGACTTGAGTTAAAGCTGCATCATATATTTTAAATGGAGCAAAATACAAGCATAAAGAGATGGGGGTTCAGCTTTTTACTCATTTTACCAAAATTTCGCTTCGCCAAAGATTGTACTTTATTAGCCGCCTTCCAAGCTTGGCACAAGAAAAAGTTTTTCTTGCATTGCCCAAGAACAGTGATCTTCAATCAACTCTCTTGAAAACCAAGAAATTTTGGTGTCGTGTCACAGCAGTGCACATGCAAGTAAGAAACCAGGTGGCTCAAGTTATCCCTTTCTCTTGGTTGGAGTTCCATTTGTTCTTTATCCAAGAAAAAAAGTGTCCAATTAAACAAAAAAATTCTTTATACAAAACTTTGTTTTTCTTCATTTAATGTATGACATATCAAGAATATATTTGACATAAATCAATACAATTTTTTTCTTGGGAATTTTAATGCAAAATTTTTCTTGGATCAAGAAATTTTTTCTTGATCCAAGAAGGCATTTTTCTGGGTGTGGGGGCCAACTCGTTCGCCGCACCGGTGAGCCCCTAAATGAATTGCATTCCACATGAGGGGTCCCTACTAAGGTTTGCTGTACTCAGATTGTTTTCAATGTGTCGGATTGTCAAGGATCGTCTAAGATTTTGTTGCGCATTTAGCCGAACTAACAGGCGTTTCAAGTGCAAGTTTGTGGGACTGCCTGCTCCTTGAGCATGCATCGATTGATTCTACATTTAAAACGATGACATGAGTCCTGTCCGGTCTGGCCGAAAAACGGCTCAACCTGTCAACTCCTTTGCCTGCTTTGTTGCTACTACGTGCTAATCGTTGAGTAAATTATGGGCATTGTTATTGGTATGCTTCAGGCGGACGGAAGTCCTCCTCTTCTGGTCACGTGGATTCAGGACAGCATTCACAACGGGATGGTGCACTTCTTTTTCTTCTCCGGCTACCTGATGGTGCGCGCAGGGCACGATGCACGCCTTCTTGCACCACTCCGACGAGCGATTAGGTTTGACAGCATACCAAATAGCCCTAGACATTTTCGTTACCATTTGTCGAACGATTTTGTGTCCGTGGCAGAAACGTTTTTAAAGGTTACCCAAGGGCGACACATTCAGTCACAAATCATGGACAAATTTGTCCACAGATTTTTTTAAGCCTAAAGCCTTTTTTGAAGGCTTAAGGGGAGGTTCTGGTGGAAATGCTATTTTCTCCTAAATAGGTCCCACTGTGAAAATTTGTTGAAAATTTGATGTCTTACCAAGTAAATATTAAAATTTTTCATTGGGGAGGCACATTCTATGCCCTGAACCCAGTCGCAGAGCCTTTTTCTCCTATTTAGGCTATAACTTTAAAAATCTTCTTGTGCATACTATTTTGTCGTAAAAGGTTGGCCTTGACATTTTTCATTTCTACGATTCATTTTTAAAAGATGCCGGCATGCACAACTCAAAATGTAAATAACTTTTTCATTTGCAAGCTTTCTAACCAAGCTTTTCACTTTCATTGATCAAAAGTGTACAAAATAGGCAAATTTTAGGCACTTTTCAGCTTTAAAAGCTTACAATTAATGATATAATGGAAATTTTGAGCTATGCATGCCGGAATCTTTTGAAAATGAATGGAAGAAGTGAAAAATGTCAAGGTCAACCTTTTACGACAAAATAGTATGCGCAAGAAGATTTTTTAAGGGGGGACCCTGGTGAAACTTTCAAGTAGGCTTCAAAATAATCCCAGGAAGTTGAAACTTTGCTTAATTATTAGGTACATTTTGGTGAGTTCCCCAAACAAAATTCAATCCAAACTGTTGAACGGTCTCTGAGAAAAGTGGCTTTTTAGTGTTTTTTGGAGCGTTGGGGAAAAATCTTCCTGCGTCTTTCATTGGGACGGAAAGTCTTGAAAATTTTTTTGGGTTAACCTAAAGATGTATACAAGAGATTTTAGTGACGGAATTTTCAAATTCAACTTCTGCCCTGAGATATGAGTTTACAAATTTTAACATTAAAAAAAAGTGATTTTTTTCCCTATTTTTCAAACTTTTAGGTGTGTTTTTAAAAAAGTAGGGCTGATATCAAGATTCCGTCACTAAAATTTGTCGACAAGTCATCAATGAATAGAGTCCATGCAAGACGACTCATGTAGGTGTCAACCAGGAACGCAGGAAGTCTTTCTACGACAAAATTTTTTGTCGACTGAGCAAAGCTGTGAAGTTGAGCGTAGAAGCCAACGACAACTGATCTATGCTATTTCATTACAAATGATAAAGAAACTACCCACTTAGCTTAAAGGTGTTCAACCTGTTGAATCTGAAACCTTCTATGCACATTTTTATCTACCAACTTTGAAAATACTATTTTTTGGAATTTTGGCGATTTTTTCACCAGGGTCCCCCCTTAAGATACAGCCAAAATCGGCTCAAAAAGACTCTTCGACTGGGTTCAGAGCCTGGCATGTGCCTTCAAAAGTCTAATTTTAGCCTCCACGAAGAAAGATTTTATATTCCAAACAATTTATGACAGTGGGATCCACTTTGAAAATGGCAAGATTTTCATCAGAACCTCTCCTTAAGGTGGAATGGCAACTTCTATACCACTTGGCTGTGGTGGTTGAAACTTTAGGGCGTTAAGTACTAGGTAGGAAACTATTACAAACCCAATTTCATCCAAATCTACCCACCTATTTAGCCACAGTAGGCTTTTTTCATTGAAATTAAGCGTTTAGTAGAAAAATCAGCCACACAAAGTTTTTTGACGGAATGATCTGAAATTTGTTTTTGAGTTACCTAAACCCCTCTACTTCAATGTAACGGAGGGATATTTGAACTTTTTTTTTTTTGACCGAGCAAACTTAACAATTTTGTTTATTAGAAAAAATTAGATTTTCTCCATTTTTTACTACTTTAAGTTAAACGATTTAAGAAAGTGGATAGCTATTTGAAATATCTCTCTGTTACATTGGTCCATGGGCTACAAAGAACTACTCCAAAAAGTATGGTCAGTATAAAGAAAACTGTATGCATGGCTAGTTGACGGAGTAGAAAAAAATACCTTTGACACTTGTTGTAAGAGTTGGGTGACCAGAAAAGGCGCATGCATATATCAGTCCATGTTAGACGAACCACTCACGAAGGGGTTCATAACACAGACCTTTAGGACATGCTGTCGGTAATAGAATAATATTTTACTTAAAAATAACAAGTGGATTAAATTTATCATTTTAATCAATTTTGGTAGAAATTTTCACCCACACCTCACCTTATAAACGTTTCCACTTTGGTCGCAATATTGCCCCTAGAGTTTGTCCGTAAAAAGTTTTGAATCCAATTACGAACAAAATAGTGCATAAGCATTCACTACAATTGTTCTGAGCCTGTTGCTGTGGGCATCTGAGTTGTTCCTGATTCTGTGAACAGATAAAGTGAGGACACAAATTGAATCGGAAACTGTTTCCATTGCTAGAGTGCCACGCTGTTGATAAATTACTCTGCATTCTCTAGAAACTGAAGGGAGTGCATGGCATGCTCCAGGAGTCAACCACAAAGCGCGCTCTTCCCAAGAGCATGCTTGACAAGCACTCTCTTCCCAGGAGCATGCTTGGCAAGCACGCTCTTCCTAGGACCATGCTTGCAAGCACTCTCTAGGATGAAAGCGTGCCTCTTCGTTGATATGAGTCCATATAATAGTGACGCAGCACGCAGAGAGTGCTTGCAAGCATGCTCTAGGAAGAGCGTGCTTGCAAGGGGCGGCAACGGCCTAGGAGGCGCGTGAAGCCATGCGCGAGTAAGGTGCAGGGGTTACTTATTTTGCTTCGATTGTAAGATCTAAGCCGTTGATTGCAAAACGCTTTGCACAGATCGAAAGAGCACAAAATTTGGGGTGCATTAGGCCTAGTAGACTGCCCGATACTTCCAATTCAACCGAACACAAGGGCAATATCATGTACACCAACATGGCGCATTCGAGTTTTTTCATAAATTTTATTATTTTTGTGTTTTTAATGCACCTTAATATTAGGTAAGGGAGGAGTTTCGAGAAAGGCAATTAGCCTAGTGCACCCTGAATTTCAAGCCCTTTCTATCGGTGCAAAGTGTTTTGAAAAACACAGTCTAGTTTTCATTATCTCGAACAAGTGCGCAACCTCTGCACTGACGGCGCGAGCATCGCTTCACGCTCTCCCTAGGCCGTTGCCACCCTCTGGTGCTTGCCAAGCATGCCCCTGGTAAGAGTGTGCTTCGGTGTGCTTGCTAGCATGCTCTTGGGAAGAGCGTGCTTTGTGGTTGACTCCTAGGAGGAGCATGCCATGCACTCTCTTCAGTTTCTAGAGTTGCCGCATGGAATCAGGTTTCTGCCTCTGCTGGCGGCCATGACGCTGGTGCAGGCTGTGGTCTTGCCCGCGTGGAGCAGCGGCCCGGCGTGGCGGTGGCGTATGGACTTCGAACGGGATGACTGCCGGGCGGCGTGGTGGCGCACCCTCCTGTATATCAACAACTTCGGGCCGAGGGGGCCGCCCACGGTGAGGTTCCAGGCTGAGGAGATTACCAATATCACCAGTACACACTGCTAGACTTCGACGCGTCCTAATAGAATAATCCTAACTGTGAGAGCAAATCCAAGACAATCCTAACTGCCCGAGCTGATCCAAGACAATCCTAACTTTCAGTGCAGATTTAGAACTACACTGAAAACGTAATGGTCGGACACATGGCCAAATTATGGCGTGACCAACATTCACGCCAAAAATTGACGTGACACAAAATTCACGCCAAAAAACGGCGTGACATGTGAGTCAAGCCCTCATTTGGCGTGAATGACAACGCGTTTAGTGAGACAAGTCGCGCCAAAAAGCGGCATGACAAGAAATTCACGCCAAAAATTGGCGTGAACTTTTCAGTCACGCCGATTTTTGGCGTGACTTTTCTGTCATGCCGTTAATTGGCGTGACACTTAATTCACGCCCCTGTAGCGGCACGAAGTCGCGCCGATAGATTTTCAGTGTATCCTCACTGCAGAGGGGTCATTCCACGTCAAGTCGACAAGGCCTCTGCCACCATGGTCACCGAATTGATTCTTCTTTTCAGGGTTTGTTTCCCCCATGGTACTAGTTCATGACCGGTACAAAGTTTTTCGAATGTAGCCCCAGGGGCTAGGATATAGCAAAAAACGTTTTTCTCAAATTGCTGCACCAGTGCAACTTTGAAGGTTGATAGCGTCGCTAACATGCATCGTAGACCAAATTCGAGACCAGATTTGGAAAGGGGAAGAAAAATCGAATCTACTAGTGAAAAAAAATTTTTGTTTTGAAAAATTTTTTTTACTTTTAAACTTTTACGAAGTTTTAAAATTTGCACAGTTTCCAAGTACCTTAACCAAATTTGGCTCCCGTTGGCTTAAAACTTAGCTTAGACCCTCCTCTAATCGAAACAGTCAACCACAAAATACGTTTTGCGCCGTTCTCGAGAACGAACCATTTCCGTGGAGCTCTGCAACACTCCACTTCACTGTAAAACGGTATTTAGCCCACCTAGTTTGGGCTGGGCACCCTGGGCGCCCTTCCCGATCGAACCCTGGATCCGGACCCAGTTCCAGGGTGTCCAGCGCCCCTTCCAGAAAGGCAGCCCATCGTGCCGCGCCGCACTGGGACCCTGCAGGAGGTGCTCCAAGTGAATCAACACATATTTTCCCCGTCCGGGCGCACTGGCCCGGGCGGCTAGGCGGCGATCGCCGCTTGGGCCCTTGGGCCTGAAGGGCCCCTACACTTACTCCAAAAGGTCTACATGGGCCAAAGGGCCCGAGATTCGCTCGGAGTCCGATAGGGCTCAAGTAACTAGGCCCAAGGGCGGATCCAGGGACGGGTTGGGGGGGGGGGGGGTGTCGCGAAAGTTGCCTACCTACAGGGGTAATGTGCGACCTTTTGCCTACCTTTCAGGCGGCATCGCCTTGAGGGGGGGGGGGGATCCGCGCCTGGCCCGAAGGGCCCAAGTGCAAGGACCTAATGGGCTCCAGGGGGAAGGGCCTTTAATGGGCCCACAAATAGCCAACAAGTTCAAGGGCCTAAAAGTGCGAGGGGTCAACCACTCTAGAAATCTTGTGTCCCCTTAGCGCTCGAAATCCGGTTAAAATGTTGCGAAATCCGAAGAAATCTTTAGCCTTCAGAAATCTTGTGTCCCCAAACATCCAATGTGGTTGCCCCCTTGTAAAAGGGCCTACAGGACAAGGGCACACAAGTGCAAGGGCCCAAAGAGGGCCCAAGAAAAAGGGCCCCAAAAGGGCTACAGGACAAGGGACCACAAAGGGCCCACAAAAGCAAGGGCCCAAAACCGGCCTTCTAAGCAAGGGCTCAAAAAGGGCCCAAAAAGGGCCCAAAAAGCAAGCAGGGGCTCGAAAAGGGCCCACAGAGCAAGGGATCAAAGAGGAACCACCGAGGTGTTGTGCCTCGGATGATGGCCCGGGATGGTCTACTCGCTGCAATCCAGCTGACGAGGGCCCCTCGCGGGCCGCTGTGTCATCCGTTCACATGAACTGACAAAATTACATAAAAGATTATAGATTTCAATTTTTTTCTTAAGCTTTACCTGCTTTTTTCCTAATTTGAATGCGATTTTTTTTGGAGGGGGGCGTCGCCCAATGTTCCGGAGCCCCTAGAGGAACCCCGACGGGGGAAATGTGTGTCGGTTCGCTTGGAGCGCCTGATGGGTAGGCAACCCGCAGGGTCCCATCGCGGCGCGGCACGATGGGCTGCCTTTCTGGAAGGAGCGCTAGACACCCTGGAACTAGGTCCGGAGCCAGGGTTCGATCGGGAAGGGCGCCCAGGGTGCCCAGCCCAAACTGGGTGGGCTAAATACCGTTTTACAGTGAAGTGGAGTGTTGCAGAGCTCCACGGAAATGGTTCGTTCTCGAGAACGGCGCAAAACGTATTTTGTGGTTGACTGTTTCGATTAGAGGAGGGTCTAAGCTAAGTTTTAAGCCAACGGGAGCCAAATTTGGTTACGGTACTTGGAAACTGTGCAAATTTTAAAACTTCGTAAAAGTTTGAAAGTAAAAAAATTTTTTCAAAACAAAAATTTTTTTCCACTAGTAGATTCGATTTTTCTTCCCCTTTCCAAATCTGGTCTCGGATTTGGTCTACGATGCATAGTAGCGGCGCTATCAACCTTCAAAGTTGCACTGGTGCAGCAATTTGAGAAAAACGTTTTTTGCTATATCTCAGCCCCTGGGGCTACATTCGAAAAACTTTGTACCGGTCATGAACTAGTACCATGGGGGTAACAAACCCTGAAAAGAAGAATCAATTCGGTGACCATGGTGGCAGAGGCCTTGTCGACTTGGCGTGGAATGACCCAGAGGTACCAAGTGTCCATGAAGTATCTTTGCGCAAACCCCCAATTTGGGTGAGAAAACATTCGTCTCCCAAATTTGGGTGAATAAATAAACATCACCCAAATATAGGTGATAAAGTACACCTCGCCTAAAATATATTATTGATCAAGGCTCTTTCATTTTATGTGTATTCTCACTGATGATACGAATCTTAGTCCCTTTTAAATAAGTGTGTATTCCTTTCGTGTGTGTGTGTGTTTTGCATGCATACTTGGGTATGACTTGATGTTTTTCATTTGTGCAGTGTGTACTCCAGCTGTGGTCTATGGCAGTGGACTTGCAGTGTTTCACCGCGTGCCAGTTGAGCATGTGGCTATGGTCGCGGTGGAAGGGATTGGGACGGTCTCCGAAGCCGATTCAGGTCAGGACACAGCGCTCGTTTGACAAACTTCCTCTCTTCTCGGAGAGATCGTCTCCTTGCCCACAACTCCAACACTAGTAGAACTGAAGCGTACTTTTACGCCTTTCTCCAAGCGTAGTTGCTACGCTCGGCTTCAAGCGTAGTTTACCGTTCCGCCCTTCGACCGCTTATCTCGGTGCATAGGAGAATGTCTTCCCTACGCTTGACTTTAAGCGATAGGTCTCCAGGCGTACTTGTATGCTGAAGGGTGTTCAAAGCACGCTTTGGCTTGAAGGATGCTATGACTGTACTGAGATTCCAAACGCTATGAGTATCGAGGGGTGAATCACTCAGCGTTTAGGTGTACACATGAGTACGTGAGTACAGGTGAGTACACCTGATTATACTCACAAATTGGGCACATTGTTAACGTTTTTACGCCTTTTTGGCGTTTTAAACGAAAATCAATACCGATTCCTGGACAAATCAGGCTATTTTTGCTCTTCTAAAATTTGTGAGTACACTGAGTACGGGCATATGTGTGCACATGAGTACACTAGTGATTCACCCCTCGATGAGTATAGCTTGTATGGTGCAATGCACTGAGATATCGCACCATACGTGCAATACCACAGCCATATTGCACCTTACGTGCAATGCCTCGAGAAAATGCCCTATGCTAATGCATGGGAATGGGAATTGCACTTCATGTTCAATGCAAAAGCATTGCACCAATTGACGCTGCATGGCGTTTGGATTTTCTCGCCAAATAGTGTGAGACTGTCCCATACTTGGATTTGCAGTGTGCTCTCTTGAGTTTTTGGAGCAGTTACTAACAGTGCGTTGTCCCTCTTGTTGAACTCTTTCTAGTAGGGAGGTGCTGATAAGTCAACATCGTCGCCCCAAGGCAGCCAAGATGTCAAAGGCCGGTCCACAGGAGCATGGTCGAGCGGGGAGCTGCTCGGCGCTTCTCTGGCTGTGGCTCTAACATTAGTCGTGCGTGTAGGCATGGGAGTCTACTACAAGTGGCCTCTGGTGCTTCCCATGAATCATGTGTAAGCTTTTAGGTCCTGTGGACCGACAACGTAGGTCCAAAACCTATTTTATCCGGTTGAGCCCCCCACTTTTTCATGTTTTCTGGCTCTCTGTTTGTAGCTCAGCGGCACATTTGGAGAACGCCCCGGAACTGTTCGGACCCCACACGCCCATGAGCAATTATCTTTTGTCTTACGTTCTCGGTGGTGTCACCGCAATTCTCGTGAAACCACTCTATCAAGACTCAAACTCAACGAAAATAAGCAAGGTGACAAGCATGAATCAGCTTAAACTGGAGGCCGAGGGGGAAATCACTGTTAAATACTGTGACCCGACTACTCCCTTACGTTCTATTAAGCTATTACAGAAGGCTTATTACGCTCGAAAATATCCAGATTTAGGCTAAAATCGTACCCTAAATGGGAATTTTTTTAAAAAAATTGGCTATTACGCTTTTACTATTACGCGTCAAAATAGGGATCAGTGACCCGACTATTACGCGAGTGATTTCCCCCTCTGGAGGCCTTCGAGTGTGGTATTTCACTACTGAGACTGGAGAGTATATATGAGTGACTGTTAATCAACCTTCAACCCCCTTCCGTTTAAGGGGGGACCCTCGTGAAAAAATGGCCAAAACTGCCAAAAATAGTATTTTCAAAGTTCACACATAAAAATGTGCCTAGAAGGTTTCAGATTCAACAGGTTTAACACCTTTAGACTATGTGGGTAGTTACTTAATCATTTACGAAGAAATAACATTGAGATCAGTTGTCGTTGGCTTATACGCTTAACTTCACACCTTTGCTCAGTCGACAAAAAATTTTGTCGTAGAAAGACTTCCTGCGTTCCTCTGGTCGACACCTACATGAGTCATCTTGCATGGACTCTATTCATTGATGACTTATCGACAAATTTTATTGACGGAATCTTGATATCAGCGCTACTTTTTTTTACAAACACCTAAAAGTTTTAAAAAAAAGGCAAAACAATCACTTTTTTTCAATGTTAAAATTTGAAAATTCATATCTCAGGACAGAAGTTGAATTTGAAAATTCTGTCACTAAAATCTCTTCTATACATCTTTAGGATAGCCCAAAAAAATTTTCAAGACTTTTCGTTTCAATGAAAGACGCAGGAAGATTTTTCCCCAACGCTCTAAACAACACTAAAAAGCCACGTTTCTCAGAGACCGTTCAACATTTTGGATTGAGTTTTGTTTTGGGAACTCACCATCATGAACCTAATAATTAAGCAAAGTTTCAACTTTCTGGGATTATTTTAAAGCCTACTTGAAAGTTTCACCAGGGTCCCCCCTTAATTTATACTCCAGTAAAATGTCAACACACAGTGGGCCAGAAGACCGGTGGAGGCGGGTAAGACTCGAGACGCGTTTAGAGCTATCCAGTGTCACCACACAGGGCTGGAACCGAACGTGCGTGACCCTGCAACTCTGAGGCTCAGAACGCGTCTAGAATTTTGACCGTCTCCTCCGGTCTTCTGGCCCATTTTGCATCAGTTCCTTATATTGATTCACCACTTGCAGACCGTGGGCAACGTAGGCTTCGCCCTCCTGTGGGTGCTCATGATCTGGCGGGGCGTTGTTTCCTACGAGGCCTGGCGCGATGCAGTCAATCTTGGACCGGTGCAGGACTCTCTAGCCTCTACGCTGCGACAGGTGCTGACTTGTCTCATTGCGGCCGCCCAAGTTATCTTGCTCGAGCCACGGTTCACTAGACTGAGTGAGTGAAGAACGACGCTATATCACGATATAGGGTCAGTTGGAGTCATTATGGGACACGGGCCAAGAATGGGACAGTTTCGTGGTCAAGATTTGATATTTAAAAACTCATGCCATTTCAAACGTGATGCTTTTATTGTGTAAATAACATTAGGTGTGGTATGAGTGCTAAAATGTCAAATCTTGACGCCTTGTTCGGCCACTAGGAGGGAAAAAATCGATTCTGCCTCACAGAGTCCACTTTTCACTTGGGGGTGGTTCAAATTGGGCATCGCAGCCAGCCTTGGGATTTCTCTAAGTACTTTGCCCCGGGTCCAATTTTACGACCCCAGATTTTAGCTGCAGCCTAATATCAGGTTCACCCTGCCGATACGATATCACGATATACAGGGCAATACTCCACAGCAAATCCTCTGTCTTTCCAGATGTTTGGCAGTGGGTTTTAGGTCAGAGACTGCTGGTGGTGCTTCATCGCCTCACTCCGCTCGTGTACCTCGTGCACATGCTGCCCATAATGACCACTGCTTTGACTGCGAGAGGCCCCGTGCAGCAAGACACTTCATCTTTGGTAAAGAATTAGCAAGTGGCAACTCATAAGGAAGCTATCACAGCCTTCACTTAATTACGACTCGAAAGAACAAGTGATGTCTACTTTTTTATGATGAAGCGGCAAGATAGTGCTGTAGCTTTTGTTTCTTTCTTTTTCAGATTTCTGGTGCAGCCACCATAGTGGTGCAGTCCTTCATCTTGGCCGTGGTGGCCCAGCTGGCTTTGCTGGGTCCGCTCACCAGTCTTCTTCACTCCTGGGCACGTCCGCGAAGCACTGATAATCTCAGCGCCAACTGCGGAAAAAACGGCGAGAAGCGCTCTGATTAGACATAGAACGCCTATGTTCGTCTTTCCAATGTCACTGTTCTCATAATGACTTTTATGTTCATTTAACCCTTGGCTACACTGTTAAAAAAAATGTTGTAAATTAACAACACTTGCGCTGTTAAGTTTGATAGACACACGTCTTGTTTTATTACATGCATGTTGTAGCCCTCGGTGCTGTTTTCTGATAATTCGATTGTAATAAAACAATTCTTCTTTGGAGTCTTCGACGATGTCTTCGCAACATAAGTTAAATGGATGTACACTTACCCCCTTTTTGTCACAAGGTAGGTGTACGCCAGACTATTGCCTTGTCGTAACAGGCTTCGCGATGCTGCGCCAGTTTCGACAATCCACGCCTGGCGTATACACCTACCTTGGCCTGCGGCGCTAACCTGCCTTCGGCGCTGCCTTCCTTGGCAGACCGTGGAAACGGGCGTGATCCCCTCAAAAATAGCATTTGGTCATCAAAATCTACACTAACGGGGCTTAACTTTCGGTCGGAGGTCTGAATGGGTTCTATTTTCGTCATCAGCAGCCTCTAAAACATTTAAAACGACATGGACCTCGACAAAAAGTTGAAAGTTCCAAAAAAGTTGTCTTTTTCCTGCCGTTTTTAGAGTGTTTTTTGGCTAATATGACCGAATGGATTGAGATAGAAAGCTGAATTTTGGTGTGTGGCGAGCCACGGATATGCCTAATGACCCTTCAAAATCTCAACAGAATCGGCCGAGCCGTTTAGGAGAAGTAGTGCGGTCACACAGACACACACAGGCAGACAGACATAAAAAAAACTTTTAAACCCCACTGGAGTATCAGGCTTCGCTATCGCTCAGCCAATTACATAAGTACAAAATCAATTGATTCCTTTCCTTTTACTCCCAGGTATGTGATACCTCCAAGGTATGTTGGCCTCATTGATTTCTAGGCTATCTTTCAGAAAAGCGACTGGACCCTTAGTCACAAGGCATGCCGTAATATTTTAGGACACAAACATGTCATGCTGACACAGCATTTTTTGGATGAATACTCCATTCCTCATTTAAAGGCAACACCCAAATTATCATTAACATAAATAAAAAAACCACCTCGTGTCAGTATTTCGAAAGGTGTCTTTGTCCCTTTTTGTGTTATCACTAAAAGAGGCAAAACCTCATGTACATCAATCCCACAGATCATACAACAAGGTAGGTTTACGCCAGACCGCGTCTTGTCGTAACAGGCTTCGCGATGTCTCGCTGCCTGTTCCTCCAATCCGCGCCTGGCGTACCTACCTTGGCCTGCGGCGCTAGCCTGCCTTCGGCAGGCAATGGCTTGTCCATCGTCGGTTACTTCTAACTTGATGGATGCTGGGGGGCTCCGCCCCCCAGACACCCCTTCTTCGAGACAGAAGTGATCTGCCTGCCGAAAACTCGATTTTTCGCCGTTTTTTAGGTCTTTTCCGGCTATTTAAACTAAACCAGTTGAGCTAGGATAGTGAAATTTCGCGTGTGCCGAGCCAAGGACATGCCCAAAAAGTGTGCAAAATCTCACCGAGATCGGCCGAGCCGTTCAGGAGGAGTAGTGCGGACTCACACACACACAGACAGACGGACGGACAGACAGAAAAAACTTTTCAACCCCAATGGAGTTACAGGCTTCGCTATCGCTCAGCCAAAAACCTGGTGAATTTGTGATTTTTGGCTGAGCGATAGCGAAGCCAGTTACTCCATTGAGGTTGAAAAGTTTTTCCTGTCTGTCCGTCTGTCTGTCTGTCTGTCTGTGTGTCCGCACTACTCCTCCTGAACGGCTCGGCCGATCTCGGTGAGATTTTGCACACTTTTTGGGCATGTCCTTGGCTCGGCACACGTGAAATTTCACTATTCTAGCTCAACTGGTTCAGTTTTTATAGCCAAAAAACACCTAAAAAACGGCGAAAAATCGAGTTTTCTGCAGGTAGATCACCTCCGTCTTGAAGAAAGGGGGAGCCACGACAAGTTAAAAAGTTACAAGGGTCAAGATCGTGTTATCTGTAGATGAAGCAACTCTTTCTAGAACAAAGGGGGGTCTGGGGGGCGGAGCCCCCAGCATGCAACACGTAAGAAGTAACCGACGATGGACAAGCCAATGCCTGCCGAAGGCAGGCTAGCGCCGCAGGTCAAGGTAGGTACGCCAGGCGCGGATTGGAGGAACAGGCCGCGAGATATCGCGAAGCCTGTTACGACAAGACGTGGTCTGGCGTATACCTACCTTGTTCACTTTTGTTTGTTCAAAATTCCCTTGTCACAGATTATTATTTGACTTCTGAATTCTATCTGACAAAAGCACTTACTGCAAGGTAGGTTTACGCTAGACCGCGTCTTGTCGTAAGAGGCTTCGCGATGTCTCCACACTAAATGTCATGGGACTTTTTTTTGTCCCATCCTGATAGGACAATCTAATTGTGTCTAACGTGGGACAATTTGTATCCTTGCTTAGGACAAATTTTGTCCCACAGTGAGAAACAAATATTTTTTTGTCCCAAGACGTTGTACAAATTTTATTTTGTCTAATAAAAGGAACAATTTGTCCATTTCCTCCCACAACTTCGCAAATTATTGAAAGCATGTGAAGAATAACTTCACAAAGCCATCAAAATAGCGAAAATCCCGCCTTAGCGCCTGTGAAACCTTGGGTAGGCCGCCCGCCGAACGTGGATGCCGGGCGGGCTGGCCCACCCTGGCGGGCCGCGGCGGGGCGACGGTAGCGCCATCTGCCCACTGGCTTGGGAACTGAGCCGGCCGGCCGGCCCCCTGCCCCTCCCCTCCCCCTCCTCTTTCCGCCACCCTTCCCTCCTCGTCCCTCGTCCGACCTCGTCTCGTGCTGGCTGGAGGCTGGAGTGATGCTAGAATTTGGGTTCTCCACGCCGTTTCAAACAGATGGCGTTCGATCCTAATACCGTAATTTACATTAAATTGAGTGACATGCCCGTCGTGCAAGGGAGGTTAGTTCAAATTAATATGTTATAGAAAAAAACTTAACGTCACTTCGGTTTTAATTTGTTTAAAACTGCAGTTTATAACCTATTAGTCTGCTAATCACGACCTGTGCTCTTTCTAGGTTTTACCATGTCTCACAAGAGATACCTAATGTGTGTTCATTGCGATCCAGCCATATTTTTAAGTGATATTTCACAATTGAATAAGCACCTCCGCACTGCACATCCACATTTGCAGTCCTATCAATGTGGGCACTGCAAGACTTTGTGTGTCCACAAGACATCATTGATACGTCACATAGAAGTGCATGCTGCAAAGGATGATGCACCATCAGGTGGTTCGAGCCCATCTCAATCAAATACTGGTGACGACAGTGACCAAGATACAGATACCACAACAGTGTTGACTTCTGAAGATATTCACATTGTAGGAGAAGAGACAAATGAAAATAACGATAACGTTGTTTTGGTGCAACAAGTACCACCCGCTCCTGCTTTTGATATCAAGACAGAAGCAGGATTGTTTTTACTAAAGCTACGTTCCTCAGGGAACATTACTCATGCATCTGTTAGATTAATTCAGGACTTTGTTGCAGAATTACTGCAAAATATACTTCAAGATGCTGGAAGTAAAACTATTGAATTTCTCGACAGTTGCGGTGTGACTCCAGAGCAATCAGCACCATTCGTAACTGGAAATACATTCAGCCCAGGGAATCCTTTTGATGGTCTTGAAACCCTTGAGGATCAGTTGAATTACTTCTGTGATAAGTATGGAATGGTTATACCCGAAGAAAAATTCTTAGGCTTTCGAATTGAAAACAGGTTTGATAGAGAAAAGAGAATGTTTATACCGAAACAAGTCACAGAAACATTCCAATATGTCTCAGTAATAGAGACACTTAAACTTATCTTGAGTAATGCAGCTATGAGATGTCTTATTGAATCTGAAGAACAAAGTTCTGATGGAGTGTACCGCTCCTACAAAGATGGTTCAGATTTTAAAGCAAACTGTTTTTTGAAAAAGTATCCAAATGCCATTAGAATTGTGATTTATCTTGATGATTTGGAAATTGCAAATGCTTTGGGATCCAAAGATGTTATTCACAAACTTGGCTGCTTTTATTTCTCAATACAGAACTTGCCAGCTGAAGAGAGCTCTCAACTTTCATCAGTGTTTTTATTTGCTTTGACTTATGCTGAAGATCTTAAAACACCAGGAGTTTATGCGAAAGTTTTGAAACCTCTTGCTGATGAAGTGAAAAAGCTCATGTCAGAAGAGGGTGTGGTCCTTAACTTGCCAGAGGGGGGAACTTACACCATAAGAGCTTGTTTGGTGTGTCTGTGTGCAGATTCATTGGCTGCCCATTCTATTTTAGGTTTCATGTCTCCATCAGCAAACATGTTCTGTCGATGTTGCCTTGTCTCTAAAAAAGATCTCTGTGGTGACTCAGCAGCTATGGGTATGCCTCGTACAACAGTGTTACAGAAAGAGCATGTACGTCAAGTTGAAGAGAACCCTGCCCTCCGTTCAAAGTTCGGAGTGGACCAAAAATCTGCCCTTGTTGATGTTTTGAGAGTGCCAGAAGACTGTGCCTTTGACGCTTTTCATGATCTTGTTGGAGTGATTCAAATGGACATAAAATTGGCCCTGTATGAGTTCATATGTGTTCGAAAGCTGTTTACAGCACCTGATTTCAATGCAAGCATCAACATGTTTCAATACGGCAAGCCTGATTCAAGAAATAAGCCGTCACCAAACTTTATGTATCGGCAACTTTGTGAGGCTGGTCATTCCTTTAAGCAATCAGGTTCTCAGACCTTTTGCCTCTTGAGAGTATTTCCGTTCCTTGTAACAGGTGTTGAAGCTGGTGATCCTTATCTTGAGTTGATTTTCTTGCTGCAAGATATTGTTAGAATTTCTCTGTCATTCGAAGCCACAGATGCTCATTCTTTGACTTTGGACAACCTCGTTCTGGAACATAACAATCTGTTCCATAGAACAAATGTTGCACCTGCCCCTGCTGCACCAATTGCTGCTGTAGAAGTGGATTCTGACGGTGATAGTGAAAATGAAGAACTGATTTCTGATGAAGACGGAGAAAGCGGACAAGAAGGAGAAGAAGGTGATGATGGAGAGGATGAAGAAGAGGAAGAAGTAGAACAAGTGGAACCCAGAAGAAGGAGAAGAAAAAGGAGAAGGAAAAGATTGAGTAAAGTGTTGAAAAAGGGAATAAATAAAATGCATCACCTTTTGCATTATGGAGCCCAATTACGCCAAAAAGGTCCAATCGTCCGTTTGTGGTGTGCGAAGTAAGTGACTTTTAAATTACATTTATTTTCCTGAAATCCTCTCATAGAAGTTTATTTTGTTTTAGGCAAGGCATGTTTTGAATTTTCTACATTGTTTGTAGCAGGTTTTTAGGTTTTTGTATGTGTGTTTCTTACTGTTACATGAACTTGTGGCCACAGGTAGGACCCCCAACTCCCAATCTTTTCTGCCTTATGATGGTTCATGCAAAAATTTTAGTTGTTTCACCCAAGTCTCCTCCCGAATCCCAGAAAGGTTCCCATCCTTCAGCTTCTGGATTTTGAACCTTAAATTACATAAGAAAAAAGCAGTGTGTGAGTCTGGGAGATTAAAAATCTGGCAACACTTTCTCTGCCTAATTTAATTTGTGGTTTAAAATCTAGAAGTTGAAGGATCGGAACTTTTTGAGTATTTCAGTGGAGAATTTGGAGGATCCATCTAAAATTTTTACGCGAACCTTCATAGTCAGAGAGGATTGGGAATCAAGAGTCCCACTTGAAAGAATAAGTTCATGCAACAGTAAGTAACAAATATAAAAAATACAAAACTCCTGCCACAAATCATTTAGAAAATACCTCTCTTCTTTTCTTGTTGAGGAAACTCATTAACAAAACGTAAAGTCTTTCTCATTTTTTTTTCTTCTTGCGTTCCAGGTATGAAGGAAAGCATCGTCTTTTCCGGAAACATTCAGGAGTGCAGTGTAATTTTAAGAATCCTCCTAAAACAATGGCTAAAATGTTTCAGCTCAGCACATTAGCTCCTCTCCTAGCTAAGAAACAAATAAGGAAAGCTGAGCATATTTCTTTAACAACTGGTGCAACAAAAACTTTGGTTGAAAACCATGCTTACAAAGATATGCTGCTCAATGAGGGTCTTAACCAAGATGACAAAATTGAAGTTGTGCAATCTGCAGAGTGGTGTGGAGAAGAATATAGCCCAGGCCTATTTGTGGTTTTAACTGGAGGTCCAAATCCACAGTTTGCATTGATTGAGGAGGTTTTAGTGATAAATAAACCAGCAGAACCTGGAAAGCTTCTTCTAATAGTGCTGAAATGTCAGAACAAAGGGCTGTGTCCTAGATATAATTCTTATGCCATCTCCAACGAGTTTACTTCAGCACCAGAGCTGGTCAATGTTCAACAGCTGAAAAACTTCCGGGCGATTGCACCATGGAGTCCTGTTGGCTCTACCACCTCAGACACTTTGTACTTGTACCCTCGTACAGTCTTTGTGTAAAGGTAAATAATACTATTTATTGTTTTCTTTGGTGTGTTAGAATCTTCAGTTTAATCTAACAAGATTTTTATCTATTTCAGATTGGGTAGAGCTTTACACACATGTTCACATTTTTCAGTTTCTTCAATAAGTCAATATCATGACACTCCATCCATTCTTTATTTGATTTATCTGTACGCATGACATTTTATGAATATCAAATAGAATTCACTTGATTCTTTTATCTTTTGCTCAAGTAAGTAAGTATTTTCTCTTTGCATATTTTGTCTTATACATGTAAAAAAAAAAGTTTTGCTTATTGTCATTTTAATAACTATAACCACACCATGTTTTTGTCCTTTTCAGCTTTCATCAGAGCATGAACTTCGACCAGCCCTGGGGATGCCATTCTGACTTCTGACCGTGACTGCACTGCAAGTACGCCTCGTCTAGTGCTTCCCTTCGTTCCCTTCCTCCCCTCCCCCCCCCCCCCCCGCCCCTCTCCACTGTCATCCGCGCTTCCGTCCAGTTTATTGATTCCGTCTAATTGAGTGATAGCAGTGGATAGCAGGCAGAGCTTGATGTTTTTAAACAATCCCGACCCGATTTAAAAATAGCTCACTGATTTATTGGTACATTGACTTTGAATAAACGAGTTTGTTCGAAAAGACGTTATGTTGGCTACGATACATTTTTTTGTTTTGAGTTGGCACTCCCGAACGCCGGACCCGCCATCCCCGCCATTTAAACTGACTCTGCCGCGGACAGCTGTTCCTTTGTGCTAAGTGTTGACTGTTTGATTTGTTCGTGCTTCTGATTTATTGAGGTCGGTTGGGAAATCAAGGTTTGTCTTCTGTTGATTTTGGCGCTAAGCAATACAGTCGTTTTCTTTCAAAGAAGTTCGTTGTCATCATCCAGTTACCCAACCAACCTACGACCCAACCCACCCCCACCCCCTCCCCTTTGTGTCATCATTTCTTGACTTGACTGTTTCGGTTTGAATGTTCGTAATTTCCTTTTTGTTTCAACGAAGTCTTTTTAATTGTGTTTTAACAGTTAAGTAATCCACGCGGTCATCTCGTAGTTGCCACCAAATCTCGCGATGGATGCTGACGCTCTAGCAAGGAGCTTGGAAGGGTTGCTACCATCAGAGCTCATAAAGAACCTCAAAGGTAAGTGTCAACCTAACCTTCCATATGCTGGCAAGCAATTTATCAAATCTAATTTTTTTTCTGTTTTTCACATAGCACAATGCATAGATCAGGAATGTTTCATGGGACTAACGGAGCAGACTCTCAAGTTGTTTGATTTTCCAATGGGTCACATCATACTCATAATCAAACTCATTGGAAGGATCGAAGACGGAAAACAAGTATAACATATTGTCTCTCAATGGATTTGTAATAGTTTTCTTCCTATTTGCCCCTTAATTATTTCTTGTTCCATTCGTTTAGGTGCTCGTTGATCACTCTTCAACCAACAACCATCAGACTCCCGATAAATCAACCCATGATTTGCATACTGGATCTGCAGATGAGCTTGACGACGGACATGATATTCTCAGACAGCATGTCAGCGCAAAGTATCTGTCTACTTTAACAGAATATGAACTGAGCCCGCTGAGGGAAATTTGTTTGAGATGGAAGAGGATGAGTGATTCTGGTTAGTATAGTGGTTACTAGTTTGGTGTTAATATTGTTGGTGTGTTGCAAATTTGTCAATTTATTGCTCTTTTCTTTTAGGTTTCCCTGTACTGCTAAGCCATATTTTCCAGGAGTTCCTCTTAAAGAGTTACAACAGGTAAGTTAGATCAATAAATGAATGACAGTAAGGTCTTAAAGACTGTTTTCTTTTCTGTTAAAAAAAATGCAAAATCTATTTGTATTGGTCCTTTCTGTTTCATGTTACTTTACTGTCAGAATGCAATTGTGAGCGGCGCTGACAATGAGCCACGTCCAAAGAGACGAACTCCTGTCACACATACAACTGAAGGTGACACTCAGAGGCGGTCATTGCGTTCTGAAAGGGCTCAACTGATGAGACCAGCTGAGAGTTCTGATTCAGACCATTCTGATCTAGATGATGACGCAAATGACATTGGTCAAGAAAATTTGGAAAGTGCTGGTGCTAGGTGGGGAAGCAGACGCTACAAGGTACCAGCTTTACCGCATAACCAAGAGGCATTGAAAGCTATGAGCCCTTCTCTACCTGCAGTGAGTTCATTGTTTTGAACATACTGACATGTAGTTTAATTTGTCTTTGCTTGAGCTGCTAATTGAGTTTATATTTATTTACAGTATAATGTTGAAGAGATACTCCTAGGTGACAACATTTCAAAGAAGTTTGTCCCAGACTTGAAAGAGGGCTTTCTTTTTGAAGAGAAAACACGTAAACTGCTCTTTAGAGTTATTGTTAAGGGAGTTTGTGATAAGTTCACCAGGTAAGTTAAGTAGGATTTAGTAGTTATTAAATCACTTAATCCTTAATTTTAATATATATTTTTTATTTTCTGATCCAGAGAAAACAATCCCACCAAGGATATAAAAGAAGGAATTGCCAAGAGCATCACAGTCGCTTTCCCTCAATTTCAAAAGCTAATAAATGTACCTGGGAAAATGCCCTGGGTAATAGTTTCATTTTGGTTTCTAGATCTTGAAATATTTTTTTTAGTTTTTAAAAGTTGCTTTGTTTCTAATGTGTTACTCTTCTGCTTTCAGTCTCACATCTATGGCAACAACACTGGACATGTTGCTAATATTGTAAAGCGCCTACAATCTGCTTCTAATGCCAAACAGCCGAAATCTAAGAAAGTTCAGAAAAAGAAACAAACAAGCAGCACTACTTGTACTATTGATGTAAGTTGATGTTTTTTCACTGTTAGTAAATCAAAAACTTTATTTTACTTTATTTTTGTTTCTTTTTTGTTTTGTTTAGATTGCAGCTTTGGCTTTAGTGATGCCAGACAGAGTGCACCGAATGGAAATTTTAGATGGAATGTCTAAGTCTTTTGAACTTCGACAGGCTGACAGGAGCAAAGGGCTTAGCATCACTGAACTGATTACTAAGTATCCACATCTTCTTAGTTACAAAGGAGAAGTGGTAAGTTATCATTCTTTTGGTCATCTTGATGCTAATTGGTATCATGGTCTTATCTTATTTTTTATTTTCTCAGATTGCAGCGGAGTTTAAGCTCATGTTTCCCAATGCAGAGGATATGCCCGTCAAAATTCAGCCATTAATTCCCAAAGTGATAGAACATTTTCAGGATCCTAAAATTAATCCTGCTTTGAAAGATGGTATTTATTTCAAACAATGTTTACTCATTGTAAGTTTCCCTCTAATTATTTTAAAATGTTTCTCTAAATAATTTTTTTTTTCAGATACTCTGAAAGCTTTTATGCTGATGGCTTCCAGTTTACCGCATTCTATACGGAGGAAAACTATTGCTCTTCCTCAAGAGGACGACTTGGTCATCCGAGTCAAAGTGAGTAAATACTTCTTTTTTTTCTGGACCCCCTCTCCCTTGCTTGGTTAGCATTTCTGAATATTCTGTAATAATTTATCTCATTTCCCCAACAGCTTGGTGTTGATATCGCATCTTTTGTTGATGAACGAAGAGCAGACAAGAAGAAAGCAGTGCAACCTTATTTAATTGCTGTACAAGGAGCATTGTCTGAGGATGTGCTGCAGTTTTTCCTAGTTCTTGATAGTTTTCCAATGGAGCTAGGCCGAATCCCTTTTATCAGGGGAATTGACTGGGTGTTGAAAGCATGTTGTGTTTTCAATGTCCACTATCCTGCTAGCTGGAATCAATTTTTCAGGTTTTGTCAAACCTGCCTCTACAAAGTTTTTATTTCTGGTGAAGATGATGTGCCTCCATCATCCTCCCAGTTGTACACCCGGTTGATGAGCTTGTGATTTTGCACAAATTTCCGTCTTTTGTGGAAGAGTATTCTCTCATATTCCTTATAAGTTTCTATGATTTATGTCAGCTGTAATAAGCTTTCCTGTGATTTTCTTCTTTAAGTTTGAGTTAAGTAACAAGCTGTTCAATGTTTTTATTTTTAAGTTTATTGTTATTATATTACTTCAACATGTTTAAAAATCGTTTTTGACTTTCAATGAAGTTTATTGTGAACAAAAATAAGGGGTTAATCAATAAATATTATTAATACTTGATAAAACCAATCAAAGGTTTTCACTGCTTCTTGTGGATATTTTAACACTGTTTGTGACACAAAATTAATTTAAGAAATTGTTACTAGGCAAGCTTGTATGCATTATTTCAGTCAAGGAGTACAAGCTGCGTGGATTCCTAGTGGTTTTCAGGCGACAATTTTATGCGTGTATTTGGCATGGAAATTTTGTTTCTATCATTTGTACAATTTGTTTGTGATTTTGAAACAAATTGTCCCATGGTTATAGCACTATTTCTTCCAAATTTGGAACAATATTGTCCCAGGTACTACTGTAGTTTTTGTGACGTCAACTTGGGACAAATTGTATCACTTGGTGATGCGCGTAAAAAAACAACAAGTCCTGGGACAATTTTGTCCGACAACTTGGGACAAAAAAGTCCCATGACATTTAGTGTGTCGCGGCCTGTTCCTCCAATCCGCGCCTGGCGTACCTACCTTGGCCTGCGGCGCTAGCCTGCCTTCGGCAGGCATTGGCTTGCCTGTCGTCGGTTACTTCTTTCTGCCCAGTAATCTGCCTGCAAAAAACTCGTTTTTTTGCCGTTTTTTAGGTGTTTTTCGGCTATAAAAACTGAACCAGTTGAGCTAGGATAGTGAAATTTCGCGTGTGCTGAGCCAAGGATATGCCTAAAATGTGTGCGAAATCTCACCGAGATCGGCCGAGCCGTTCAGGAGTAGTGCGGACACACACACACACACACGCACGCAGACAGGATAAACTTTTCAACCCCACCCGAGTAACAGGCTTCGCTATCGCTCAGCCAATAAAAGTTTTGGAAATTACAGGGCAACAACCTTCAACTAAAATAACAAGGTAGGTTTGCGCCTGACCGCGTCTTGTCGTAACAGGCTTCGCGATGTCTCGCGGCCTGTTTCCCCAATCCGCGCCTGGCGTACCTACCTTGGCCTGCGGCGCTAGCCTGCCTTCGGCAGGCATTGGCTTGTCCATCGTCGGTTACTTATTTCTCGTTGCATGCTGGGGGGCTCCGCCCCCGAGACCCCCCTTCATTCTAGATAGAGTTGCTTCATACAGATAACACGATCTTGATCCTTGTAACGTTTTAACTTGTCGGGGCTGGGGGGCTCCGCCCCCCAGACCCCCCTTTCCTCAAGACGTTAGTGATCTGCCTGCAAAAAAACTCGATTTTTAGCCGTTTTTTAGGTGTTTTTCGGCTATAAAAACTGAACCAGTTGAGCTAGGACAGTGAAATTTTGCGTGTGCTGAGCCAAGGATATACCTAAAAAGTGTGCGAAATCTCACCGAGATCGGCCGAGCCGTTCAGGAGGAGTAGTGCGGACACACACACGCACACACACGCACGCACGCAGACAGGAAAAACTTTTCAACCCCACCCGAGTAACAGGCTTCGCTATCGCTCAGCCAATCCTAAAATCAAGGAAACCTTTTTAGTTCCAACATGTCAGTTACATACTTCCATAAAGTTGGGTGATTGTGCCACGTTCAATCAGTTACACATAGGCAAACCTGAGGGACATCTACCTAATGGAGGTCGTTAATACTAACTGTTGGATATAACACTCACATTGATAAAGGCTTCTTTTATAAGGGGCACTTAAACTGCAACAAGCTATTGAGGGTTGAAGTAGAGCCATAAGTAAGTTTTACCATATGGAAATTTTGATTCTTAGTGTGATCTTTTTCTGAAATCAAGCAGGCAATCTTGTGGCAACAAGCAAATTAAGGATTAGAAGCAGCAGCTTGATTCTGTTGATTTCGAGTCACTGCATCTAAAACATGCTCCTCAAAAGCACTATGGAACAGTTCGGCAGCTCTTTCCAGAATTTTTTTTACAGTGTTCATGTTATGAAACACGTCTATTTCTTCTAGATCATGACCCAGGTTCTTCAGCCGTGAATCAGTGAAGACTGTCTTCCAGCTGCGTGTACGTCATCACCACCTTCTTGCAGCTCAATGTTTAACGAGGCGTTGTGCTCCAGAGTTGCCAGAGCCTGAATGAACAGGTATATGTTAGGTCGATATGCTCCTACTTTCGACCTCAACATACGATTGTGGCTCTCACAGGCATTGTTTGCTCTGTACAGGTTCATCCATCTTCTACGGTTGCGATTGTTGATCCACTTATTGCCAAAATAATCAACAAAAGGCTCAAGAAGAAAAGAAAGAACAACACCACCCTCTTCTAACGCAGCATCTTTGAGAACTTGTAAGCCTGCATTCAAGAGCCTCTTTGGCAGTAGGGCAGCTGCTGCTGTTTGTTGAACATAAATCATCAGTATAGGTAGCTCATGTCTATATCGTAGGAGGCATAGCTTCTTAGCTTTCCTCACTAGAGCCCGACACATGCCACAGGCAACCCTGCATTTGCGCATCTGCAAAGAAAGCAACATGTAGTTAGATTAAAAGATTCTTAAATTTTGTGGTCTATTGCATGACTCATAAATCACAGATTAACAGTTTCTAAAGAGCAATAACTGTAGTGGAAAGTATTATAGATGAGTTCCAAGTTAAAATATTTGAAATAAACAAAGATTAGTTTGTTTCATTTGCAACGATGCTTACAGGGCCGGACTGGCTCATAAAGGGCCCCGGCAGAAAATTGTCATATGGGCCCATGCTCTCCCCCCCCCTCCTCGTAAGGCGAAATCCTCTAGATAAAAATTACGACAACTATGTGACTTTCCCTGACTTCTGAAATTGTAAAAATGATACAATTACCCAGGGTTTGTTTCTTATGCTAGCAGCATAAACACAAGGTAGGTTTACGCCAGACCGCGTCTTGTCGTAACAGGCTTCGCGATATCTCGCGGCCTGTTCCTCCAATCCGCGCCTGGCGTACCTACCTTGGCCTGCGGCGCTAGCCTGCCTTCGGCAGGCATTGGCTTGTCCATCGTCGGTTACTTCTTATGTGTTGCATGCTGGGGGGTTCCGCCCCCCAGACCCCCCTTTATTTTAGATAGAGTTGCTTCATCTACAGATAACACGATCTTGACCCTTGTAGCTTTTTAACTTGTCGGGGCTGGGGGGCTCCGCCCCCCAGACCCCCCCTTCTTCTATCCAGAGGTGATCTACCTGCAGAAAACTCGATTTTTCGCCGGTTTTTAGGTGTTTTTCGGCTATAAAAACCAAACCAGTTGAGCTAGGATGGTGAAATTTCGCGTGTGCCGAGCCAAGGACATACCCAAAAAGTGTGCTAAATCTCACCGAGATCGGCCGAGCCGTTCAGGAGGAGTAGTGCGGACACACACACAGACAGACAGACAGGAAAAACTTTTCAACCCCACTGGAGTAACAGGCTTCGCTATCGCTCAGCCAATGAGCAGCGGAAACTGCGAGCGAAGCGAGCTTCAAAATAAGTTGATGCAATTTAAATTTTCTCTCATATGATGAAACCGAAACATGCAATTATTTTTTGTAGGTTCACAGCAAACTAAAACATTGTTGGCTGAGTGATAGCGAAGCCTGTTACTCCAGTGCGGTTGAAAAGTTTTGTCTGTCTGTCTGTCTGTCTATCTGTCCGCACTACTCCTCCTGAACGGCTCGGCCGATCTCAATGAGATTTTGCACACTTTTTTGGTATGTCCTTGGCTCGGCACACGCGAAATTTCACTATCCTAGCTCAACTGGTTCGGTTTTTATAGCCGAAAAACACCTTTAAAACGGCGAAATATCGAGTTTTCTGCAGGCAGGTCACTTCTGTCTTAAAGAAAGGGGGTCTGGGGGGCGGAGGCCCCCAGCCTCAACAAGTTAAACAGTGACAAGGGTCAAGATCGTGTTATCTGTAGATGAAGTAACTCTATCTAGAATGAAGGGGGGCCTGGGGGCGGAGCCCCCCAGCATGCAACAAGGTAGAAGTAACCGACGGTGGACAAGCCATTGCCTGCCGAAGGCAGGCTAGCGCCGCAGGCCAAGGTAGGTACGCCAGGCGCGGATTGGAGGAACAGGCAGCGAGATATCGCGAAGCCTGTTACGACAAGACGCGGTCTGGCGTAAACCTACCTTGTTGCAAGTTTTTCAGGAACTGACCTGGACCTGCTAGGAACTAATCGAGCTGATGACTGATTCGTTTCACGCGATTCCGCATAACTATGCGAGCTAAAAGCCAAGGCATATTGTGTGTTCAAAATGCAATACCTGCCAGTAGTTTGTATTGTAAAGGGGCAGTACTACGAATTAAAGGTATTTCGGGTCGACTTAAGGCCCAGCGGCCACGCAACCGTAAGTTCATTGTTATTCAAACTACGATAACCACTGTGTATATTTTGAAATAAAAACTTATCACATCTTTTTTGCTATGGTGACAACTAAAAATCTGCAATTAAAAATTTATAGCTAAATTTTGCTATAAAGTATCACTTTTTTGCGATAATGACTACAAAGGACATGCAATAAAAAGTTATCGCAGAAAGAAATGTGCTAAAAATTACTACAAAACGCTCTTTTATCGCAAAAATTATGGGGTGGTTATTGCAAAAAAATTTCAGTAACAAAATTATTGGACTCCAGGGTGCGATAAATCGTGGGAATCGCAAAGTTGGCTTTATCGCAAAAATTTGTAGTAAAAGCGCAAAATGAAGGACAGTGATTGGGGGGCCCCGGAAACGCCGGAGCCCCGGCATGTTTTTCTGCCTAAATGCTCAAGGCTGGGTTTAGAGGCAGCTGCATCTCTCGAAGTCTCTCTTTCCTTTCTTCCGTACTCCTTGAAGCGGGATTGAATGTGGTAACTTAAAATCTTCCTGCATATTTTGTGGCAATCTAATATTGTGGTTCCCTCCCACACATACATGAGCAGTCCGGGCCTTGGATGCTAACTAGGAAATGCCCATTGCCACGCCTGTTGTTGATGCAATTCCCAATCCGACATTATAACGTGAGGATTAAGATTGGGGCAAATTTCCTGCCTTCTTAAGAATTACCCATATTATCTCAATAACAAAACAACTTCTAAGTTAGGCCGTGCAGCTTTAATTGTGTGTACTTTAAGACGGAAATCTATCAGAATCGAGGGGGTAACGACTGGTAAATTTCGTGTCAGCCGGATTACGGATTACCCCGGATTACCCCGGATTACACCCAAAGTCCCTCCGGATTACAACAAAAAAATTCCCAAATTACCTTTGGATTTAGCAGGATTACCCCGGATTACCTCAAAACTTCCCCGGATTACCCCGGATTACCTCAAAATTTCGGGTCATCCGGATTACGGATTACCAATTTGCTGTCAGCCGGATTCCCGAAGTCGTTACCCCCTCGATCAGAATGCTGGAACATTTGATCTCACGTGATGGAACTGGTCATTGGTTACTCAGATCTCATCTCGCTGCGCCGTCATTACCATGGAAATGCTCAGTGGGATCTTCGGAATAGGGTACTTCGGAGGAAATCCAGATCGGAAGTCAGCGACCGAACGGGAGGGGACCGAGGACCGACCGAAAAGAGCGTCGCGAGGCCGTGCTGAGCGGTGATAAGGGTCGGGATGGGCAGAGTGTGGGCAGTATGCTCGCGCCGTCTTCACCCCACTCTGCCGATTCCAACCCCCACCCGCCCCCTCCACCGATCAACACAGCCGCGCGCTCGTTCTGTCACTGATTTCCGGTCTAGGTTTCCTCCGAAGTACCATATTGCACGCAAGCCCTCGCCCAAGCCGCTCACTACCCGCAACATGCTCTCTCGCTACGACACCACGTTGCGCCAACAATGACTCTCATTGGTGTCCATGGTAACCGATTGTGGTTCAGATCACCAAAGTCGTTCAATTTAGTGGTGTCTGCGGTGTCTTCGGCAAACAAGCTTTTTTTTCTTCGTAACGTGGAGTGAGTCTGAAGAGGGTCCTCCCGTTTCTGTGGCTGCTTCGGTTCGCGTCGAAAAGAAACGCGGTTAACCAAGGTAAGACGACATTCAAACGACACTCAAAGTTGCCCCCCCCCCCCGTTCTTTCAGTCCCCAAAGGGCCATTTTGAGCTCGGAATAGAGAAAAGAATATAGTAAGTCCCAAATTCTATGATTTTCTTCCTTCTAGTTCGCTTTGTTCATAGGATCCCTCAATTTTCTTCTATTTACTACACCACTTCGCTCGCTATTCGCTTGCCAATAAAGCGTGCAATTGTTATCTGAAACCGGGAAAAGTTTGGTAAAAGTCAAGAATTGTGCGAATTTTGGCGTTAAGCTCGCTTCGCTCGCTAGATTTTGAGCACTGTTGTAGGAGTCCAAACAGTATTGGGTGTTGCCCCTTGACGGTATGCACCCCAGCAAACTTCCCATGAAGTTTTAGTTATCGGCAATGAGTGTTCTTCATTCTAGGGTCTTTTCGTCTTTGGGATAATGCATGAATCCCCGTCTAATTGTCACTGAGGACATGCACTCTAAGATTCCAAACGCTATGAACATCCGTGAAAGCGGGTTTTATAGACCACTAATGGGTAATGTGGACGATTCCTAAAACTTCCGTGAGCGGTGATGCCGCCCAGCTGTGGCATCGAAAATCGTTTCGGCAAGTAATATCCGAACTTGTAAGTACTTGGGCTCGAACCGATCATTTAGAAGAATTTTAGGGGTGGTCCACATTACCCGCATTTACGGTATCGAGACTTCGCACCCTGGTCAAACTGGAGCGTAGTTGTGCGCTTCGTTCAAGCACACAACTAAGCTTGAAGACTTTGCGCCTGTAATCAAGCGTAGAGAAGATATTGGGCCGTGCATTGAAGTAGGCGAAAGAAGGGCGGAAACGGAAAACTAAGGTTGAAGCCTAGCGTAGGATCTACTACGCACTAAATGTTTTTGTACAAATTTTGTACGAGACATCACACTTTTTTGTGCACACGAACTTTTCGTACAAATTTGCTCAAAATTTAGTACAATTTTGTGCAAAAATTGCGAAAAACGTGCAGTTTTCCGTACGAAAATTGTACGAAAATTTCGTGTGCACAAAAAACTGTGATGTCTCGTACATAATTGTACATAACATTTAGTGTGTAGGCTTGGAGAGAGGCGTCCAAGTACGCTTCAGTTCTACCAGTGTACGTGCAATGCCCGAGCCATGTTGCACCTTACGTGCGGTGCAATGCCCCATGCTAATGCACGTGAAGGCATTGCGCCTCACGTGCGATTCAAAAGCATTGCACCAATCGGCGCAATGAAAACGGCTTCTAACGCATTAGGGTCTTTCCGTGAGTCCTGCACTGGAAGTAAGAAGATCGAAAGGAAGCCCTATAACGGAAGCCGCTCAGGCCCGGCCGCGCTCGGTATGAGAAATATAGCTTGCGCTCATCGTTTGTGTATTTGTTGTTCGGCTGCTCTTTCAACCGCGCGTTGACTATAATTGTCGTACATTTTTGTAAGACGCTTGTAATTTAAAATGTAATCTCAGTGTGTGTTTCTCAGACGAAGCGCGGCCGGGCCCGAGTGGCTTCCGTTGTAAGGCTTACTACTGTATTTTTCTTCGTACTTCCGGTCCAGGCCCCACTAAGATACTCTATTGACGCAATCCGTTTGGACTCTAAGTGCAGCATCACTGAAAATCTATCGGCGTGACTTCGTGCCGCTGCAGGGGCGTGAATTAAGTGTCACGCCAATAAACGGCATGACACAAGAGTCACGCCAAAAATCGGCGTGACTCAAATATTCACGCCAATTTTTGGTGTGAATTTCTTGTCATGCCGCTTTTTGGCATGACTTCTCGTAAAACGCGTTGTCATTCACGCCAAATGACGGCGTGACTCACATGTCACGCCGTTTATCGGCGTGAATTTCGTGTCACGCCAATTTTTGGCGTGACTTTTTGTCATGCCACAATTGGGCTGTGTGTCCGACCTTTACGTTTTCAGTGATGGACTGCAACATCTGCATGGAGCCGTTCAACGACTCCAAAAGGCGCCCCAAATGCATCGTCCCGTGCGGGCATACTGTGTGCCTGGGGTGCCTGCAAAGTATGCACACGCGCAGGTGTCCGGACTGCCGCCAGGTATGTACACTGTTGTGCAACGAATAACTGCAAATCCAACGAAGATTTTATTGGCGATGCAACTGAGTATCGGCAACAAACGGCCTTACCGAAATATCTTGCCTTCAAAACGGTTATACACAAATTTATCGTCAGAATTTGGGAAAACTTTGGAGGTTTGTCAAAATCTGGCAATCATGAAAGAACTAGTCCCCCGGATTTGTACAGAGTTTATCGCCAAATTTCGGCGATACTTTTGTGTATCGCCGTTCTGAAAGCATGAATTTTCGGTAAGGCCGTTTGTTGGTGATACTTAATTGTATCTCCAAACAAGATGCTGAAAGTATGCCCTTTGGACTCACTGAGAATGAAAGTCTTTACTTTGAATACCCAATTTTGGGCGAGGAAGTGTGTACCAGGTACCTGATAGGTACCTATACGGGGCTCCATAGTATTATGACCCAAATTTGGGTGAAGAAAACCTTCGTCTCCCATTAGACGTCACTCAAATTTGGGTGATTAGAATTCCTCGCTCAAAATTTTAGTCATGATGATGACTCTTTCATTCTCAGTGTTCAGAGTGATGTGACGTCATATTCGTTAAGCAGATTTTGCCACGTTCGTAGCACACGACGTCCCATTCCAACCACGTTCAAACGTGTCACATCCTAACCTCACCTTCGGGAAACTGTAGCACAAAACTACCGAATAGTCAGATATTTTTTTTTGCCATCATTCTCTGTACTCAAAATCGAACATTTTCCGTAGCCTGTTGTCAGTACACTCTCGGCCTCGTATTGACTTTAGCGTCAGTAACCAGGTACTATGACCTAAAACAATATATTTAGAATATTCTTGTTACTGCATAAAATAATTGAGGAATCATTTTTGTCAATGCGCATCAACAAAAATGCTTATAATAAGAACAAAAGTAAAAAGGACATATTACTGTTACACAAAAATCAGAGGTACTATCGTCAAAGTGTCAATGCCATGTACTAAATGTGAATAGCGAGTCTATGAGAGTGCATTCTCCGTTGGCCTATTTTTCCGCATGCCCGTTGCAGACCATTGAGGTGGACGGAGAAGATTGTCGAGAGGGCTATGGAAAATATTGGGTCCTGGGTATGAAGAATTAGCACAAGTTGTTCACAGATTTCTCGGTATTCTTTGTTCGCAGGAATTTTCGGGGCAGGTCGAAGAGCTACCTGATAATTTCTTCTTGCTTGGGTTGATTGAAAGCAAGGCAAGCAGCAACTCAGATCAAAGGTGAGCAGATCGTGGGAAATCCCTGGTTATAAAGGTCTCGTCTCAGGGTCTCCGGTCCCCCCCCCCCCTTTTGTCTTGAATAATTTCTCTGATTCGAATCAATCTCTGTGGATTTATTGCAAGAGTGCTTAAAACGACATTACAGCAATACATGCATTCCATGGACAAAATGCTGGCCGGACCTTGATCAAACTTGGTTTCCAGGTGGGCCAGGGCGCCCTTTTATGGGTGCTTTGCATCGCAACATACATCTTCTGTCCCTCTCTCATTCTGGCTCCGTACAGCCATAGAAGAGGTTTTTTGACTCCGGCTTAAAATGCTCCTGATACCGACGCCTCCTAATAGAATAATCCTAACTGTCAGTGCTGATCCAAGACAATCTTAACTGCTCAGAGGAGGCTAAAACTGCTCATTAGCTCTCTTCAGTCCGAAGCAGCGAATCATGATATCACTGAAATACAGCTTCCACGTTTATATGCAAGGTTTATACTTTTTAACAGGTCTATGCCCAAGAAATTTGAAGCAGCATGTTGGCGTCACAGAATTTTATGAGAAATAGCTGCAGCTAAATATGTTTACGTCGTACAATCTGCGCTGACAGGATTGTCTTGGATAAGCACTGCACGTTTAAAACGGTTCCTGGTTTTCCCAGGAACTCCCTGGAAATCGCCTAAGCTTATACCTTTACCATTGGCTTCCTGGGAAAAACAGGTTCCGTTTTTGCCGTGTGACAGGTTTATTCTATAAGAAGGTGGCGATATGTTGATTACGATGACTTCCTTAGACTGTCATGAAAACCAAGCAAATAAAGTCACATAAAGTGCACGAAAACGTCTTTTAAGACCCCAAATTTGAAACTCCGCAACTGTCTCTTCGCCCGATTCGCAGTTTAAAAAGGCTAACATCTCACTTATTTATCAACTTGCAAGTTTGGTCTCAGCTGTTTTTTGAAGAGAACATATTGGTCTGTTTATTGTCAAAGACAATTTTGTATTGGCACCCCTTCTACCAGTAATAAGGCCCTAGTTTTTGTCCCTCGGTGTTTGATCCTTTTTTTGGACGTCCGTTTTTGTTAACAAATCAGCACTTGGAGGGCCAAAAACAAAGATTTCAAAACATTTCTCCGAACAGATGTTTAAGCCATTACTTGGTCTTGGCCGGACTTTGCCGTGTCGCCTGTGACCCTAAAATGAGTTATAGTAATGTTTTTGGTACACAAGTGACCGATATGTATCGTCAAAGTCGCGATTCTACTCACATTCAATCGATCGTGACACACTGCCCGAAGGGGCTTCACCACCACGCTCGTTTTAGCTCCTCGGTGATCTTGGAGGTGGCATGACTCTCAGCACGTCACTTACTGTTTTCTCATTAATTACGTATTCCTATGAACAGCAATAATACTTAGTATTTTTTAAGTAAGGACTAATTTTCTTTGTAAATTTATGTACAAAACAAAATTCTCAGTACATTATCTAATATTTCCCAAGTACGGTAGTTCTTTAAAAGAGTAAAAGTACGTATTATGGTTGCCCAAATTACTTGCATCAATACTGGCAAAATGAGCTGAAAGTCAATAACGTGCTTAGAGTGTGACTCGTGACTGAGCGCTCATTCCGTGGTGCGTGCAGGTTCTGGTGTCGCGACTGCGTCCAGGCTGCCACCGAGGACTGCGTAGACCAGAGCCACTCCTTGTGCTCCTTCCGCAAGATGCGCGCCGAGCAGGCGTTGCTGGCGGCGCCCAAGCTGGACCAGCTGCAGAAGGCTGCCTTGTCGGCGCGGAGGGTGGTGCAAGTGCTGGACGCGGGCAGGAAGACGGTGGCCGCCCTGCTGGAGGCCCAGCTCGAGTACTGGCAACGCCAGCTGCGGGCCGTGGAGCAGAAGGAGAAGGACCTGCGCGCCGCGGCGCACGAGGGCCGCGACGTGGAGGCCTTCCGTCTGGGGGGCCTGCAGCAGCTCCACGACGCCGCCGGCCTGCTGGACGCCAAGCACGCGCTGCGCGTCCTGGACAAGGACGACGTGGAGTGGACCACCGGTGCGCCACAGCACTCCAAGCCCAAGCATTTTCAGCTACTCAATCCGATGGTGCTGGGGCTCCTCCAGTTCAACCACATCGCCAAGGTAGGTCGCCTGCAGTTCCTTTCAGTGCCACCCTGTTGTTAGGTTAGTTACTCTGTCAATCCAACGGCAATACTTTTAGTACCTTTTTTGGCGATACAATTAAGTATCGCCAATAAACGGCCTTACGGAAAAGTATTGCCTTCAAAACGGCGATACACATAAGTATTGCCAAAATTTGGCGATACTTTGGAGTATTGCCACGATTTGGCAATAAACGTCGAACAAATCAAGGGGACAAGACCTTTGTTAAATGCCGTGGTTTTGGCAATACCCAAAAGTATCGCCAAATTTCGGCGATACTTCTGTGTATCGCCGTTCTGAAGGCAATACTTTTCCCTAAGGCCGTTTATTGGCGATACTCAATTGTATCGCCAAAAAATGTACTTAAGTATCGCCTTTGCATTTGCAGTGTAAGTACGCCAGCAAGGAGCACAACGTGACAATGTTCGCTAAAGGTTAAGGGTACGGACTTACGAAAGTACTTGCAAAAGTATATCCACACAAATTCAAGACATAAAAAATAACCTACCCTTTTGAAAAGATGTTTGAAGTTAAGGGCAATAACTTTAACTCTTATCATAACGTTATGATGCCCTTTTCAGGTAAGTTAAGGATCCCTGCTTTCGATGAGGCGGTATACAAAAGTATCGCCGAAATTATTTGGTATTATACTTCGGAGTATTGTCAAGTACAGGCAACAAAATGTGAACAAGTCATGGGGACGAGTTCTGTGTATTGCGATAGTTTAAAGTGCGTGCGGAGACGAAGAATCACTTCGTAATACGAAGAAATGCTTTGTATTATGAGGCAAAATCCTTCGTACGAAGCATTTCTTCATAATGCACTGCAAGAAAAAGTGTAGATAGCACAACAAAAGTACAACAGAAACTGTACAATAAAAGTACAACCGGGATTGTAGAAAGTACAACGAGAATTGTACAAACCACAACGAGCCCTGGACTACACAGCCTCATGCCGGTTCCATTGTACTTTGTGCAACAATTGTTGTACTTGAAAAGTACACTAAATTCCTGATAAAAAATTTGCCAGAAATTGGTGTACTTTTGTTGTGGTCATTTCCTGCAGTGTATTCTACAACGCCTTCATTTTCTTCGTAGTAATGAAGCAAATGCTGTGTAGGCTTTTAAGAGTGCGCTGGCGTCCCGCTGCAGGTCGAGAAGCTGGCAGGCGTCCACAGCGACACGCAGCCCAGCTGGTCCAGGGCGCTGCTGCAGCGCTCGGCCCCGCGCGTCGAGTGGCTGTCGGTCCGAGGCGCTGCCGCTGAGGACCTGCACTTGGTGCGGGCCATGCCGGCCCTGCGCTTCCTCGCAGTGCACCTCCGCGAGTGCACGGCGGACGTGCCCGAGCTGCCGCTCCTGCTGGAGGAGCTGGATGTGGCGGTCGTCCCGCACAAGTACCTGCAGGTAGGGCGCGGCGATTCGCACTTGTCTTTACCGCGCACTGGTAGCCAACGAATGTGACGTCACATTCGTTTGAAAACGGTGTCACATTCGTTAGAACGTGACTCGGCCGTTTAAGTAGAGCGTCACATTCGTTTGAACGTGGATCAAAATTCAAACGAACGTGACATCGTATTCAAACAAACATGACAAAATTCACATTCAAAGGAACGTGACGTCACATTCGTTGGCCACCAGTGCGATACGATATTCACTTCTTACATTGAACTATAAGGGTCGATTCATTGCAAACCTCATTACTGTCTACTAAGCACCACACTTACAAATGCATTATTTTTCAAGTATCGAGTCGGGTGACTCTGTCTGTAAGCGTACTTGTAGCGTAACAGCCGAAATTCTCCAATTTGCACCTATTTTTGGGGTGTTTTAAGCTCCAATCCCGATTATTTTCTAGCATAATAGAGCGTAATAACGTGGTAGTCGGGTGACAGGTTTTGGGAGTGCATACACTGAGACAAGGTGGTGCCCAGAAACTGACCGACTAAGTCGCCCGCCCCAGTTTTTAGGGCGACTTGAGTCGCCTACTTTCTGGGCGACACAGTCGCCTAGTTTTAGGGCATCTTGGTCGTAAATACAGAGCTTACTTATCAATGCTGGCCCGAGGCGCCCACAACCTGAGCACCTTTGGGGTTGGTCCGACCTAATGTAAACCACTGCTGCCCAGATTCGGGGCACCCATTGCGCCTAGATTCGGGGCATCTCTGACGCCACCCCAATGTGAAATCCATTGAGTTTATCCATGATCAGGAAAACTTGTGTGCAATGCCTTGGGCCAGCATAGATAAGTAAGCTCAGTATTTACAGGACCAAGATGTCCTAAATTTGTCCTAAATAAAAAGTAGGCGACTCAAGTCGCCCTAAAAACTGGGGCGGGCGACTTAGTCGGTCAGTTTCAGGGCACCATCTTGTCTCAGTGTACCCCTCGGCGTGTATACACACGTAGATGGCTTAACTGACTCAGAATAAAGAAAGGTCTTGATCAATACCCAATTTTGGGCGAGGCATTTTTATCACCCAAATTAGGGTGAGGAAGTTTTCCTCATCGAAAATGGGTGATAAAGGGGGTGATAGGTACCCTGATTGGGAGAAAGTATCATCCAGAATCTGGGTGAGGATGGACTTCTCACCCAAATTTGGGCGTTAAAGAATACCTCACCCCAAATTTTAGTCGTGATTATTATTCTTGTTCTCGGTGTGGAGGGCTTAGAATTTGTTCCGAGTACAATGGTGTGGGCTACTTGCAGGCCCTGCAGCGCATGCCCAACCTGCGCAAGCTGGCGCTGCGCTGGAGTCCCGCCCCACTCCACGTGGTGTTCCCGCCGCTGCCGCCGGAACACCGCGGCCTGCAGTGGCTGTGGGTGGGGCTGCCGTCCTTGCCCGCCGTGGTGTCGCTGGCCCGGGCGCACGCCGCCACGCTGCAGGAGCTCCGGGTCACGTGTGCGTCGGAGGGGCGCTCGCCCTGGCACTTCGAGGACCTGGCCCGGGCGCTGCGGTGCTGCGGGCTGGTGGCGCTGAGGCGCGTCATCCTGCTGCGCGGAAGGGCCCCGGGCTTCCCCGACAACAAGCTCCCCCACAAGGAAGACTCGTGCGGGTCTCAGAAGCAGGCCGTCTGGGCGGGCCTCATGGCCACGGCGGCCTCGGACCAGGAAGTCAAGGTGGTGCGAGTGCTGTGCGACATGTGCGACGAGTGCCCGAACTACCCCGGCCTGGGTGACTTCTCGTGGGTCTGACTTTCTGGGACAGATCTTCGTCATGCACTGATGGGTTGGTTGAAATAATTATAGTGCTCATGCACTGTTAAGTTAGTTGACAGAATAATAATGGTCATGTACTGTTCTCTTCGTTCAAATGTTAATAATGACCCTGTACTGTCAGTTTTGTTAAAAGAAAAATAATAGTTATGCGCCGTTTATTTAATTGAAGGAATAATGAAAGTCAAGTAAGTGCTAAGAAATGATAATGGTCATGTACTGGTAGGTTCGTTGAAACAATAATAATGGCCCTGTACTGTTTGGTCAGTTCAAACAATAATGATGCTCATGTATACTCTTGAGTTTGTTTAAAGGATAATCATAAACGTCCCAAATTTTACCTTTTTTTCACCTTACAGGGCCGGTTTGACACCTTTCTGGGCGTCCTATCGTCTTGCTCTGTGCGCCAATCGACTCTCCATGGTGCGAGAGCTCCTAGAAACAACTTGAACGATGCGAGTAAAAGACTGCCTATATTGCAGGGATGATCAATTTAAAGAGACGTTCGAAATTTCCGTTTTCTTTTCACCTTTTGGGGTCAGTTTGACACCTTTCTAGGCGTCCTATCGTCTTGCTCTATGCGTCAATCGATTCCCCATGATGAGAGAACCCCTAGACACATCTTTGATACTATGGGTTGAGGATTGGCTACCTGTCGGGCGCCATCAAATCAAGAAAAGTATGAAGGGGGCCTCTTCTTTAGCCGTTTCGGGCCGGTTTCGCACATTTTGCAGCCTTAACCGCCATCTGATCACCGCCAATCAGGTATTAACCGTTTCCTCCCATCGTCCAAGGTGTTTCTAGGGGTTCTCTCATCGTGAGGAATCGATTGGCACATAGAACAAGACAATAGGACGCCTAGAAAGGTGTCAAACTGACCCCAAAAGGTGAAAAAAAAAACGCAAATTTCGAACGTTTCTTTAAATTGATCACCCCTGCAATATAGGCAGTCGGTTACTCGCATCGTCCAAGTTGTTTAGAGGGGTTCTCGCATCATGAGGAGTCGATTGGTGCACAGAGCAAGACGATAGGACGCCCAGAAAGGTGTCAAACTGGCCCTATACGGTGAAAAAAGGCACAAATTTTGCACGTTTCGTTAAATTGATCGCCCCTGGAAAATAGGCAGTCGTTTACTCGCATAGTCCAAGGTGTTTCTTGGGGTCCTTTTGGTGTGGGGAATCGATTGGCGCACAGGATAAGACGATCCGACGGCGGAAAAGGTGCCAAATCAGCCTAAAAAGATGAAAATACGGCATTTTCCCCCTATTTTTTTGCAGTTTTTGGCCCCTGGAAAGTAGGTCATGCGCACATTCGGTATGCAGTGTTTCTAAACTTATTCTAGGCATCAATACGAACAATTCGGCGTTTCGCTTTTCTCTCTACGATCAAAACTCGAATTAAAGCACCAGAATGTATTATTCACTGAAATTCATTATTTTTCTAAAAACTTTGAGCGCGTTGAACAACCCCTAAAGATGCTCCAAAAAAATCGAAAAAATGCGGAAAAATTTATTTTTTGGCCAAACTTTAAGATTCTGTGCGGCGCTCCTCAATTTTGAAACTTTTTTTTTCGCGTGGGCCACCCTAGGATCAGCACCGACAGTTAGGATTATACTATTAGGAGGCGTCGATCTTAATATTCTGCCTTCGTATTAGGCGTGCGCCATTTAATTCGTTTTATGGGAAATTTCTTGGTAAGACACATAGAGTGTAGACTATGTGCATACAAATATGTGTATGATTTTTTTTATGCCAGGGTACACACTTGAAATTCTCACTAGCTACATCTCTTCTGGCGTAGGTTGTATCGTGTATCGGTTAAGCAAAATGCGAGCCTTTTTAAACCAGATTATTTAGTCAGGAAACACATCCAATATATTTCGAATGAGCAGAGAAACAAGCGGTTACTTTAATTTTAAGAAAACAACTGCGCTTTGATTTATTTTGCGCGTTGCCGATGTTTTGGATATGATGGCGTACTTCTTCACTGTGCCTTCAACGATTTGGAACTCCTCGGCATGTGCGAAGCAAAACTGCCAATCCCAGCGACAGCTGCAAAGGAAGGAAATGGCTCATCATCGGGGGGCAAACGGACGTGACAGCACCCGTTTTCGCAGGCAACCTAGTTTAAGAGGGCTCATACATGTTAAAAGCACTTTTTAAAAAAAAAATTTTGATGTAGACGGATTAAGATTTTACAATTTCTGTGTTAAAATCCTTGTAGATAATTGAGGAAGCTTCATTTTGGCTTAAGGGAAAGTGACTTTGGACATTTTTTGGAGATTTAGTGGAAACGTTTAAAATTTTGCTTCTCGTAAGATTTTGTTCGCATACTTGCTCAGATCTGTGGGGAAAAAATCAGGGAGACTCATCCCCAGTAGTGTCATAGAATTGACTAGAATGGGCTTTATATCTGCAATAGTTTTCAAGAAAAAAAATAAAAACAATTTTTTTAACAATTTTTTAAACAAATTTTTCAACAAAAAATTGTTTTTATTTTTTTTCTTGAAAACTATTGCAGATATAAAGCCCATTCTAGTCAATTCTATGACACTACTGGGGATGAGTCTCCCTGATTTTTTCCCCACAGATCTGAGCAAGTATGCGAACAAAATCTTACGAGAAGCAAAATTTTAAACGTTTCGACTAAATCTCCAAAAAATGTCCAAAGTCACTTTCCCTTGAGCCAAAATGAAGCTTACTAAATTATCTAAAAGGATTTTAACACAGAAATTGTAAAATCTTAATCCGTCTACATCAAAATTTTTTTTTAAAAAAGTGCTTTTAACATGTATGAGCCCCCTTAAGGGGAGGTTCTGGTGAAAATGCTATTTTCTCCTAAATGGGTCCCACTATGAAAATTAGTTAAAAATTTGATGTCTTACCAAGTTACTATTAAAATTTTTCATTGGGGAGGCACATTCTATGCCCTGAACCCAGTCGCAGTGCCTTTTTCTCCTATTTAGGCTTTAACTTTAAAAATCTTCTTGCGCATACTATTTTGTCGTAAAAGGTTGGCCTTGACATTTTTCACTTCTTCGATTCATTTTTAAAAGATGCCGGCATGCACAACTCAAAATGTAAATTACATATTTATTTGCAAGCTTTCTAACCAAGCATTTCACTGTAATTGATCAAAAATGTACAAAATAGTCAAATTTTAGGGACTTTTCAGCCTGTAAAGCTTACAATTACTACTGTAATGGATATTTTGAGCTATGCATGCCGGTATCTTTTGAAAATGAATTGAAGAAGTGAAAAATGTTAAGGTCAACCTTTTACGACAAAAAAATATGCGCTGCGCAAGGAGATTTTTTAAGATACAGCCAAAATAGGCTCAAAAAGACTCTTCGAATGGGTTCAGAGCCTGAGATGTGCTTTCAAAAGTCAAATTTTAGTCTACTCGAAGAAAGATTTTATGTTCCGAACAAATTATGGCAGTGAGATCCATTTAGGAAATGGCAAGGTTCTCACCAGAATCTCCCCTTAACATTTTAGGGCGGATGCCATGCACTTAGTCCAGCCTGAAGCGAGCTTCTTACACTGCCAGAAAAAAACATGGCAAAAGTTCACAAATTTCTGCCAATTTTTTTATTGGCTGAGCGATAGCGAAGCCTGTTACTCAGGTGGGGTTGAAAAATTTTTCCTGTCTGCGTGCGTGTGTGTGTGTGTGTGTGTGTGTGTGTGTCCGCGCTACTCCTCCTGAACGGCTCGGCCGATCTCGGCGAGATTTTGCACACTTTTTAGGTATGTCCTTGGCTCGGCACACGCGAAATTTCACTATCCTAGCTCAACTGGTTCGGTTTTTATAGCCGAAAAACACCTAAAAAACGGCGAAAAATCGAGTTTTCTGCAGGCAGATCACTTCTGTCTTGAAGAAAGGGGGTCTGGGGGGGCGGAGCGCCCCAGCCTTGACAAGTTTAAAAGTCAGGCCAATGGGGGGTCTAGCCCCCCAGCTTCGACAAGTTAAAAAGTGAGGCCAATGCTGCCCTAGGCACGAAATCAAATGCTGTTTTGACCTTCAATCACGCAAATTGGTATGCGGATGCCTGGAAAAGAAACCTAAGGCAGGCAAGCGCCGCAGGTGTAACGCCAGGCGTGGATTGTCGTAACTGGCGCAGCGTCGCGAAGCCTGTTACGACAAGACACGGTCTGGCGTACACCTACCTTGTTGGGAATTTATTGCACTTTCAAAGTACAACAATTGTTGTACAAAGTACAATGGAACCAGCATGACGAGTGTTGTGCAGTCCAGGCAGTGTGGTTTGTACATTTCTCGTTGTACTTTATACAATCCCTGATGTACTTTTTTGTATAGTTTTTGCTATACTTGTGGACGCAAGCTGTACGATTAAAATTTTCTTACGGTTTAGCAGAAAATGAACCACGGCCTGGCAACGAAGTAAATGTGGAAGGTGAACAATCCGTAGTTGTCGATCCACTTGGTCATACATTCCGGAGAGTTCGGAGCGATACTCTGCAACAGAGAACATAAAAGTAAATATCCAGAACTAATATCAAGTTATCCAGTTCAATATCCAGTCAGGAAGGCGTAAGAAGTTTCGACAAGGTCGTTTCACTGTGAAAATTTGTTGTCACTTTATGACAAAAACGTGGATGATATTTTCGTCACTTACAAACGATGACAGTCTCATCACTAATTTATGATATTTTCATCAAAGCTCCTTTACTTATTGCATGGGCGTGACAACAATGTCATCAATTGTTTTGATGACATTGTTGTAAGGAAAATGAGCCTTGAAATTATCATCAAGTGACGACTCAAATTTTCACCAGTGTTCCTCCACCTCCACACTCTGGCGGCTCACATAGCGGAGCACAACCGTCAGATCTGTCGCCAGAATGTGAAAAGGTGCTTCGCATTTTGCCGGTTAGATGAAAATGAGCGTTACCTTGGCAACCGAAGCCGATGGCGCTTCAAACCAGCCGCGACCCTGGCTGGGTTTGCCGTACATTCCAAGTCCGAAACCTTGAAGGTTCTTGGACTTGGGGTTGTAAAGCATGAAGTAGGGACGGTGTGATTCGCAAACAGTCTTCTCAGAAAGCTCCTGGAAGTAGTGTTTGCCTGCGCAGAAAGAGCAAATAAGCTCGCAACACTCTTTCGGAGACACGCACTGTCTGCTGAACGAATTCAGCATCGAAAAGCTGAACATTTTTACACATTAAATGTATTGGTACAATTTTATACGTGGTTTCACTCAATTGTTGGCTGAGCGATAGCGAAGCCTGTTACTCAGGTGGGGTTGAAAAATTTTTCCTGTCTGCGTGCGTGCGTGTGTGTGTGTGTCCGCGCTACTCCTCCTGAACGGCTCGGCCGGTCTCGGTGAGATTTTGCACACTTTTTGGGTATGTCCTTGGCTCGGCACACGCGAAATTTCACTATCCTAGCTCAACTGGTTCGGTTTTTATAGCCGAAAAACACCTAAACAACGGCGAAAAACCGAGTTTTCTGCAGGCAGATCACTTCTGTCTTGAAGAAAGGGGGGTTCTGGGGGGGGCGGAGCCCCCCAGCCTTGGCAAGTTTTAAAGTCAGGCCAATGGGGGGTCTAGCCCCCCAGCCTCGACAAGTTAAAAAGTCAGGCCAATGCTGCCCTAGGCACGAAATATCACGCAAATTGGTATGCGGATGCCTGGAAAAGAAACCTAAGGCAGGCAAGCGCCGCAGGCCAAGGTAGGTGTAACGCCAGGCGTGGTTTGTCGTAACTGGCGCAGCGTCGCGAAGCCTGTTACGTCAAGACACGGTCTGGCGTACACCTACCTTGTAAACATGTGAACTTTTTCGTGCCTGTACGTTTCGCAGGATGACACAAATTCCAGCTAAATTGCGGACAAATTTGTAGGAAAAGTACGCATGCGCAAAATAGGGTACTTTCGTAGATCCTAAACCGGAAGCAAGCAGACCAGCAGACGCCAAATTGGTCGGAAACTAACCTCTCTTCGGATCCAAAACTAAAGCCGAGCTGTACAAGTATTGCTCGCGTAACACATATGCACTGCAAACAAGTATCAAACGACGGTATATGTTCAAGTGTGGCCGATGAGTTTGACGAACGTCTCTTTCCCATGTCAAGTTTGGATCCACTTCCGCCAACATGGCGTCTGTGTGCTTCCGGTTCAGGGATCTACGAAAGTACCCTATTGTGAGACTCACAAAAACTTCACAAAGGAATTTAGAACCATCCGGGGGGGCAACCATATGAAATTTTGTTTGTACAGAGGATTCTTCAAAGGTAGGGATTTCGCCGAGATATCCCGTCAAAAATATGCCAGATTTCGCGAGATTTCACCAGATTTCGAAGGAATTTCAACAGATTTCGACCGATTCGGCGCAAGATTTCGGCCAATCAAGTGTACACAGGATTTCGGGAGTGGTGGCCCCCTCGGTACCATTTCATCCTATATAACGACAGCGTGAAATCCGACAGCACTCGTGTAAATCTTGTGAGAATGTCAGAATCGTGTCTGAAAACCTGATAAAAATTCGCGCACCTCTGGAAGCTGAAAACATGTTCTGACATTCTGCAGAACTCAGGCCATTAATATCAGCATAAGTTTCCAGAAATTCAGCTTTCAGAGGTGCGCGAATTATGATCAGGATTTCAGACATGTTTCTGACATTCTGACAAAATTTACACGAGTGAGCCTGCTAACGACCTTGTACTTTGATTTCCGCGGTAGAATTCTGCTTGAACCCATGCATGGTTTCCAAGCAGCACGGCGCTGATGTCTTACCCATGCCGTAGAAGCAGTTCTGAGTGGTGAAGCCAGCCCCGGTGGCCCCAGATTCCTCAATGGGCACGTGCAGGCGAGATGTCTCCTTCCCCTCGCTGTCCGTTTGCAGGATGTAGATGCCATTGGGGGCGGTGTGGTCCTTTTCGGAGATGGTCCGGCCACCGTTTTCCAGCAGGCCTGCGGAGGGCGATCAGGACATAGTAACCTATTTCGTACTCATAACGGAAAGTACTATCATTGAGATTCCAAACGATTCGAGCATACCCCTATGTTGCAATATGGTGTATGTTGCAATGCACGGAGACATCGCACCACAAGCTCTACAAATCGAATACCGTACATCGCACGCTCTACCTGAGCATGCCAGCAAGCACGCTTTAGCTAGCGCATGCCTGCCAAGCATGCACTTACTAGTGCATCCATGCATACACGCTAGCAGAAGCATACATTGCTAGTGCAAATGGGAAAGGGAGTTGTCTGCATAAGGAAGCGTGCACACGGCATGCTTGCACTAGAAAGTGCATGCTGGGCAGGCATGCGCTAGCTAGAGCGTGCTTGCAGGTATGCTCCAGGTAGAGCATACAATGTACGGTTTTCGATTTGTAGAGCGTATATCACAAAGCATACATGGTGAGACTGTTTTGTGTTGCCAAATATTGACCACTTTGAACTTTCGGTGATTGCACTTAAGATGAGAAGGAATATTCTAGTCAGGGTATCTGACTTCATGTGATTTTTCCGGTCTGAACATGAATACGCCCTATCACGAAATTTTCACTTTACCTTTAGATACGAAGTACGTAGTGGCACTGAAGACGTCTTCACCGAGGAAAGTTTGACGAGTCCATTCGGGCAAGTTGTTCTTAGCATGGGGAATGGCCTCGATTTCTTTGACAGCAACCTGAAACAATATCAAATTAAGAGTTCTGAGTAAAATTCAAAGCGATACCTTGTTGCCCTGGTAACTGATTGACTGTCCCATACGTCTCCTCCGTACACGTGACCTCTCGCGCGGATTTTTTTTTTTAACATTTGGGGTGGCGAGGGGGTTAGTTGGCGAAAAGTCTTAGGGTGAAGTTTCTCCATATTATGGTGAAAATTCTCTATAGTATGGTGGTGCAGCTGACTTCGTCACTTACAATTCAAAATTCATTGTAGCTGTTACGGTTAGAGCCCGTTCACCGGTTAGGGTCCGGTCTAACCGCTCCGGCCCGGTTAATGTCCGATACAATATTTTAATTTGAAATCCCTCAGGCCCTAACCGGTTAGGGTTAGCCTGAGGAGACCCTAACCGACCGGCATCGGTTAGGGTCCGACCAGAAAATCAAGAAAAATTGTAGGGGCGGGGGGGCAAGGTTAAATAAATGTTTATTTCATGTTAGCCGCTAACCCTAACCGGTTAGGGCCCGAGGGATTTCAAATTAAAATATTGTATCGGACATTAACCGGGCCGGAGCGGTTAGACCGGACCCTAACCGGTTAGGGTCGACCCTAACCGGCGAACGGGCTCTAACCGTAACATAGCTTTCAGATATTTTGTCAAATTTCTTTTGTATCATGGAGAAAATCTACACCGTAGTTGGTGCAGCCTTTCACCGTAAGACATTTAGAGTGTGAGTCCTCACTGCAGGAAAAATGCGCAGAAACTGTACGGAACATGTCTGGTCAATAATTTGCATGGACCGTCCGTACCTGTCCTACTTCGAAACTTCAGTACTTTTTTTCCGTACCAGATTACATGAGTTCTTGTGGGACAAGTACGGACGTTCTGTACAATTTTCGTCCGTACATTTTCCGAAAAAAGTAGGGAATTTTTTACAGTGCTGCTTTCTCCGCCACTTACCGACACTTGAATTCCAGCGACGGTGCCGAGCGCGTCGAAGATGACGCAGACGCGGTAGTCGTTTTTGCGGCACCAGATGGAAGTGCTGTCATTGGAGGTGCGAACAGAGCTGAAATGGTCCTGCATGGCCTCCTTCACGGTCCTGGGCATCGTGAAGTAGTTGTAGTAGTGGAAGGGGTCGGGGACCAAGCCGAACGTCACTGGAACGAGAATGCAAAGAGTCGTTGACGTCTTGTAAGTCCATGTGTAGGGAGAAACGCCGCGTGTTGAAAGAACCTCTCTCGCCGCCAAATGAAAGATAAGTTTTAACACTCACCGATGAACCTGTTCGGATCTGTGCCCACCGAAAACGCTGCAAAAAGACAATAAATGGCATCAGGTGAAGAAGGCGCAAAGTGCAATGTGTTGGAGGCGTGAGCCAAAGTTTGGCAACCAACGTTTAGAAAGTAGGGGTCCGTTCGAGGGATTCACCAACCCAGTTAAAAGCAGCGAAAATGTTCAGTTTCGGCACGTGATTACCAGTGATGAACGAAGTGCGCACGATTATCATAGTAAAGCACCCCTCGGGTCTGTTGCTACAGGCTTAAAATCAGGGATCCTTAACTTACCTCATAAGGGCATCATAACGTTATGATAAGAGTTAAAGTTATTACCCTTAACTTCTAACATGTTTTCAAAAGGGTAGCCACTGATGGTCGCAGGACCTCACCCTCGCGTGGGGGTGTCGCGGGTCTAGGAGGGGTGCTTCGAGTCTCGTAGGGGTGCGGCGGACCTTGCAAATGTCTTTTGGGAGGGGTTGCCGCGGGTCTGAAGAGGCTGTCATGGTGACCCCCGTTACAGTGGATCTCACGGCTGTCTTTGCGAGCGTGGCGGGATTCCTCGGATACTTCCGCGAGCTCAGTGGCACTCCCGCAAGTACTGCTAGTCCCGCGACACCTCCTCGACAGGTCCTGCCGCCCTCAGTGGCACCGGGTGCCTACCTCGTAGGCGCAAAATCCAATTACAAAACAGCAATTATCTCCATACCTAGACGTTTGCACCCACTAGTTCATTGACGAAAAATAGTCCCCTAGGGATGCCCAAACTGCCTGCAAATTATTGACACATTGAGGAAACTCACCATGTATGAAGCTTTTACATGCTTTGTATAGCAAATGCTTTGTAGGCTTTTAAGAGTGCAAACCAATGTGCACTGAGATTCCAAACACTACAAAAAACGTAACACGTGGAGAATTGCATTGACATCTCGCACGACACGTGCAATGTCTTAGCCACATTGCGTGCGGCTATGCTTCCCGAAAACGCCCAATGCCAATGCAATGAAGGCTTTGCACCTCACGTGCGTTGCACCACTTGGTGGAATCAATACGGCTTCAAATGCATCGCATCAATTGACGCCATACTCAACGAGCGTTTGGATTCTCAGTGTGAGAGATTCAAGCCAGTGTGCCATCATTTTCAAACGAATCTGACATTATTCAAATGAAACTAGATATTACAATTCGCATTCAAACGGATGTGACACCGAATTCAAACGAGCAAGACATAATTCATACTCAAACGAAAGTGACACCGAAAACAGACTTACGAGGCATCGCTCCGTTTTACGAACACGGCAGAAACGGATCCTGGTTTTCCCAGGAAGCCCATAGGGAAGAGACAGATCCTGGTTTACCCAGGAAGCTCATAGGGAAGAGACAGGCGATTTCCAGGGAGTTCCTGGGAAAACCAGGAACCGTTTTTGCCGTGAAGAAAACGGAGGGATTGTAAAATCTGCTTCTTTGTATTATGAAGGAATTCTTCATGATACGAAGTAATTCTACAATGTCTTCATTTTCTTCACAGCTAAGAAGCAAGAGCTTCGCAGACTTTTTCGAGGGCACTTTTCATTTCATGACGAATTTGACGTCACGTTCTTGGAAGAAACTTCCCGATCGAAGTGTATGTCTTCAAGTGGAGTACTTACGCGAAGCCGCAATCCCCACAGCCAACAGGGCTAGGGCGAAAGCCGCACACAAGAGTCGGGCCATGGTTCTGCTGGGACGCTCGGCGCAGCACTAAGCAATGCCCAGAGTCCGACGGCTGCCGTTTTATTTGCTTGTTATCTGGCTCGCGCCACCGGTGGACAGATTCCGAACAGTTTGTCTCTCTCTGCATCACCCTTGCTGGACGCCTCATGAGTGCGAGAGAGGGCGACCACTGTTCGGAATCAGCCTGTAGTGGAAGTAACCTTCCCCCTCCCCGCGCCGGTGTCGCGACGTGGGCTCGCCTCGCCACGGCTACTTCAAGTTAAGAGGGGCGGCGGGGAGGAGGAGGTGCAGAGGTCATGGTCACGTGGTGACTCATGAGGTGAGAGGAACACAGAGCATTGACACGCCGCGTCACCACAGTGAAAATAGAGTACGGACGGACGGAGCACCGTACGGCAGAGGTTTCTCTGCAGAATAGGGAGACCAGCACTCACCTGGTAAAACAACGACATGAAAACTCTGAATGAAAGAACAGTCAGTCTTTCACTCTCTTTAAAGGCGTAATACTAGGGTAAGGCTTTGGAGGGGCATTAAAACTAGGGGTACGCGCCGTTTAGTGTGGCGCGTAGTGTGGCTGAGCGATGCGAATTACTTTGTGCACTTCGGACTTGCTTAAGTAGACGAACTGTGCAACGTATAGGCTCATATGAGTGAAATGTAGCTCTGGGGTATAAATGGAAGTGATTTTCGTTATCAGTAAAAAAAACTGTTGGGATCAACGTCAAACTCGATTTAAAATTTTGGTCCAAAATTCGTCAATATTCGGTAATGCATGAGTCTGGTAAAAAATTAGGAATAGTCACTTTTGAAGTCAGTACAGCAAAAACTGGACTACTGGACGGTCACATTAAACAAAATAGACATTTATTGCGAATTGTTCACTTAAAGAACACGAAAATCAAACAGTCGTGAATTAAAATTAAGTGCTTTTGGACAAACAGAAGACATTGCTAGATACATTGCCTGAGGTCCAAACAACCTGACGTTTGCGCCAAACAAGAACAGAAGCGACATCTACGGCAGTACAAAACAGCACATGCTCAAAGAAAACTTAAAAATACGGAAAAGAATGAATTTATCAATGCACTCAAGGTGCATAACAAGTTATGATAAACGCGTCGATACTTTGATCAGAAAATCAACCTCCCCCACAGGACCACGGTTGGGAAACATCATCCAATGGCGTAACCTGTGGGAGGTACGCATAGCGTAGGGGTGCGACTGCACAATTGAGTTAGCGTCCTCGCCTCACAAAGCGGACTCCGCTCAACCTTGCTTTGCTCTACAAATCGAAGAGTGTACATGGTATGCTCTAACTGGAGCATGCCTGCAAGCACGCTCTAACTAGCGCATGCCTGCCAAGCATGCACTTACTAGCGCATACATACCATGTACACGCTTCCTGATGCAGACAACTCCCTATCCCTTCAGCACTACACTGAGAAAACCTTACAAACTATTTCAGGCCTTACAAAGAAAAGCAGTTTGTCAGAACAAAGTATTTTGAGCATACATAAGCTTAGCTTACAAAGAAAATACTTCGTAATTCACGAACTATTTCTTCGTATAACAAAGTAAATTAGTTTGTACGTATGTATGCTCAAAATACTTCGCAAGGTTTTAAGGGTGTAGATGCATGCTTCAGTTAGCGTGTACATGGCATGTATGCACTAGTAAGTGCATGCCTGGCAGGCATGCGCTAGCTAGAGCGTGCTTGCAGGCATGCTCCAGTTAGAGCATACCATGTACACTCTTCGATTTGTAGAGTGGCCGGAGTCTTGGTAACGCCGCGGCCCCCGCAGGCGCTGAGGGCGCCGAGGCTGCCCTGCACGTGGCCCAGCAGCTTGGCGCCGTCGAGGTCCCCGGCCGCCACGACACGCTTCAGGACAATCTGCAAGCTCCCGTCCACATGGAGAAGCACGGCCCCTTCCCGCAACTTCTGCCCAGCCTCACAGGACGGCAGTTTCCCGATGAGCGCGGCGAGGTGGTAGCGGGGGAAGCCGTCAGCGGAAGCCTTGCCAAGGCCGACCTCGAGAGTCAAGCCTTCCAGTGCTGCAGCCAGGGCCCTCTTGTCCCAGGCGGTGGTCTTCGCCACGGTCAGCGCGATGCGGATGGAGCCGCCTTCGACGCTGATGCCCTCCCCGCTGCAACCGCCCACCTCCAGCTCCAGCACAGGGGCCTTGGCAGAGAGACGTGCAAATCAACGATTTAATGTGAGAATGTTTCGAATCCAGTTCGGTGAGCCCCAAAATTTCTGGGTCGAATCTTTCCCGTAAGTCCAAGCAAATTTCTTTGCCGAAAGGCCGAACATCGCAAGCGTTGTGCCTTATCTCGAATCGTTACTCTACAAACTCAAGTGTGTACATAGGACTCTCCACCTGGTGTCAACATGCATGTACACTCCAACCTGGAGCATACCTGGCATGTAAACTCCAGGTTGGAGTGTACTTGGCAAGTACACGCCAGGTGGCGTATACCTTGAGGCACACTGTTGCTAAAGCTCCCTGGGTAATTCCACGCCAACTTGAACACTCATAAACCTGACGTCGTCCGATTTCAACCAACATTGGTGAATCGCCACCAATTAGTGTCTAGAATGACCCCCTAAAATGGTTTTGGCCAATAGCCAATAGTTCCGGAGATATAGCACTTCACCATTTTTGGCCTGAGCCCCGTTTGAGCCCCATTTGAGCCCCATTTGAGCCCCACTTGAGCCCCATTTGAGCCCCGCGACCTGAAATCACGCATTTTTGCATAATTTATTGCTATGGGGCTCAAGTGGGGCTCAAGTTGGGCTCAAACGGGGCTCAGGTCGGGGCTCAATCCGGGCTCTGGAAATTGGGGCTTGGGTCGGGGCTTAAGTCGGGGCTCAACCCGGGCTCAGGTTGGGGCTCAGGTCGGGGTTCAGACCATCGGGGCTCAAACAGGACGGGGCTCATGTCCTGTATGCCATCTACAGGTTCCTCCAGGTTCCTTGTAATTAAGGGGAGGTTCTGGTGAAAATGCTATTTTCTCCTAAATAGGTCCCACTATGAAAATTTGTTGAAAATTTGATGTCTTACCAAGTAATTATTAAAAATTTTCAATGGGGAGGCACATTCTATGCCCTGAACCCAGTCGCAAAGCCTTTTTCTCCTATTTAGGCTATAACTTTAAAAATATTCTTGTGCATACTATTTTGTCGTAAAAGGTTGGCCTTGACATTTTTCACTTCTTCCATTCATTGTTAAAGATGCCGGCATGCACAACTCAAAATGTAAATAACTTTTTTATTTGCAAGCTTTCTAACCAAGCATTTCACTTTAATTGATCAAAAGTGTACAAAATAGGCAAATTTTAGTCACTTTTCAGCTTTAAAAGCTTACAATTAATAATATAATGGAAATTTTGAGCTATGCATGCCGGAATCGTTTGAAAATGAATGGAAGAAGTGAAAAATGTCAAGGTCAACCTTTATCGACAAAATAGTATGCGCAAGAAGATTTTTTAAGACACAGCCAAAATTGGCTCAAAAAGACTCTTCGACTGGGTTCAGAGCTTGGCATGTGCCTTCAAAAGCCAAATTTTAGTCTCCACGAAGAAAGATTTTATATTCCAAACAATTTATGACAGTGGGATCCACTTTGAAAATGGCAAGATTTTCACCATAACATCCCCTTAATAGCAAGCACTATATAACCAGCAGATGCATATGCTTGGCTACTTTCGTTTCTACGTGATGTCAGGGTTATTCTCTCCCAAGTCACCCGAGGTCCTGAAATAAGCTTTTTGGGCCGACCAAAAATGCTGAAATTTTTTTCTGAAGCTCTTTCCTACAGGAAACACCCACAAAGTTTCGTCTGAATCGGAGCGGGACCTCGGGTGACTTAGGAAAGAATTACCCGTTACGTTCCCGGAAGGAAAGCGCAGAATACATGTCATTTTGGCGTGAAGTATGGAAGTTTTAAGTACTTCAAAGTTTGTTCAAGCAGCAAGGCAACAACACAAGTTCACAAAACTGCACTTTCATCAGCCCACGTTTCTTCCCAAATAGTCTCTTAAGTGGCCGCTTTCCCAGCTTCTGAAGAAGCAGCCAGTTAATTTCCGGTTCAAACAACCAAGCACAATTCAGCCCCTTTTCAGGCGAGGGCCTCAAGTGTTGCACATTGATCAAATGGGGCTGGACATTTAATTTCACGAGCCCAGGTCATTGAAAGTATGCCTTGCAGTTTGGTTTTGTCGTACATTTGATGGTGTGTTCAGAGAAGTTCCATTTGCACAAAAGGGGTTCACTGTAAATGTCTTACGAAGAAATTTCCCATATTACGAAGGAAATGGCGCAAGCATAATACGAAGGTGGTTTTTTCTTCGTATTACGAAGGTTTTTCTTTATATCTTAAAATGAAAAAGCTAAAAAGATTCGTATTACGAAGGAATATTGTTTCGTATTATGCTTGCGCCGAATTCGCTGTATCATACGAATAACATAGGTCAAATTTCATTGTAAGACATTTAGAGTGTTGAGCCCTTCTACATGGAGCACATTGAAAAAGCAGCACCTACGTTAAAATTTTGGTTGTCACTTGATGACATTGAATGTAAATTTCTTTCAAAACATTAGGTCACAAAGTTGTCACGCCCATGGAAATGAGTTTATGAGCTTCGATAGAAAGCGTCCTTAAGTTTCGTCATTTAAAAGTGACAATATATCACCCATGATTGTGAAACGCTTGTAATGTTTCGAGAAAAAGCTGTGCAAAGTGGCATGTTCCTATCACGAGATGTTATTTTTTTTTTTTGGACTAAAGTCACGCGTGCCACACTCGGCGTCGCCCCACTGACTCACGCAGAGTGCCGCCCTCCGCCAGAGCGCGCGCCACTCCCACTTATCTCTGAGGATCGGCGCTTGTCTCCACTGAAAAAATTCATTGTCACTTGATGGCAATATGGATGGCACTTTCCTCAAGACTCAAAAACGATGGACAACGCTATCACGAATAAATAACATTTATATCAACTGTCCTAAGCTAACTGCAGGCTGTCATTCAAACAACAACCACTGTTATTGCAATGTTGGCTTACCTAACAATGCAATGCATATTAAAAATCAAAGCAAAGTTGTGAAACAGAAGTATTACAATTTTGAAGTAACCCCTGCAGGGAAAATGCAATGGAAAATTATTGCCAAAAGTAAGGAGTGGTATGTCGGTCGTGAGCGATTCTCACGTTTCGGGGTAGTTTCGTTTCTTCTGACTACTGTGCCCAAACGAGCGCAGATATAGACATGGGGTTTGTTTCTGATGTTAGGGAGGGCCATTGCCCACTAAACGGACACATTTCGAAAAGTTCACGTTCGTTGGATTGGTCTACGCAGCGTTTGGAATACCCTAAATGTAACTTCCGTGATTGTCCAAAGAGAACATACTCGAACTTTCCGCCCTCAGTGTGGCCGTGTGGTTCGAAAATGCTGCCAACTGTCGATGGGGATTCGAAGCTTGGCATGTCTCGAGCTAATTTCAACCGAAGACCAATACGCCAGACTTCTTTCAAAGGTACTTATGCTGCAACGAAAAATGTCCACCCTATATTCAATTTCACTACACAAATTTCGAAAAGGCAGCTCTGGACTTCTCCCCAAGCCAAACTTTTAACTTTCCATGACACAAGCCATCAAAGTGGAGTCCCTGGGATATAATTGCATGGGTCGCGGAAATCTAAGATGCTGTACACGGTCTCAAAGCGGGCTAGAGCATTATAAAATGGCGTGTATCAACAATTACCTGTAACTTCCGTGGCACCCTTTACCCAATGTTGCAGCAGCACTAAGTGAAAAAATTTTCCACTTAAATGTCAGGCTTAGAGTATCATTTGACCCTGAAACGACTTTTAAGCCACAGCAAGCCCGAGTCAGCCGTTAAAGCCGATTTTCACACTTTGTAACTTCCGTGATAACGTAATTTCCGTGATCAAAACACCCACTTAAACGTATGGGAATACCTTATGGCTCATGTTATTAGGAAGGAAGTACAAGGTCTTTACTATAAATACCATTGCCATAACTCTAGTATCATCCAGGACCCCAATAATCAGAAAAACTTAATTGGATATTCCTCACTTTCGGCAAATCAGAAACGCCAAAACTACCCCGAAACGTGAGAATCGTTCCGCTATCAAAATTAGCGACAAAATATGTCGTACATTTACGACCCAAGTCGTGTATTTACGACTTGAGTCGTAACAAAACATGTCGTTTAAAAACGACATAATTGTTCTTCAAAATGTCGTAAATTTGCGATTGTTTTTAACAGTGTATGAGTTTTCAAATTTTAACATTTTAAAAAAAGGTGATTTTTTTCCCTTCTATTATATCTCTCAATACTTAAGTCTTTGACTTATAATCTTCTGGTAATACTTCTACTATGTAAATCTTGAAGGAAATTCAGAGGGGTGAACGAACAACACCATTGGGCTTCAGGAACCATACTGAACTGACGTTTATTCAAAGTCAACAAAAGACGACACACACAACTGCAAATAATCGACAGGCACAACTTGACAAAAGACGACTACCAGTACCAACTTGAACATACAAATACAAAATACACAATACCCTCCGGGTGCACAACAATAGTTAACAGTACTAGTTCCTAAATTATTTATTTAACTAATAGGCATTAACATTTTCAATTCTCACAAAATTATTAAAATCCTAGAACTTAGCATTTTTAATTTTACACATCACATCACAATCGAGATCAATTAAGAATTACAATGGCACTTCGACTAGTGACAATTAAGTCTTTTAAACCAAAACATCTTCTAACAACAACTTTACTTCAACAGGTCTTTTTCAAACACTACTGATGAAAAATCTTAAGGTTTAGTCTTGGTGCCGGCGTTCCCTTGTTGACGCGGTTTGAACGACGCTCTTCAGGTGGGCGCACTGTCTGAAGTGAAGGACCCTCTTGATTTTGTAGTTGCGTTTCCGTGCTGACAGAGGAACTTGGCGTCTTCTCTGGGACAATCTCGTTGGGATTTGGTACACTTGTTGATAGCTGATTTAAGTGACACAAAGTTGGTGTCCCTTCCAAGTCCACAACATATACAGACACTCCTAGCTGCTTTATGATTCTTCCGATCTTGGCAGTTACATCCTTCGACATTTTGATCTTGACTCTCTCTCCCGGTAAAAATACTTGAGCCGTTGGTCTGTATGCATTGGCTTGGGATCTCGGCGACAACAATGTTAACTTGTGCCGTGGCACAAATGTCAACATTACTTCTGCAGGTGACAACCCCGTAACTGAGGGTGTTGACCTATAATTTATCAACATATTTACCACTTTGGTGGACAAATCTTCACTGGAGTTTGAAATGGCTAACTTCTTCAAAATCTTCTTTGCTATCTTGACAACAATCTCTGCTTGTCCATTTGACTCCGGATGATACGGCGGGGATTTGGACGCAATTATGCCATTGGATGCACAGAAGTCCAAAAATTCCACACCCGTGAATAGAGGTCCATTATCCGTCACAATCTGCAAAGGCAAACCAAAGTAACTGAACGCCAATCTTAGCTTTGGAATTACATGTTGTGCCCCTGTGCTGGGGACTGGCCACACTTCTAGCCATTTGGAAAACGAATCCACTAAGATTAATACAGTGACAGTTGTAAAGTAGAAAAAATCCAAATGCAATCTCTGCCATGGTGTAGTTGTTTTTCGCCATCGTCCAACTTCAGTGGAGACAGGCTTGAAGTTGTACTCCACACAGGCGTCACAATTTCTCACATACTCTTCAATAGCTTCATCTAGTTTGGGCCAATATACTGCACTTAGGAAACCGAAGTCGGAAATGGCAGTTTCCACGTGAAATACAGAAGGCGGCTTCCCCGAGATAATCGGCAGCGCATGTTAGTTATTCTAAAGGGTACTTCGGAGAAGAGCTGGACCGGAAGTTGAGAAGAAATCAAGAAGAACAAAGTATGCGAAATGTGTTAGAATGAGCGTCTGCGTCGCCGTTCTGCCGCTTCCGCAGAGTTATATTCTCATACAAGTCCGGCGTTTGTTCTTCTTGATTTCATCTCAACTTCTGGTCCAGCTCTTCTCCGAAATATACTTTATTAAGGTCAATGGTCCACTTCCGCCATGATAACGTCAGGAGACCAACGATCTGGGATCTACGTCGGACAGAGTGTTAACGAATCCCTGGACCGGAAGTCAAGGATCAAAAGTAAGAACCTAAACCGCCTCTGAGCATGTGCAGTCCCTCCTTCATTCTCAGCCAGCGTCTTCGCATGCGCAGGTGCCGTTTTGGTTCTAACTCCTGATCTTAGACTTCTGGTCCAGGTATTCTTTAAAATACCTTAGCCAACTTCCGGTCCGGCGCTTCTCCGAAATATACTTTAATAGGGTCAATGGGCCACTTCCGCCATGATAACGTCAGGAGACCAACAATCTGGGATCTACCTCGGACAGAGTTTCAACGAATCCCTGGACCGAAAGTCAAGGAAGAAAAGTAAGAACCATAACCGCTTCTGCGCATGTGCAGACGTCCCTCCTTCATTCTCAGCCAGCGTCTTGGCATGCGCAGATGCCGTTTTGGTTCTAACTCCTGATCTTAGGCTTCCGGACCAGGTATTCTTTAAAATATCTTAGCCAATACGAAGCAGAGCGTTGTCAACAGTATACTACATTGAATCTCCGAGCGGAAGGTGAAGAACCAAAGTTAGCCCCTTACACAGCATCTGCGCATGAGGCGGTGCGGGACCGCCTAGCCTGCGCATGCGTTAAAGCTGGTTTCAGGCGTTCCTTTTGTTCCTCCGTTTCTAGACTCAGTGAAGTGCCCTGTGAACGGTTCCTGAGGGAAGTGTTCGACTTTCGGATGGAGACTGCTCGGATAGAGCGTGATGCTTAGGGGCCGTCCATTACTAACGTTACGTAGCAAGGGGGAGGGTATTTGTTCTGCGTAACGATGCGTTTCATTGGGCCCCGAGCCAGCGTTACGTCACGCTACACACATTAAGAGCTTATTTATGGAGAACGAGCAGAAAATAAGGGTCAGTTCGGTGCTTCCTGATAAAAGTAGCGTGACGTTACGCTGTTAAAAGGGGGCGGGGGGTCTGGCCCAGCGTAACGTTTCGTATCACGGAGGGGCGGGGGGCAAATTACTCCCCTTACACTCTCAATTTAGCGGCAATTATAAACAACCCTACCAAAGTCAACATGAATCCGTTGGTCATATTGTTGATAGGAGATATCTCAACTTATGTTTTTACACTCTCAGCATGTTACTGACTTTTTCCTCATTAATTACGCATTCGTATAAACAGCAACAATACTTGTTTTTTTTTCTAAGTGAGTTTGACTAATTTCCTTTGTAAAATTATGTTTAAAACTTTATTCTCAGTACATTTTTGAATATTTCCTTGACCTCATACTCGATGTTCACCCCTAAGTCGAATACGCTTCTTGAACTTGTTATCATCTATTCCTATGCTTGGTTTTTTATTGTTTTCCCTGCTAACAATTTTTTGTTTCTCCTGAAAAGTTGCTAAAATGAAGTTATCCCCTTATTCCGCTACCTGGATCACTTTGTCCCACGTTATGTGGTGCATGCCTGTCCCACACTTTTATTTGCAGTATCCTTCTCAGTGATGTCAATAACCCCGCACAGTGGGCCCAGAATTCTGGTGAGGCTATTTTAGCCCCAGAGCCGCCATATGGGACTCAGACCGAACGTTTCTCTAGCAATGGATTGCTGGGTGATTCCGTGAGTATGGGCGAATTCTGAGTGCCACAAATTTGTAAAATGAAACATTTATTTCGGGGCTAATTTTGGTCTGAATAGCATCTGGAGTACCCCAAGATGGCCCTCCAAGCTTGGGCGCGCGTCACGTTTATTTTCACTTTTTAGCCCTAGAAAAAACTATCAAAATAATGACGGATCTTACTAATTAAAGATGACGGAAATTACATGTTTCGGTCCCTATGCGAAAAGTATATATCTGACTCTCCCCGTGTTTCGGCCTCTCCTTTGGCTCTGCAACCGTAAAGTTTTCCCGTGTAGGGCAAGCCTTCAACATTTCTCGTTCGGTAGTAAAAGGGAATCACGGAACTTACATCAATAAAAGTGCGCACCTGTTTTTGGACTTACCCCGCCCTTCGTACTATATTGAAGACTGTGATATCCACAGTTTCTCATTCTAGGGTAGTATTCGGCTCACGATCGGGAGACTTATTCATTATCTCGATCATGTACTGACCGGAAACAGCGTGTTTTTTTTGAATTGATGAATGATGCTTTACACTTACGGTGGACATTTTTCGGTTACTGATTTGCCCTATTTGAAGTTCGATTGGGGAACGCATATTCTGGTGAAATGTTCTGGTGAATGAGGAAAACAAGTTCTTATACCGTTTAGTGCAAGGAATGATCCCAGTTTCTCCGGCCCACTGTGCCCCGATTCGTCTGCTACGAGTGGCTCGGGTCACATAGATTCCCGTTCCCTGTTCTAGGCTTCTGTCCTTCACCACACCATGTCCGGATGGACGGAAGATACGCAAGCTGCATGCAGCAGCAATGCAATGGAGATGGAGAGCACTCAGCCTCCGGAAAAGAAGCACAAGCATGAATCGTCGTGAGTATTTACCTTTTTCAACAAAATACTCCGTCGCAATCTGGGCGGAGGTTATAACTTTTTCATTCGGGTCTGAACGCAGGGTTGAAAATTAGACCAGGAGCGTTATATTATCGTAGGACTGCTAAGCCAAGGCCATAGTTTGGTTGTCGAAGGCATTTTGAATGTCACAAACTGGCAAGCCTGGTACTGCAATACTTCTCGGTTTATCAAAATTTGTACTTGAAGGCGGCCTAAGCGCCAAATAATGTCAAGCTGGTAAAAATTTGAGCTCAAGGATTTCCAATTGTGTAGCAACCATACCCCTCGTAGGAAGTATACTTGCTGGACGTGGGGAAACAACTTTGAATTTTAGTGTACAGACTTTTGAAGTCCTCAATTTTATGTTGACTATTGGGTCAATTTCAACGAACTTCAAACAAATATCCATAAATTCCAATTTTTAGTGAAACTGCTTCTGAAGGATCACTGGTTGTCAAGGATTGATCACACGGTTAGCGCGACTCCTTGAAAAACAAGGGCGGTTTTTGAAAAACAAGGAATGATGGAACACTTCAAGGAAGTTCCTTGGAAGTGAGCTCCCATTCCAAGGAGGCTCCCCTGTTTTCCATGGCCAGTCCCTTGTTTTCTTGGACTCCAGACAAATTCCAAGGGCTCGCCTTGTTTTTGGGGCGCACTTCCAAGGGGACGCCTTGGTTGGTCTCCGCCGATTCAAGGAACCGCCTTGTTTGTCCGCAAAAGCTTGAGTTACGTCGTCGACCACGTCATGAGGTCCCCGATGACGTCCCCCTGGGGTTCACCATGACGACCCCCATGTTTCTCCCCGCCGTTGAGGCTGTCGGGTCTCACAGTGGCCAACGCCGAAAACCGTTTTCTTGTACGTCCAGTACTTTCGGAGATACGAGGACGTACCACGAGGCCGCCGTCCGGGCGGAGGAGGAAGTGGTGATTTTTTCGAGGCCAAAGTAGCTCTGGCCACGAGCCTACTTGGTGTCCGGGACTTTTGACTTCGGAATCGGGTTAGGGGGGTGCCGGCCCACCTCGAAACCAAATTTGGTCAAGTTCCGGCCAGCCGTTTGTCCAGGATGGCGACAAACATCATCCAATCAGCAAAATAAGTCCAAAAGTCCAGCTGTTTGACGCCATCCTGGACAAACGGCTGGCCGCAACTTGACCAAATTTGGTTTCGAGGTGGGCCGGCACCCCCTAACCCGATTCCGAAGTCAAAAGTCCCGGACACCAAGTAGGCTCGTGGCCAGAGCTACTTTGGCCTCGAAAAAATCACCACTTCCTCCTCCGCCTGGACGGCGGCCTCGTGGTACGTCCTCGTATCTCCGAACGTACTGGACGTAGAAGAAAACTGTTTTCGGCGTTGGCCACTGTGAGACCCGGCAGCCTCAACGGCACGGCGAAACATGGGGGTCGTCATGGTGAACCCTAGGGGGACGTCATCGGGGACCTCATGACGTGGTCGACGACGTAACTCAAGCTTTTGCGGACAAACAAGGCGGTTCCTTGAATCGGCAGAGACCAACCAAGGCGTCCCCTTGGAAGTGCGCCCCTAAAACAAGGCGGGCCCTTGGAATTTGTCTGGAGTCCAAGAAAACAAGGGACTGGCCTTGGAAAACAAGGGAGCCTCCTTGGAATGGGAGCTCACTTCCAAGGAACTTCCTTGAAGTGTTCCATCTTTCCTTGTTTTTCAAAAACCGTCCTTGTTTTTCAAGGAGTCGCGCTAACCATGCATGAACTTTGCACTGAAGTTCCAAACGCTGTGAATATCGCACGTATGGTGCAGTGCTCTGAGATATCGCACCATACGTTCAATGCCATAGCCATATTGCACCTCTGTGCAATGCGTCCCGAAAGGCACTATGCTAATGTATTGGAATGGGAAGGCTTTGCACTTCATGTGCAATGCAAAACCATTGCACCAATTGACGCCATGTGCATAGCGTTTGGATTTTCAGTGTGAATGAAAGCAAAATGACCGACACTCAAGTTTGTCCATGAATATCGGTGTTCAACTTATTTTGGAGTTGTTTCCCCTCGCCACCGGATTTGCTGTGTGCCCTCTTGTAACCAAGGAAAGTGACGTCATATTCGTTCAAACGTGAATTTTGTCACGTTCGTTTAAACATAATGTCACATTCGTTTGAATGTTGATCCACGTTCAAACGAATGTGACACTCCACACTCTCAGCACGTTACTGACTTTTTGCTCATTTTGTCAGTACTTATGCAAGTAATGTGAGCAACCATAATACGTACTTTTCCTTTCTTAAAGAACTACTAAGGAAATATTAAGTAATGTACTGACGATTTGGTTTTGTACATAATTTCACTAAGAAAATTAGTCATGATAACTTAGAAAATACTAAGTATTATTGCTGTTTATACGCATACGTAATTAATGAGGAAAGAGTCAGTAACGTGCTGAGAGAGCACTTTAACGGGCGAGTCACGTTCAAACGAATGTGCCAAAAATCACACTTCAACGAGTAATGACGTCACATTCGTTGGCTACCAGTGCCAAGAAGCAATCCAGAGTCATATTCTCTCAAGTGACACTCTTCTTTTGTTTCCTGCACGCAGGGCCGGCTGGTGCGCGGATTGCTGGGCCGAAGTGAAGGACGCCTGTCGCGAGGGGCACCAGCTGCTGGACGACGACGAGGCCGTCACGGAGTGGAAGGGGAGGCTCGACGCGCTGGTCAAGGAAGCGGCGGATGCGCGTCAGGACGCAGCGGTCAATGCACTCGTCGCCCAGGGCCCAGCGCTGCTGCTGGAGGTGGAGGGATGCAACGGCGAGGGCTGCGGCGTCCAGGGCGGCATCATTCGCATCGCGCTGGCCGCCTCCATGATGGAACGTGCCACTGTAAATCTAGGTGAGCCTTCTCTCTGTAAAGGGAACGTAGAAAGGTGATGGCATGGAGGGTGATACTTCGGCGCACGAGGCAACTTCGACACTCTCGAAAGTACCTTTGTTGAAGCAAAAATAGGGTATTTTAATGAATCCCTGGACCGGAAGTCGAAGAACAAAAGAACCAAAACCGCTTCTGCGCATGCGCAGACGTCCCCCCCTCCACTCTGAGGCAACTCTAAGCACTCTAAGCATGCGGAGAAGTGGTTTTGGCTCTTACTTTTGTTTTTTGACTTCCGGTCCAGGGATTCGTTAAAATACCCTATTGAGTTCATATCATTGTTTGCATTGCTGTTGAACATGAAGGTGGTGATCGAAGTGCTTCTAGAACAGGTGCAAATTATCATTACGTGCGTTTTAGTGCCTGCCGAAATCACCCAGGATGCCGAAGTCACCCCAGTTTACGGCACTGAAATTAAAGACCGTAGAAAGGTGACACTTCGATATTTGACCGAAAATGAGTGATCCTTTTTTCCACCGTCGAAATCGTCAATGCATTTACTGTAGGCTATGGATAGACGAGGGACCGTTTTCGCCGTGCGTAAGATGTTATCGTGACCCTTATTCCAAGTTGCATGCATCACATTGTAGTGAACCCAGTAATGAACAGTTTAGTACTTTTTACCAGGCGCGAAGGCCAATTACAAAACACCAATTATCTCCGTACCTAGACGTTTGCGCCCACTAGTTCATTGGTAGAAAATGATCGCCTTGGGGTGCCCAAACTACCTACAAATTATTGACACATCGAGAAAACTCACCCTAACGCTGAGTGATTCACTCCTCGCTTTCTATATGGTGATACATTTACGTACCGTCTCTTTTCGTACTGTAAAAAATTCCGTAGTTTTGTACGGAAAATGTACCGACGAAAATGGTACGGAAGTACGGAAAACAGTACGGAACGTCCTTACTTGTCCCATAAGAACTCATGTAATCTGGTTCGGAAAAAATGTACGGAAGTTCCGTACGGACAATTATTGACCAGACATGTTCCGTACTTTTTTCTCGCAGTGCGCCTAAATTTGGTCTGTTGTGTCCCTCTTTGAATTTCAGTGACAGTCCTGTGGGAAGCACTCGACGGCGCGACCCTGGAGTTCGACGAGGCGTTCAAGATGGCGCACGTCGACCTGGACCCCAGCGCGCACCTCGCCGCCGCCATGGACAAGCTGCCGTCGTGCCGAGCGGGACAGCTGTTCGAGCCGGGCGCCGTGTTCCTCGACAGCAACGGCACCCTCGACATTTGTCTGGTCCGAGTGGCGAGTGAGGGCCTCCATGGCGCCAGGGTGCTGGGCTTCCTGCGGGGCAGCGTCGACGCCCTGAGAGTCACTCGCTGCGGCGGTCACAGCGGAGACTGCTTCTGCCGGAAGAAGACTCCGGCCCGCGCAACACTCCGCGGAGTCCGCCGCGTTGCTGGGGTCAAGCAGCCCGGCGGCGACGGCAGTGCATCCTAGCTCACTTCGCATGACCTCTATGTCGTGAACTTCCACGTGTGTCCCCAAGTTCACGCACTGGAGTTGCCCGAGCGCTCCTGCGTCGATGGCAGATCTCAGTTGATGATCATAGGGTTCTTATTTTTATGATTGTTGCGTTTGCTCAGATGCACTGCACTGACTTATCGATATCCTCCGTAACTTCGTAGCTCTGTTCCTTTACACTGACTGTTGTAGCTTTCGTTTCGTTAAGATGCAAGCATTATGCATGTTTGATTCTCTTAATCTTGTGCACAGCAAGTGATAAAATGCGCTGGCATTGTATCAATTTGCCGTCTCACCGTGAATCGAGTCACATTATTCATCAGACCATGTCATATTCGTTTCAACTTAGAAAGTTTATTTTTATTTTTTGACCGAATGTGGAGGACTGACATTTCAACGGTTGTGACTGTATTTTATGGAGTGATTATATGTTTCACGTTCTAATAAATGCAACGCCGTCTGGAATATCATTGCGTTTGCTTATATTTGGAAGCTGTATTCTGTATTGTTTATTAATTTGTGGAATCTTTTTTAAATAAAGATAAATTCTCCTTAACATAATCCTTTTTTTCTTCCAAATTAAATATACTGTAATACAGGGTTATGAAGCATAACGTTGTTAGCAGTAACAGTTGCATTGAATTGCTCACCCTTAGTCCAGCTGTTGAGACCTTTTAACCAATGACTGTCAATTTAAAAAGTCTCCTCATTGTAGTATTTTGAGGTTTACTGATGATCTCAGCTTTAACCAGGCCCCTGTAACTCTGGTACTTGGGACAGGAGCTGGGGAACCCTCCTTGGGGATCTATTTCATAACAACTTCAATTTTCAATATCAAAAACTGTTTCATTAAAAAATTATTGAAGTAGTCCCATGAAGAGGCAGAATGATCAAACCAACATATGATATTATTGGTTCCAATGGATGCCTCCTTTGATAATTAAATAATAATTGGTAATAATTGGTACGACTGGGTTCCCCGTTGCGTTTTACCGCCATATTTTTTAGCCCCGAGAGTTACAGGGCCCTGGCTTTAACATTTACACAGGCTCGCATTGATAAACTTTCTCCCCCTTAAATCCCGGAGAACGCTGAGAATCCAAACGCTTTGAGTACAGCAGCAATTGGTGCAATGCATTTGACGTTTTCATTGCACCAATGAGGTATTTTGCGATAGTGAAGAAGATAAAGAAGAAGATGCGGCGGTAAGGGTAGAACATCACAAACCCTCATTTGTTTCGCCGGCATGATGGCCCCCACACTGTTAAAAAATGGTTGTATAGAAACAATCAGATGAGTGAAAATTTAGTCGTTCCAAAACAAAGAATTTTATCATGAACCAAAGCGAAAGAAATGTTGTTGAATCTTGTAAGCGACAATTTGTCGTTGAAGAACAAAATTCTTGTTTTCACCCTTAACGATAGAATTTGTATGGAAACAAAATCTTTTGCAATTATCTGCTCAATTAAAGCATATTTTGAATTATTATCTATCGGTCTTCTTTAGTCATAGCAACAAAACTATTATTAAAAAAAGAATTAGGCAAATAAATTTAGTGACAAAAGTACTCCATGAATACTTGTCCCAGACATTACAAAATCTTTTTCGACTTACAAGACTTGTCGTTGACCAACAACATTTGTCGTTGGTCAACGACTTGTATTGGAAAGTAGACTGCTAATGTGTTATTACAAAATAGTCGTTGTGAAATTATCCCTTAGTTCCAGTACAAGTTTGGTTTAACAAGCTACTCGTTCCACAACAAATCTTGTCGCTAAAAAAATTAGCAATAAATGTGTCGCTAAGTCACGACAAAATTTTTGTCAGTGCACCCGCCCCCGCCCCGCAAGCAGACAAACTGCCTAAACAAATGAGGGTTGGTTATGTTCTACCCCCACCGCCGCATCTTCTTCTTTCTCTTCTTCACTAACGCAAAATATCTCATTGGTGCAATGCGTTTGCAATGCCTTCCCATGCATTGTCATAAGGCATTTTCGGGACGCATTGCACGTAAGGTGCAATATGGCTGTGTCATTGCACGTATGGTGCAATATCTCAATGCATTGCGCCATACGTGTTATACTCATAGAGTTTGGAATCTGAGTGAACTAAAATACTTCTTAACACTCTGGAAAAATGAAGTAGGGCCTCAATGAAGCCTATTTATTTCGAAGAACCATACTAAAGATTGGCCAGTGCACAGTTGTGGGAAAACGGCATTCCATCTTCTCCCAAATTAGGGTTTGAGCCGCCTTTCTTCAATTTGAACTTGGCTGAAAATGATCGGCATACATGAAATCCAGTCCTGAATCTATAGGAAATTTCAAGTCCGATAAGCTACATTAATCTAAAAGGCTATATTTAAGTGAAATTGACGAACATAAACTCACTTTTGGGGCTGAGCGGCTATTCTGCGATGCCACTTCAATACTCTGAAGTACTCAAGTGTAAGCAGGGGCCCGCCATAAAGATTATTACAGCAGACGACGGACAGCTGCATTAACTACTTCAGCTGAAGGATAGCTCAAAGTACACCTGTGAGTTAAACTCTTTATTTTGGTAAAGTATAATCCTGACTAGTGCCTGGGACTTTGTGGAAGTGCGTGAAATGGCTTCTTCGAATCAACCCATGTTGAGGGGGCACAATAGCTGTGTAATTTTGTTTGTTGATTGCGATGCTTAGCTTTCGTCGGCCCCGTGGTGGAGTTTTCTTGTTTCGCAATGAAATTGATTCAGTTTCGTGCTTTTCGTTCTTTAGTCTACGCCGACTACGTCTGATGGTTTGTTTTCACAGTGACGTTGCAACTTAACAAGCAACCGCTTGAAGTCGCACACGACAGAGATAATGAGGCCATCTTGCCATAACCGAAACAGCTCACTTCGCGCCACGCTACACTTGAACTTTGAAAGCTCACCTGTCTCCGCACCGCTTATGCCAGCACACTACGTCGTAGAGCATCGCTCTGCACTCGACGTACTTCTGGGAAGTTAGAACGACCACAAACCAAATGCTTGGGAACTTTCAGTACATAAGTATGTATGTGCATTGCAAGGTTGCACAAATTTGTTCATAAATCAGATATAATTTTATAAACACCTAAGCATAATGCGGAAATACTGTCCCAATTGTTGAAATTAATCTGTCCATAGCTTTCGTACACACACATCTGTTCGTAGTGTGGGCAATGAAGATACCCGCAAACATAGTGTGCAGGCTAAAAGAAATGAAACCCCGAAGTTCACAGAGGGTACTCATCTAACCTTGCTGCGAATTGATGTCAAATTTTACGTGGTGTCTCTTAGAGAAAGCGGCCGAAACGGTTGATATGATGTACGGCAAATAACAGGAGTCCAGAGAAACGCTTGACGTTCAGAAATCGTGCCCTAACCCAGCGGCAAAACGACTCTATATTATTGTAAAACAAAACTAAATGGCCAAATTTTTTAACATCCTTAAAATTTAGTCGAAAATTAATGAAAGTTTACAAAAAAAAGTGAAGTTTATACCAAAGTTCAAGGAAAAATTGGCTGCAATGCATTAAAATTCATCCAATATTCATGTTAAATTCAATTTGTACTCTGAAATCCATGTTTATTTACCCTTCCCAGCCGTGGAAGCATTTAAAGTGGATTTGTCTAGAGCCACGCGAAAGATCTAATCACGTCATGTCACGCGCACGCCGCCGTGGTGGGGAGGGAAATCTGATAGAGCCGCGCTGAGTGTCTTCTGCCTGAAGTGGGGCCGGAAGCAGAGGGGCAGCTCCCGCATTAATTTCCCAACTGCGAGGGCGTCCGCCCCAACACCCGTCAAAACAAAAAAAATATAAAAAATACACTTACGGTCCCTGTGTTTTAAAGAAGTTTGCATGGACGCATAGCGTTACACTGTGAGAACTCGGCACATACATTGGCAAGATAACGTGCCACAAAATTGGTACTGTTTTTACTTTTACTCGCGATACTAGTACTTGGCTTTCGGGGCATTCCACCTAACCATCACGGCCCAAAACTCAGATCCGGCTCCCAATTTTTTTCTATCAAAGCCTACCACCCAACGATCACTCCTTTAAATTTTTTGGAAAAAAAATCAAAACTTAAGCCGTGCTGATTTTTTTTTGAAATTTTGAATAAAATTTAAATTTTTTTTTCAAGTTTTTAAAAAAAGGCGCTCAAATTGGTTGGAAGCAGTAAATGGCAACATAATACAGTGAGAAGCCAGTTAGGGACCCCCAGCCTTTGCCAAGGAGAACGTTTTTGACTAAAAATAACCTTTTTTAAAAATTCCTAAAATACGCCATCTTACTTTTGGCGCTACGCACATGGACTAGTGCTGATCAATTTCCCCTCAAATGGAGTGAGGAAAAATACCTCTTGGTGTTGGACCAAGGCGTCGTTGCGCGGTCTCAATGCGCAAATTTACCCCCGAAATCTTTTACAGTGAGTGGCGACAGCAAGATTTTACCAGGAAGATCTTAACATTGCTAAAATCATAATATATGATGTGAAACAAAAGATACTGCGCGAAATTAAAATTCTCTTTAAATAAAAATACCGATGCGCGACGCTTTCAGAAGTCCGCTGAGAAACTAGGTGTGTACTCAGCAAACACTTACGCCCTCTTTAAGAGTACTGAGTACACACACTTGAGTGCTCTGTGTGTGTACTCAGTACACACTTAAGTTTTTAGTGAGGCCATGTGGCAACCTAGGAACGTGGCTTGGTTTTGTTCCGCCCTGGCAAACATTTATGCGTAGCGCCTTACGTGAAGCGTAAGCCCTTCTAGAAGCGTTCAAGAGATCATGCGCTTGTTCCGTCCTTTCTGTTATGTACATGAGGGAGGGAGTGCGTATACGCTTCAACACTAATCACTAAATAGAAACATGTCCAAAATTCCATTCCAAATTTTAAGCTTCTTCTTGAACTATATCTGCTATTGAATATAGCAATTTGCCATAACTGTACTGTACATATTCTCATAACACCTTTGAACCTGCCTCCATCTGAATACGAATCTGTGTGTTGTTGATTGCAAGTAAACTGTACTCTGTCTCCTCATGCACTTGGTTCTCGACTCTGCTGGAGTCAGGTGCATTTCCTCTACTGGACAATATCTGAACTTTATCAACTTGAAGTAAGTATCCTCTTTAACCCTGAAAGCCCTCACACAACCTGAGCTCTCAACACCTGACGAGAAACAATTCTAAATAGATACATACATAAAATGTTTTGGAATTAAGGTACCAAAGATCGGAGGCACATCCCCCCACACACACAACTTCTCCGGTATTTTTTAAGATTTTGATAACAATGAAGAAAGGTGTTCGTTTGAATGTGAACAAGCTGATTTTTGGCCAATTCACAATCAAACGAATGTGACATTTTGTCACGTTCGTTTCAACGTGATGTCACGTTCCGGGAATGGAGTGTAAGGCCTGCATGTGTCATTGTTTGCTCGAATGAGACGCAGTACTCCGCACCAGCTTTACCAGCGCAGTGCAGTTCCTTTCTGTGGCAAACTTCGGAGTAAACAAGTCGTTGCACTGGCGGTCATTAACATCTGCCTGTCTCTTGTTATTTACCAAGACGCCGAACAGGCTGCTTCCGAAACATACGCGCGTTGCCCTTTTCGGTAACGTGTGTGGCCGAAATGAGAGAGTCGCTTTCGAATGCACCCTTTTCGACACCTGCTCAAAGTAGCCGCGTCGGTCGATATAAGTAGAGCCGGGTTCGGCTTTCTTCAAACGCTGATTGCGAACCTGTGAACAAGATGCAGAGTTGTGTACTAGGAATTATCTTAGTAGGCTGCGTTTGGCAGGTAAGTGGTCAACTCATCTGTTCCAAATTTGATGCCGGGATCACGTAGCAAACAGACTTTAAGCGCAATGGCGGCAGTGTTACATTTCCTACGCAAACCCTAAAAAGCCTTGGTACAAGGACACTTCTGTCGAGCATTTACCTCCATGGGTCAGATGTCAATTTGCGGCCGTTCACTGCAAAAAAAGGACATCGAGTCACTAAATTACAAGGCATTGCGCTAGAAAATGTAGGAGACGGATTTGGATTTGTCCCACTTACAAGCGCGAGACAGTTTGTACCACGTTATCTCGTGCATGCCTGTGACCCACTTGGATTTGCAGTGTATTTCACCCATAATTTGGTGGTCCCTTTTAAATTTTTTGATTGGGACTTCAAATCGAAGGTACTTATAACTGCATTACCAAAAAGGTCTGTGAAGGTGGCCTGACCCATCAATCCCGCCCAAGTCGGACCGTGTGTTTTCGATTGTTTTTACCAGGTCCTTTACCAGGACCTTTACCAAAAATGATACTCAACACTCTCTTTCCAGGAACGTGACATCACATTTTGTCATATTCGTTTCAACGTGATGTCATGTTCTTGGAATGAGGGTGAAGTATTACCTTTGAATTTGCAGTGGAAGGGCATAAGATCTGTGCCTGAAAGTCATACGCCACACACTAAATTCTTATGGACTTTTTTATGCATAGTTATGCATGCTTAGAAACGTCCATAAGGTATGTATAAAATTATGCATCACTGTGAACATTTTATGCAGGAAGATGCATAAAATGTACACAGTGATGCATAATTTTATACATACCTTATGGACGTTTCTAAGCATGCATAACTATGCATAAAAAATGCTTCATTATGCATTAAAAAAGTCCATAAGAATTTAGTGTGCAATTCACACCCTTCCCAAGCCCTCTAAATGTTGTACCGTGAAGATTCTCTATATTATGGTGAAAATGTTCTACGGTGGTGCAGCTGACTTTGCCACACCATTGAGAATTCCCTATACCTCATACCTGTTTTGACGAATTTCGTTTGTATTATGGAGAAAATCTCCACCATAATATGGTGGCGCAGCCTTTCACCGCAAGACATTTACTGTGCGAGCATTTAAAGATGAACTCCGTTCCTCGGGGGTAAACCGTTTACGCTCTGTATGGGCATGGTTTTAATTTTGTTTTTCCAGTGAGACTTCAAACTATGCCTTTCCTCCACTAGTACACTCTCAGACTGTTATTGACTTTTTGTCCATTGTTAAAGAGTATTTTACACAGCAAAAAAAAAACGTTAACGCTAACGCTAACGTGAAAGCAGATGATACTTATGAGAATGTTTATTGAAATGTATGAATGTGACATTTTGTCAATTTCTTTCAAAGAGTAAACACTCGGAACTCTTTTTTTCACAAATTTCTAACACATGATAATTCATGAAAATGTCAATTTTAGTATAACTTTTGAATATCCTAACGTGCCATAGTTTTGTGTTAAACATGTTCGCAATGACGGTGGGACACTCATATGTCCGATACCACTTGTGTTGGGTATCATTTTCGTTGTTTCAACGTGAGGATGCACAATTTGGTGGCTAATCACATAAATACTCAATACCCGTAAAAGTTGTGTTCGGTACTAGGGCAAGGCGCCTTGCGGCACGCGGCGTGTCAGCCACATCTCCAAGCGGGGCCGGCCGGCCGGCGCGCCAACCGAACCCGACCTCAAGATAGATAAGCAAGAGTGGCGCACACCGCCGACTGCCGACGCGCCGCTTCTCGAGAGGGGCAGGGGTTCGGGGGGGCGCTGCACTATGCGTTCTACGCACTCAAGGCTCAAGTGCGTGTGTGTGTAGACTGCTGCGGGGTGTGGCGGGGCGCGGCGGGACGTGGCGTCTCGGCAAGGGAATGGGCGAGGGGGGCAGCTAGGCGATGCGTGCTAGCAGCGTCTCGTAACGACGCGCTACGCGAGGGACGCACTTCATGAGTACTAGAGAGCTGGGTGTCGAGGTTATACGCCGCGCGCGCAACCCGAGCCCCCGCAGGCGCCCCGATCCATGTGCGGCGCGCGGCGCGGCGCGGCGCGACGGCGCGGCACGCTGCGGGCCCTCCGCTCATAATCTTCTAGGCAGGCCAGCCAGCCGCTGCCTTGCCAGCGAGGCGCTCGGCCTCTTCTAGGCTTGCTAGTCAGGCAACGAGGCAACTGCTGCCTGGCTAGCCGGAAACTCGGTACTCTCTGCACGAGAGTACAAGCACGCTGATACGTGAACGTATCATCTGCTAAAAAGTACTATTTCCTCAATATTTATGTAGGGTTTTGTTCGTTATATTGATATAAAGTATGTACTCAAGGTTGATACGGTCATTTTCTCCGTGTGCAGGCGGCCGCTGGCGCCCAGCCCTCCCGAGCGGCGGGCCCTGGGTGCAGCGCTGGACGCGCTGCGCGGCGGCGTGGGCGTGGCGCGGGACGCCAGCCTGGTGGGCTGGGACGCGGGGCAGCTGGCCGCCAACGCCGCGGCCGGCACCGCGCGGCTGGGCATCGGCGCGGCGCGCGGAGCGGCCAGTGCGGGGCTGGGGCTGATCAGGGGCGGCGCTGCGCTCGCGGCCGGTGGCGCTCGCAGGGCCGTCGGCGCCGCCGACGCGGTGGCCGCCCTCGGCCTCGACGGCACCCGCGCCATCATGGGCATCGGCGGGGACCTCGCTCGCACCGGCATCGCTGCTGCTCAGGTAAAAGAGGAGTGATTCTAATGCCGGAAAATTTCCGGGAAAAAATACGGAAATTTTCGGAAAATTCCGTATTTTCCCAAAAGCCTCGGAAAAGACGAAAAGGGTCAAACAATGGGCATTGCGTATGTTAATGAAGTTACATGACAAAATTTCTGAATTCCTATCATTTTTCAACTCTGTCAATCGCAGAGAGTTGTACCATTGACTCTCGCTTTCGTAAATCGATTGATTGCCACAAAAACATCTGTTTTGCACACAAGTACGACGTCATGACACGTCTTTTCCCGCATAACATGACTTTAAAAAAAGCAACAGGAGAGGTTAAAAGAGGGTTTTCAAAACCACGCCAGAAACGGTTCCTGATTTTCCCCGGTAGTGCAAATGTCTTACAATGCACGGAGATTCGAAACGCTATGAATATTCAGAGGCATTTTTTTAAGAAGTCCGATCGTGGAACACGACCGATGCCGATTTCCTCCATTTTTTGGTCAAAGGTAGTCCTTGTGGGTCTAAGAAAGGCCACAAATTTTTGGGGCCGAAATATGCACCGTTCAGATTCTATGGGCAATTTTCGTTTTCTCTGACAACTTTTCACATAATATGGCCAAAATTGAAAAATCACCTTTCTGAGGCCTCTATGCACTCGATTGAGCTCAAAATGTGGTGTCTTATGTAAAATCACGCGAGGAACACGAATCCGGTGCCCGTTTGTTGATAGGACAACCCAAACAGATGTTATGACTGTTTTTCAGGTTTTGTAGTGGTTTTTACTTTTCTTGGGGTTTTGGTGTTCGGCATCGATTTTCGCCAATCCGATGAGTGGATTTTAAAGATAAAGGACCAATCTATCATACTACGAGATAAAAAGTTTGTGTACGCCGCGTGAAAAGCAGTGGCGCTGCAAAAATTGAAAAACCGTCATTTCTGGGTAGTTTTAGATCAGATAAGCCACCTTTCACGTGACCGTCTCCGCCCCATATTCAGTCTAATTATTGTCCCAAGTGATGTCAGAGTTGGTGTGAAATTTCACCGCTGTAGCTCAAGTAGTTTGGAAATGGCAGCTTTCTAAAGTTTTGCAATCACGTAAGGCATTTACTTAAAGTATAATTGCGGTAAATGTGAACACTTGTCACAGATCGGGTAATAAATGAGATAGATGAGTGCGTCAAAGTTCTCTAAGCGTAATTTTGAACAAGGAATTCGATTTTGCCGGTACGAAGACCCTAGGCGTACTCTAAAACTACGTTTTCGTGCAAACCACATAAAAATGGCCTTTTTTCCAACTTCAGAGTTCGCCTAGGGTCTTCGTACCAGCAAAATCGAATTCCTTGTTCAAAATTACGCTTAGAGAACTTTGACGCACTCATCTATCTCATTTATTACCCGATCTGTGACAAGTGTTCACATTTACCGCAATTCTACTTAAAGTAAATGCCTTACGTGATTGCAAAACTTTAGAAAGCTGCCATTTCCAAACTACTTGAGCTACAGCGGTGAAATTTCACACCAACTCTGACATCACTTGGGACAATAATTAGACTGAATATGGGGCGGAGACGGTCACGTGAAAGGTGGCTTATCTGATCTAAAACTACCCAGAAATGACGGTTTTTCAATTTTTGCAGCGCCACTGCTTTTCACGCGGCGTACACAAACTTTTTATCTCGTAGTATGATAGATTGGTCCTTTATCTTTAAAATCCACTCATCGGATTGGCGAAAATCGATGCCGAACACCAAAACCCCAAGAAAAGTAAAAACCACTACAAAACCTGAAAAACAGTCATAACATCTGTTTGGGTTGTCCTATCAACAAACGGGCACCGGATTCGTGTTCCTCGCGTGATTTTACATAAGACACCACATTTTGAGCTCAATCGAGTGCATTGAGGCCTCAGAAAGGTGATTTTTCAATTTTGGCCATATTATGTGAAAAGTTGTCAGAGAAAACGAAAATTGCCCATAGAATCTGAACGGTGCATATTTCGACCCCAAAAATTTGTGGCCTTTCTTAGACCCACAAGGACTACCTTTGACCAAAAAATGGAGGAAATCGGCATCGGTCGTGTTCCACGATCGGACTTCTTAAAAAAAATGCCTCTCATTGACCTGTTTAAAAATGAAAACACCCGAAATCGGAAGGACTTCGGGTGTTGCCGAAGCGGCGACCCTGAAATCCTTCCGACGGGGTCTTCCGACTTTTACCCAATAATTACCAAAATCTGGCACTTGTTAATTTTAGCGTTGATACCCCTTAGAAAATTTGAGCTCAAAATTCCAGAAACGAAATTTAAAACTACCGTATACTTAATTTGAAAATGTGAATTTGCCGACTTTGTGAAGTGTACTGTGACGGGATCATCGGTGCGGCCGGAAATCTTTCTGACGGCGTTCAGCGTCTCAGAAGGACTTCGGGGTGCCTGCCCCGGAAAATTCGGAAGGATGTCGGCAAGGATGTCGGACTGCCCCGACCTCAGAGCCCCCCGGCGCTGGTGAAGCGTTCGGAAGCGATTTGCAACTGTTTCGGCCAGATTCTGGCTGTTTTCGTTTTTAAACGGGATACAAACCCTTCTAACATTTGAAAACGGTTCCTGGTTTTCCCAGGAACATCCTGGAAATCGACTATGTCTGCTTTTTGACAAGAGCAGGGTCCGTTTTAACCGTGTACAACACTTCATTAAATGATAAGTGTATTGATGATCCCTGTTTTTATCCGGGTGCTCAGGACTTGGCTGGCGGCTTGGGACTCCGTGGCGTGGCCGGCACGGTGGGCAACCTCGCTCGCGGCGGCCTGTCCCTCGCGGAGGGCGCTGCCGGTGCCGGCGTGTCTCTCGGCGAGGGCGCGAGGCGCCTGGGCGGCGAGGCGGCCAGGTCCGCCATCGGCGCTGGCGAGTCCGCCGCCCGCGCCGCCATCAGGGCCGGCCAGGGCGCCGCCGACCTGACCTCTCGCACCGCCAAGTCCGGCGTCGATGCGGCCCAGAACGCCGCCACCGTGGGCGTCGCCGTCGGCAAGGGCGTCACCAAGGTCGTCGCCGGCGCAGCCGAGGACGCCATTGAAGCCCTGCGAGGCTCCGCGGCATGATGACGTAACCAAAATCCCCTGCGCAAACTAGTTCTCCACAAACACTGCAACGAATGTGACGCCATAGTATTCGTTTGAATGTGAATTTTGTCACGTTCGTTAGAATTTGATGTCACATTCGTAATGAATATCCGATCCACAATCAAACGAATGTGACGCCATAATTAGGCGGCCGTTCGTTTCAGTTTCAAACGAATGTGACACCGTGTGACGAAATTCACGTTCTAACGAACATGACGTCACATTCGTTGAATAACAGTGAACGACTGAAAAATAAATTTGCAACAATCGAAGACCGTGATCCGTTGATGCTAACGGAAAATGGTTCAAATAAAAAAATGTGCCACTTCTCATAACTTAACCTCCTTTCTCAGTAAATTAACAACAAATTTCCTGAGTTCATCGCAAATTTCTAAAACATAGAAGACAATTTCCGAGACAACGACGCTGTAATTACTCCTGCTAAAACTTGAACTAGCCTATAAGAAGAAAGCAGAACGGCGGGATGCGGGATGTTCAAAAAGTTCAAACCGCGCACGCGTCAAGTTCAAATCGATCAATAAAAACCACAACCGGTCGCCGGCCAAACCAGGTCCACTTGAAAGTGGACCGCCTCACGAAAGGGGTCAAATGTCTCGCCTTGAACAAAAACACAGGGTTGTTCTTTTTTGTTTGAGTCACACCCAAATACGGATCACTAAAATCAGCGAAATTCCATAGCCCTGTAAATATCAAAGTATTTCCTATTGAATGTTCAGCTCCTGAGAGGAGGTTGCCTTTGTGGTTATCTCGGAGTGCATCGATGAAAATTTGGGCCATCGCTTAGCCGAAATACAGGACATTTCTAAAAAGTGATCCATATTTGGTAACCTTACCCTATTTGCTCTTGAAATAAAATAAGTGACGCTGCAGAAAACTTTATAATAAATGCACTCGAACACGTGTTAAGTAGTCGGTGCCGGGGCCATTTTCCGTATTGCGGTCCACTTATTCTTCACTCGTCAACAACTAGAACGCTTTTTTGAAATAAAACATTGCGTTTAGGTGTTTGGTGATATAAGGACATGTCGGATGACCCTGCAAAAACCCCAGCCGGGTCGTTTGAGAGAAGTCCGGACCGACAAAGAAATAAACAATCCTAGTTACACTATGGCAAAAAACTACGGAAAATTCTGTAAACAACTTGTGATAATTCTCCGTAGCCCTCTTATCAATATTCTCCGTAGGACCGTACAGTCTCCTCCGTAGAACCCTACAGTCATCTCCCTTACAGACTGTATAGTCCTACGGAGAACACTGGAAAGTCCTGTGGAGAATACTGCGAGACCCCACGGTAAAAGCTGAAAGATCCTACGGAGAAAAAGGAAAAGTGGCCACGGAGAATCATGGCCCAAAGAAAAAAAATACGATTTCAAGAAATCCTAGGAGTCACGAAGTCAATTTGGGTAGGAGTGTGGGGAAAGCAAAAAAGTTATGTAATAGGTAGGGGGTGGCTCAAGGGTGGCTACGAATGGCAGTGGTACCAATGTGGTCGATGTGCCACCCGTCAAAATTTAAACTTGGCAATAAAGAGAAATCAAAATGCCGGGAAATTCGAAAAATTCCAATGCCAATGTATTCCACAGTGATCTGACAAAGGAACATCTTTGCAGTCCATCATTATGAAAATTTTGGTAGCAGAAAGAAGGCAGTAAATTAATTTTCGCGGGTTGGCAACAATTTTGTCGGCGTCTGCGCCCTTGCGAAAATCGCGAAGCTGAAAACACGAGTAGAGTCGCGCATTAAAACTGCCCCTCCATTGTTGCTGACGTTGAATTGTTTGGCTTGTTTCAAAAGGTTCTCTAGTCATGTTTTCTTCAATTCTGTGTAATAGTTCTCACTCACAATGTAGCAACGCCACGACGGTTGGCTTGACAAACTTTATAAACTCGAGAGGGATGGTCTCGAAACGCGGGTGAGTCTTGTTCGAGGAACATGAGCACTGAAAGTCGCGAGGTGGAGCGAAGTGTTCGTGGTGCTAACTGAATCAGAAGTACCATCCAACCTCGCTAGGGGCAGCTACATGACCAGCTTATTCAAAAAGAAAGTAAAAGTCTTAAAGCGACTCTTAAACTACATTAAGGAAAATATAATTCACAGATGCATGTGCACAGGTACGCAGTTAAATGGCTCAATTCACTCCGATTTGAAGAGTAACAAAAATTTTCAACAAAACAACAACAAAAACAACATCGCAGCGGTGCGGGATTGGTGCGGAACACTCTAATAAAAAGTCACTGGCCGGCCGGCCGATCCAAATGGCCACGTTCGAAACGACATCCAATTCTATTGTTGGATCTCTTCTAGCTGCAGTCAAAGAGATTTTTCATTTCGAACGTGCTTTTTCATCTTTTGGGGTAAGCTGTACAGGGCCGAAAAGGAGCTCAGCTATTGGTCGGGTCCGGCTCCTCCCCCCACTCCCTTCCTTTTTCCTTGACGAGTCGAGTTTTGCCATGGAAACAGCGATTTTAACAGCAAATTTCTCAAAATTGGCCGTTAACTTTTTAACCACATTTCAGCATTAGAATCAGCGTTCAAAGTTCTACCAGTCTGTAAAATCTCATTAAAATCCTATAGAAAATTTCCAAAATACATAAAGGGCCACACGAATTGAATCTCGCACCGGCTGAATCCTGGGTATACTATAAGGCTACTTCGTGCCTAAAAAAGTAACAGAATTTTCCGCAGGTTTTTGCTACAGTGATACGACTTTTTGCTTATCGCGCAGCCAAAAAATCGTGCTTCTTGTGCAGCTGTATCGTCCTTTGCCTTTGCAAATCTGATGACTGCTAGATTACTTTCTAATCGAGTGATGAACCGATAAGGAGCAGTCCGCTGCTTGCGTGCCCTACGCGTCAATTACTTACGGCGGACAATCAGTGCCCCGATTGAGTAAGCATATAAAAGACAAGGCGGACGTTCGAGTCGGCAGTTCTGTCTTTGCACAAACAACACCATGGCGCGTCTCGCCCTTCTCGTCGTCGCCGTTGTGGCGATGGCCGCCGGCGCCACAGCCTGTAAGTACCACGACTTCGTTATTATGGAACGTGAATTTTGTCACGTTCGTTGTAAGGTAAAAAATCAATTGTGGGTCACAAATCAATTGTGGGTCATTTTTTTCGGCGGGTCACCGCAGACCCGACGGAGATTGAATCGATTTGAATTTCGCGGTAGACCTTCCTCCAAGCTTACTTTGTCTCCCCAAATAGCGTGTATGTCCGAGCGACGACTGTGACAGCTCCTATCAGGCTTCAAAGGAAGGCCCTTCAAAATGTCGTGAAAAAAGCGCCTATCCAACGAGGCGAAAAATCGTTTGTTCTTTGGATTGCCACCGTGAAGCTATTACGAGATAAAACGGGACGCCCTTGCTGATTTAGGTTCATAATAGGTCAGGGAACATGAATTTACCATAGTACAGCCGAAATCATTCGATGCCATGGTGCGCGGGTGATGGCAAAGTAGCGTTCGCTATCATGTCCGACCCATTATTTTAGACGAATTTTACGGTAGTTCTTCTCATATTTTTTTTGTTTTCTGGGCTTCTGAATGGCTGATGTATCACAGTAAATTCCATCTGCTCTGTCACATTTAGTATTACGATACGAAGGTTGTTAAGCTTAGGCTACAGCCCCGAATGACAACACTCTCTGTTACTTCCAGTCCGCCATAAGGTTTTTTTTGTTGGGGGGGGGGCGGCATGGCGGGGCTTACATAGCGCCCGGAAGGGGACCGCCCTCTAACTGCAGGCCAGGCACCCGAGGCCAGTCCGGCCCTGTAGGAGTCAAATCAATCCCTACAGACTAAATATTCTGACTGAAATAGATTATAAACTGTAGCAATACCTCACGATGACAGGGTGTGGTGTTGGATTGTCTACCACACCGGCGGCCCTAGAATATGCACTATAAAAGTTTCGTCTCTAATCCAGGACGTTTAAGTCACATCTGTCTCACAGTGAAATAAGCCTGTTTATGTATTTTTCCTCTTTAAGTGAATAACGTGCCTGCTTGGTTTTTTGAGAACCAGGGGCCTTTTATTAATGAAAATAAGAAAATATCTTGCTAAAGTGGTCAATTTACAAGCAAAAAGACGAAATGGCCCACAATTGATATGACCCAGAATTGATTCATTGTGCTACAGATCCTGCAGTTTTCACGATTCCGAAAAATAAATTCAAAAGTGAATTCCTCTTGCATTCAAGCAAATCATATCCAAATTTGAGCTTTCTACATTGCTGACCCACAACTGGTTCCAAAAATCAATTGTGGGCCAAAACAGACTATTTTTAAAACAGCCACAGCTTAGTAAATAAGGGTGATAGACAAGGCTGCTATGCTGCAAAACTTAGTCCAAGGACCATAGTTAAAGGCCGCACATGCACTTTTGTCACAAGGTCAAAATTAAAGGCCTTAATTCGGAATTTTAAAAAATGTGACCCACAATTGATTTTTTACCTTAACGTCGATCCGCGTTCAAGTGAATGAGACATCCTAAGTAAACGGCCGGGTCACGTTTCAACAATTGTTAAGCTCGCATTTCAGGGCATTGGACGTGAATGTGCCAATGACTGTTATGATTGTATATGATTGATTCTGAAGGAAAATAAAAATTAAAAGTATTCTATAGTGCAGAAAATCGCCAGAAGATAAATATAAGGAACACTCTGTGAACCCAAACACTATGAATATAGCGTCAATTGGTGCAATGCTCTTGCATCGCACATGAAGTGCAATGCCTGCCTCGCCATTCCCATGCATGTTCGTAACGCATTGCACGTAAGGTGCAATATGGCTATGTGGCATTGCACGTATGGTGCGATATCTCAGTGCATTGCACCATATGTCCTATATTAGCGTTTGGAATCTCAGTGCAGTCGCACACTGTTAAAAATCCTCCGTTCTCAAACAGAGCGGTTCAGCCGTAAGCAGCCAAAATACTTTTGCTTGTTGCCGGGAAACGAGGAATATTTGGTCTAACCTGATAGTGTCATATGATATACAACATGTCGGATGACCATTTCGAATTGCAATGCCGTCAGTAACTGAAACCAGTTCGGTGAAAATGACGAGCAAAGGTAGGAATGACTTGCACCATTTTCAAACGGAAAAAGTAACGCAAATTTTTAAAACAATGCCTACCGTTAATGGAAATAACAGAAAAGGGCGTTGTGCGAATGATGTTTTTTCGTTTGTGAACACGTAATTTCTGTTTCCAAACAGATTTTTGTTTTGAAAGCGCATTTTTCATCACCAAATGGTAAAATTTTGTTCTAGAATTATTATTTTTTGTTTTAAAACAGAGATTTGCCGTTTGAGAACATCAGTAGTCGTTTTTAAACTTTGCACGAATTTTCCGTTCTAAAACGGCTGGATTTCTAACAGTGCATCGCTGTGCCGGCCGGTGATCTTTTCCCTTTGAGTCGTTGCTTTAATTGTCTTCCCCAAGCAACTGATCGTTTTCGGAGATGACAAAGTCGGACTAGTTTTATTTTTCTATTTTTGGCCATCGTCAACCCATTACATTAATGTATTACCTAAACCATTTCTTTTCGCAGGGTTCCATTCAGGCACTGTCCAGAACAAGTTCATTGGTAAGCTTTGAGGTCTTTGGCCTTTCGGCGTTATGTCATGGGGAACTCACAAAGGGAGTGTAATGCCATCATATACAGGCACTTAACAGATTAATCCGTTGTCGGTTAGTTCAGATACCACAATCTCACGCATCCCGTCGCGAAGCGGAACAATGGAGTGGGTCACACTTATTTCAACAAGTCAAATGATACTTTCAATTTCGCACCGATTTCGCATTTCCCAAATTTTACCCCTTATTACTCAAATTTTCAGGTCTTATATACACTCTTAAATTCAGATTATAATTTCTTAACATATAAATATGATTATTATAACTTTTCTGTTTAAAAACCTCATCGCACAAAATCGCCATGAAATTTCATTTCATGAAAATTTATATGAAAGTGTATGACATTTCATTGCGATTTAAGTTACTATATTTAATAAGAATTTTGTTACTGCAATCTCAGACGAGATTCTTGACATTTTCACAGATTGTAATAGTTAAATATTTGGATTCTCAATTCACATGACCATAGTCGACTTCCAAAACGCACTCACGCCGCTCGATCCTTACACTTCTTTCAACTAAATGCAGCATCCGTCCGAAGAAGTCAATTTTACCACAGCCGATTTTAATAAATTCGGTTGTCCTCCTCTCAGTGACGTACAGCATCATCCCCGACCCGTTCCACAAGCTGAGCTTCTTCACGATGCCCCGGACCCTGAAGGAGGCTCAGAAGGACCGCTGGCTCTTCAGTGATGACAGGCCGCAGGACAACACGACCGTTTACTGCCGCTGGGGCGACTACCGCGTCTGCGTGCTCTTCGACCTCCAGGGCAGCGTGGCCGGCATCCGCTTGTCGGTGAGTTCAACGCTCGGAAGGAACATTTCTTGAAATTAGAACGCAAATTGTACAAAGTGCAACGAGGCCTGGACTCCACTTGTAATGCCGGTTCTATTGTACTTTATACGATTGTTGTACTTCGAAAGTACACTTTTTTCGTGATAAAAATTTTGCCAAGAATTTTTGAAGGTTTGCTGCTTTTTTCTAGCAGTGTGGGTAGAAACACATTATGTCATATTCGTTAGATTGCGAGGATTGTGTGACTTTCAATTGAATACGACGTGATATCGAATTCAAACGGACTTGACACTACTCACATTGTAACGAACAAGAAAAAAAACTTATGACTAGGAACCTTTACCGTTACAAGTAGTGTTGATTTAATTTTTAAGTTACGGATCCCTGTGAAAACCGTAGCAGATGACGAAAAATAGTGCTGAATTGGACAAATCCACTTGAATTTTCTTAATCACCACCACACCATCGACGAGCATGGTAACATTCACTGTGCCTAAAGAAGTACGGAAAATTCTGTAACTTTTTTCCGCCAGGATTCTCCGTAGCCCTCATATTAATATTCTCCGTAGTCTTCTCCGTAGGACTGCCTAGTCTTCTCCGTAGGACCTGGACTACTGTGTAGTCCTACAGAGAGCACTGTAAGGGTAAGGTCCTACGGAGAATCACCACAAGTTGTTTACCGAAATTTCCGTAGCTTTTGGCAATGGTTGGCGATAATCGTTTACGGTGCACTGTGGACCAACCCCGTTACTCCCTCATTGCAGGTTGAGAAAGGCGAGATCGACGCTGCTGGCTTCGACCTTCAAAACGTTCCAGAGTGGGAGTTGAACTGGAACCCAACGGACCTCGATGTCGTTTACTCTGCCACCGTGTTCTTCCAGTCTAAGGGTGATACCAGAGCTTCCACAAAAAACAACTTTTGTGCCAATACACACTCAATGTCATCGGACTTTTATTGTCCCACGATTTATGCAATTTTAAGCACATCCGACGCTGATACAATTTTGTTCCCGTCTGGCGACACATTTTGTCCGACGCCTGCTGCAAATTGTACTTTCACTAAACAATTTGTCCCGCCTGGCGGACACAAAATTGCATCACCACCGGATGTGCTTAAAATTGCATCATTCATGGGGCACAAAAAGTCCCATGACATTTAGTGTGTAGGGTACTTTACTTTCGTTTATCGTGGGACGGAACTAAACGGACCCCACATTGCCCGGAACAGCACCTCTCTTGGCATTTCAAAGTGAGCGGTACCAATTGTGATTTAGGAAATGAAATACATTCGAACAAATCTGAAACGAGTGTAAAGTTAAGTTGTGACCGTCATCATCGACATTCACCGTCATTCACTGTCAATTCATGTACCCTGAATCTGGAGACAATGTTTGAAAGACCACAAACATGGTTTCCGTTTTTCGTTTTAACGCAATCATAAATTTGTTTTCGCAGAGGAGCTTCTTGCCGGTGGTCGCACTCTGAGCAAGGATGATCTCACCGCCCCGAACGGCATTTACATCCTGCAGACCGACATCAACGGCACCGAGACGAACCGACTCCACGTCGCCACCCACCAGTCCAAGGCCGAGTCTGCTGGCTTCACTGAGCAGTCCTGCTTCTTCGGCATGGGTACGGCTTGCTCCTGAGGACTTTTCTGTGCATAGTTATACCGAGGGGGAAATCACTCTTAAAACCTGCTACCAGACTATTGTTTCTATTCCGCCTCAAAATTTTAAGGATTTAGCTGAAAACAAACAAAAAAAACCTAAAATACATCTAATTTGGAGAATTTCTGCTATTACGCTACTATTACGCGAGTGCTTTCCCCCTCGAGTTATACATACGCAGATACGTATGCATTACAATGAATATTTGATGCAGTAGGATGCATTAAACGTACTCTAGAAACTGAAGAGTGTGCATGGCATGCTCTACCAGGGAGTTGACCACAAAGCACGCTCCATCCTGGGGAGTGCTTGCAAGCATGCTTGGCAAGCGGTGTAGCTTGCTTGCAAGCGCACCCCAGGGCTAAAGCGTGCTGCGTCGCTATAACGAGGCCTCATAGGAATGAAGAGGCACGCTTTCATCATAGAGAGCGCGCTTTGAAGCATGCTTTACCAAGGAGCGCTTGCCAAGCATGCTCCTTGGCTTGGTAGAGCGAGCTTGCAAGCACACTGTAGGATGGAGAGTGCTTTGTAGTTGACTCCCTGGAGGGAGCATGCCGTGCGCACTCATCAGTTTCTAGAGTTGCGCACTCTCCAGTTTCTAGAGTTGCGCACTCTCCAGTTTCTAGAGTTGCGCACTCTTCAGATTCTAGAGTTGACTGACAGTTCGGTTCATAAGGAATTTTTCCTAAACGAGGCAGAGTCTGTCCGCGCCGACAAGTATTGAATTTTGTTGGATGTTGTTGGCAGGCAAGCACTACTTCCAGGAGCTCCGCAAGGACGGCAAGTGCGAGGACCACCGCCCCTACTTCCTGCTGTACGGCCCCGACACCCAGGAGCTCAACGGCTTCGGCTTTGTCCAGTACGGCAAGGTCAGCACCGACGGCCGCGGGTGGTTCGAGTCTCCGCCAGCGATGGTGGCCAAGGTCAGTATCCGAACTTACTTCGAAGCAAGAACAAATAATGGCATTACGTTACTAAAACCACCATTCAAAAATTATCCTTAAGTTTACATTTCCTGACAGTTTGAGAAAAACTTCGCTGTGCCCTTATCGCAACAAATTTTATCACAAGTCGTGTATTGCAGAAAATCGCACCGAACTCCCCCGCATGCTTGGAGGATTGGGTCAACACCTACGGCCTGTTCACCATGCACGTCTACTTCGTGTCCGACCCCTACTACACTTCCTGCTAAGATGCCAATGTTATGTTGAGCCGAAGTCATTTGCAATAAATTATGCTCCAAACCATAAGTGATCACATAATTCACTCATGCACTGTTAATGCCTGTACCATTGCATGCGAGTCGATGCCCTGTAACAATCATTGCAAATGTCATAGTGTGTTCAATTTGAGCATTTGGAAAATACACAGGTATTTTACATTTAAATAAGTCACAAAGGAGACTTCTTGAAAATGCAACTCCGATTGGTACTAAAATCCTCTTCGTCTGTTTTATGGTGAGGGGGCCAATTCCGACTTCATATTTTCAAATCAAATATTTTATACTTTTCAGTAACACAATGAGAACTTAGAACGGAATTAGAAAAAAAGCCCCGAAGACTAGTTTGAGAACAGGCGAAATTGTAAGTCCGATTACGCATTTTCTCCAGGTAAAGGTACTGGAAACTGCCGATTCGTCCTGGCTGGAGGGAGACTGGGGTGGGTGCTGTCGCTGCTTAACTGTGTTGTGTCAGTAGAGCTCTGACAGGCGTGGACCGGGGGGGGGGGGGGGAATGCCCCTTCGTTACTAGATAGGGCCTACTGTACGCTGGGCAGGAATCGTTGCTTTTGCCCCATGCACTCACTCGAAAACTTGCAAAACTCTTTGTGGCCTTGCAAAAAAAAGGAAGCTTTGTAATTACAAAGTATGTTTTTAATCATTTCGCACAAACTGGATAGTATCAATCTACATGCTCTAAACACCTCGTACGGCTTAAAGCGTGCACGTTACTCCCTCTTTTGGGAAAAATCCTGGATTGCTGCTGGACTAACTCGTCAAAGCCATGCCGAGGATCAGGACGCCGACTGAGACCAGGAGGGCAAGGACGACGGGCACGCTCAGAGTGGTTTCTGCGGGCATGAAAAAGAAATTAACGAACAATTTCACTTCATTCCCTTCCTTCATTCCACACTGACACTGAGAAAACCTTACAAACTATTTTGGGCCTTACAAAGAAAAGCAGCTTGTTATAACAAAGTACTTTGAGTATGCATAAGCTAATAAAAAAGAAAATACTTCGTATTTTACGAACTATTTTTTCGTATAACAAAGGAAATTAGTCTGTATTATGTATGCTCAAAATACTTCGTATGGTTTTAAGCGGGGGGGGAAAAAACTCTTTTGGGCTTTCCT